>NC_062220.1:133384535-133727035 GCF_902686445.1 Sciurus carolinensis
GCAACAGGACCCCAAAACTCACCAAGTTGCTTCTGGTTACTTCTCCTCACCCCTGTGCGGGGCACAGTTTCCTAGGATACGCCTACCTGGGTGTGTGTTCTCAAGGGATTAAATTATTTGGGGACCACCGCTCTCCGGATCTACCTGTGTGGTGCCGCCCTCGTTGTGGCCAGTGACACTTTGGGGGTGGCGATGCTTCTCTGCACCTTGGAAGATAACGGAATGGACCTGACCTTGCTCTCACAGCCCCGCCCCCTCTGGGACCCTCTCATCTTGCCCCGGGGGTCTTTACCAGTGGTCTGCAATTTCTTCTGCGTCTCCTTTGCCCACAGAGACTTGATGTCGCATCTTGGCCACGTCCTTTTGGAAAGTGGAGACGCGGCCAAAAGAATTGAACTTCTGGAGTCCTCTCTCTTCTTGGCGCCTGCGGGGTTGCGTGAGAAAGAGGGAGAAGCATCAGATCCTTTCTCCCTTGACCTTTTCCTCCAGGAGGCCTTTCTTAACCCTCGCTACTCCTCCTTTTTCAAGTTTTATTTATGCATCCTAGTTACACGTAAGGTTGGGTTTCATTTTGACATAATTATACAAGATTAAAATACAGTTTGCTCCAATTCAGCTCCTTAATTTTTGATCTGGCTTTTACTGCAAAATGGTGCAGCTCTCTCCAGGGTCCTGAAACCACTTTTCTTGCTGAACTGGCCTGTTTCATGGGCTCCCGTTCTCTTCCTGCTTCTGATTGCGTGTACACAGGTCTCTCATCTGCAAAATGGGGCTCAGGATTGTTCCTGCGACTCAGCGTGACGATGAGATCACACGTGTAGAGGACTAAGCTGGATGCCCGGCTCACTCCAGGGTTGACGCACGTCGGTTCAGCTCTTCGCAGCTCCCCTTAGCATTTTGTGCATGTCCCATTTCTCCGAGGATAATTTGTGCCATGTCAATTCTTTGTCTACAATCCTCAGTGGCTTTCCATTTTATTCTCAGAATAAATCCCTTAGGATGACTTGCCCTTCAAAGCTCCAGTTATTCCTCGGTTTCTACAACATGTTCCAGCCTCTTCACCCTCCTTTCCTAGAATGTCATGCTTTGGCTCAGGATCAAAGTCCCTGACATGGAGTTCAACCTCCATGGATGGGCAAGTAAAGCCTTTTATGATCTGGCCTCTGTCATACTCTCTGATCACCTTGCAAGCATCCCAAACCCCAGCCCTACCTGATTACTTGGCAGTTCCCTGGCTCACTGTGTGCTTCCTGGCCTCTGGGACTTTGCTGTGGCTTTTACTCAGAACTTTCTTCCCTGTTCATTTTCCAGTTTAGGATTTGAATTTCACCTTTACTATTTAGGCACTTGGGGGGTCACCTTTGACAAGAGATATTTCTGATATCACTGCTGTTATCTATGAAATGGTCTAATAATAACGCTTGCCCTGTAGGATTGTTATGAGGAGCAGACGGTGCGTAAATTCAGAGCTCTTAAGCCCATGACTGGTCCATGGTTCTCTGGAATATTCTGACTGATGCAGTGCCCTGGAAACCGAAAAGGTTCCCTCCCGAAAGACGGTGCTGATGGCTGTCCCAGGTCAGGAAGGGCATCCCTGTTCTGCTGCCCCTTAGTCCTCTGACACTCCTGGCTCAAAATCCTGTGCAGCGGCTTCCTGTCTCCTCACTGTCTCCCCGTGGGCCGGGAGCGCCCAGAAGGTAGGACCCGGGGTTAGTCTGCAACCCCCTGGCCCAGAGCATCACTTGATCCGTTCTGTGTGGACGAGAGTGCACAGGGTCACCTGGCGGCCCTCATTCCGTGTGATGAAGGGAGGGAGGGAGAGGCGACTGCAGCGACCCCTGGCGCTCTGAAACCCAGTTCCCATGACGACCTGCGTGGCCCTGTGCGATGTAGCCCTGGCTGCCTGGGGTCACCTTATTCGGGTTCCCCAGCCCCTTCCTGGAATTTGGTGAGCACCTTTCCTGGGGTGTCATTCCACCTTTCCCCCCGGGGCACAAGCCATCCGACTTCTCAACCTGAGGCAGCTTCCTATGGCTCTGGCTGCCTTGCCCTTCTGCTTCTGGCTCTCCCGTCCTCTGTCCCTCCCTCCTCCCTCTCCTCTCTCTCTTTCCATCTCCCCCTGACGCGGTGCCTGTGTGGAGCGACTGCGCTTTGTAGGGCTCTATTTATAGGGGCGCCTCTTTGGTGTCTGCCCGTATTCGCCCGGAGACCCGTTGGCTCCCCGAGAGAGGGGCACGCGTCTTTCCTGTCACTGCGGTGGCCCCAGCACCTGTCACCGCGCGGGAGCCCAGGGACCAGGCGGATGTGCCCCAGGTGGGCGGGTCTGGCCGAGCCCTTACTTCACGAGGATCTCCACCTTGTCCTGCAGGCAGAAGCCGGCCTCCTGCGCCACGCTGTAGAACTTGGCCCGCATGCTGCTGCAGATGCCGCTTTTGCAGAGAATGATGTCCCGGGTGGCGCGGCTGTGGACAGAGGGGAAGGGCGTGGGGACGGGCCCGGGGCTCCCGCTCTCACCTCCCTGCGTCCCAAGGTGCTCTGGACTGTGCCCCCCGGCCTCCCCCGGGCCTCCCCCGGGCCTCCCTCGGCATCCCCCCGATGTAGGCAGGACCGGCCTCCTCAGCAGCATCAAGCTGGTGCTCGGGCCTTGTTCACTGAGGCCGCAGTGAGACAGCGGGTCTCCAGCGCCCAGCAAATGACAAGGAATTTGGAGCTGTGAGATTCGGGCTCGGACTTCCGGCTCTACCCTTCCTTAACTGGGCGGGACACTGCGCTTGGCCGGTTTCCGCTTGCCCCTCTGTAAAACCGGGAAAGGCGCCTGTTCTGGGAGGAGGTGAGTTGGGCTGTGTCTCACGGGCCCTGGTCCCAGCGCTGCTTCTTGCTGTTGTCTGCAAGCTCAGCCCCTCTGTGAGGCCCTGCCCTGGGGATCCCTGGTCCCTGGGTGCTGCTGGCGGCTGCAGGGAGTCTGCGTCGGCTCGCTCCCTCGGCCCGCGAGGTCGAGGCTCTGCCTCTGGCCGCCCGACTCACCCCTTGGACTTCTTCTGGACCACCTGGGTGTGGCTCTCTCCGCTGGTGGTGCTGGATCTCTCACTGAAACACCAAGGGGTGGTTTCAAGTTGCCCCGAGCCTGCTTTTCACGAGAAGGCTGCTCTCCCGGCTCCTGCTAGCCCCCAGGATTCAGGGAAGAGGGTGGCCCAGGCTCCGGAACTCCCTGTGTGTCCCACTCCTTGGCCTGGGCTCTGGCCCCACCTCTGCCCCCGAGGCCCTTGAGGCTCCTTGTCCGCCTACTCCATCCCGCCCTGCTTTAAGTTCCACAACAAGTCCTGCAGGCCCGGACCCCTGGGTCCCGCTTCCACCCTCCGCCTCTGCACAGCGGCAGGAGGCTCTGCTTTGGAGGCAGACGGAGCTGGATTCAGAGCCAGGCCCCTCTGTGTCCCCACCTGTCATCAGCCTGGCCCTGTCTAGGTGTGCGCCGGCTGCACCCCAAGTGGCCGGTCCACCCTGTGGTCCCACTTGGGCAGGTTCCCGGGAGGGGATGCCGGGTCCCGCTTGGGCCCCTCTCTCTCTGCGTCTTTCTCCCCTTTAGTGACGTGGGCCCTGAGTGACCACGTCTAGCACCTTCTTTACCTCCCTGTCTCCCTTTGTTTTTCCAAATACTTGAACAGCGGACGCGGCCACTTTATTTGTGTGCTTCCAAGGGTTCAGACTCTTATTACTCCTATTTTTTTTTCTGACCTTGGGGCATTTGGGACTTCTTTAGGCAAGCAGGCCTGGCCCACTGTCAGGTAGGAAAGGTCCTGGCCCTTACTGCTCTTTCCAGGAGCCCATGGGACTGGATCTAGAGGTCTTGGGCCTGGCAGGCAGTGGGCCAAGCCTTACCCCACCTGGACAGGAAGCAGGGCCCTGCTAACAATATCCAGAAGGCCTGTGTGCTGGATTCAGCTGCCACCGGCCCTGCAGACCAGGCCTCTGGAGGTCTGTGTTGGCTCCAACCTTCTTCCGTAGATGGCTCTCTTTTTCTAGAGCTTCAACAATGACTCAGAGAGGACGTGGGAGGTGAGAGCCATGCTGTAGTGAGTTGGCCATAAACAGAGGGAAACAGCAAAGACCCTTTGCCCACCTCTGTCTGTCCTTCCCCTGGTCCTTATTGAGTTTCAGCAACGGTGGTCATTGCTCAGTGCCTCATGAGGCCCTTCTGCCTCTGGCCATTTGAACATGCTACACCCTTGCCGGGTACCATCTCCACCTCCCACCTCGCAGACCAGCCGATTCTCTGCTCTTCAGGTCTCCGCTTAAACGTCCAGCTCAGTCTTGGCTGGGGCCCTGGTGGTTAGGAGTCCTCCCAATCCTCCCCACTTTTTAGTTGTGATTTGTGGCTCACTGTGGGGCTGCTCCACATGCTGGTCACCCCTATCAAACTAGCAATTCCTAAGCATGGGTGGAATTTAAGGGGCCCATGAATGCAGATGGGAGAGAACAAAACAAAACTCCATCTGTATTTTAACTAGTCTTTAACTGAAATGGAAATCACAGGCATTTACATATTTCATTATAATTGTGGGAAATATTTTGAAGAATCATTTACACTCAACAATAATCCAAAAATCACAGTAGTTATTAGACCTGCTGTTCAGTCTTATTATATAATGGGTTGCGAAAGAAGCTCAGAGATTACTATGTGCCAACTTTGGTTGCAATACAGTAATCTATGTTACTAAAGAAATCTTAGTAATTCTTTGTAATTTAGAGTGAGCATGTATAGTATGCATACTACACATTTTTCTGGAAAGAAATGCATAGGCTTCCTCTGACTATCAGGGGATCCGTTGCCCCCAAAATGTCCAGTCAGTGAAATCCGTGAGGGCAGAGAATATTTGTTTTGTTTGCTACTGAAGCTTCGACACCTAGCAGGATTCTTGGCACAAGGAGAGGATTTTAGAATAGGCTCTAAAGGAATAAATGAGTTGGAAAAATCTCCACGCCCCTTCTCGAATCGTCCCAGCAGAGAGGGGGAGGGTATCTCATTTGGTGTGAAGTCCCCCAGGTCTGTCTACGTGTGTCCAATCACATGGTGTTGTAAACGTCAAACATGCGGAACGAAGTTCATGTTTAAAAAAGAGGAGTGGGCGAGTCCTACGCCGCCCTCCCGACTGGAAGCTTTTAACCCGATGGATTGGACTTGCGGGGGCGGCCACCAGGATACACAGCCTCAGCCCCGAATCGAGGGGCTGGCTCCCAGTGGGGTCCCACGAAGGAACAAGTGCCCCTCCCCGCCCTGTGTCGCACGGCCGGTGGAGGGGCAGCTCCGCCCTGGCCCCTGTAGCGGAGGGCGCCTCCGGCCCCACCTGCGCGCTCCGGTCTACCTACCTGGACTTGTGGGTGGCCTGCCCCTCCTTGCAGGCGGAGTCGCTCTTGGCCTGTCTGAGCACCGACAAGATGCTGCAAAGCAAGAGAGGTCCTGTAACAACCCTGGACCACGAAACTCCCCCGGCAGCAGAGAGCGGTGCGCGGGGAGGGTCCTTCCAGAGAGGGCTCTTCAGAGCCCCGCAGAGGAATCGCTGCGGAGTCTGCCAGCTCGCGCCCTGGGCCGTTTCCAGAGCTTCGGATGCGCTTGGCCTGGGGTGGGCCACGGAAGCTGCATTTAAAACTATGCACACACCCCCCTAGAATCACACCACCCACAATCACACACACACCCCTAAAATCACACCACCCACAATCACACACACACCCCTAAAATCACACCACCCACAATCACACACACACACACCCCTAAAATCACACCACCCACAATCACACACACACACACACACCCCTAGAATCACACCACCCACAATCACACACACACACACACCCCTAGAATCACACCACCCACAATCACACACACACACACACACAACCTAAAATCACACCACTCACAATCACACACACACACACACCTAAAATCACACCACTCACAATCACACACACACACACCTAGAATCACACCACTCACAATCACACACACACACACACACCCCTAGAATCACACCACCCACAATCACACACACACCCCTAAAATCACACCACTCACATTCACACACACACACACACACACCTAGAATCACACCACCCAGAATCACACACACACCCCAAATCACACCACCCACAATCACACACACACCCCTAAAATCACACCACCCAGAATCACACCCCCCCAAATCACACCACCCACAATCACACACACACCCCTAAAATCACACCACCCACAATCACACACACACACACCTAGAATCACACCACGCACACCTAGAATCACACCACCCAGAATCACGCACACCCCCCAAATCACACCACCCAGAATCACACACCCCCCAGAATCACACCACCCAGAATCACACACACACACCCCTAAAATCACACCACCCACAATCACACACACACACATACACACACACACACCTAGAATCACACCACCCACACCTAGAATCACACCACCCAGAATCACACACACACACCCCTAAAATCACACCACCCAGAATCACACACACAGACACACCTAGAATTCCATACATGTGCACACACCCCTACATTTAGAATTGGACACACACCTCCCTGAAATGGCACACACACCCTAAAACTACACACACACATCCCTTGAATTCCACACACACCCCTACACCAACAATAGCACACGCCCCCTAGAATATACACACTCCCAAAATTCCACATGCACATGCACACCCACAATCACACACACACATACACACATGCTTCCCCCTGAATCTCTCTCTCTCTCTCACACACACACACACACACACACACGCATACACTCCCCTGTAGAAGTCCCAGCATTCTGTGCACGTGTCCCCGTGAGGCGCCTGTTGAAAACCTTTGGCGAGTCTGACGGGGAGCCTGGGACAAGGCTGGACATTTGCTTTCTCTGAAAACACCCCCAACTGATTCCGATCTCCAGACGCCCTTGGGACACACCAAGGGAACACGGTCAAGAAAACACGGTCTTCTTCCACGTCCAGGGGACCGTAGGGCCTGGAGGCTGGGGGCTGGACGAGGCTGGCTTTGGGGGGTTCCTAGAAACCCCAGGATTCTCTGTCCACCTTGATGGGAGCAGATTGGGTGCATGAAGCAAGAAAAAAAGTCCAGATTCCAAAGCGAGGCGGCAAAGATGGGTGGGCCCTGCCGCTGTGCCTTCTGTCTCTGCCTTCGCTCAGGGAGTGGCTGGGGAGGGTCCTTCCCCTCGGAGGAGGTCGCGAGGAAGGGGAACTTCGTCAGGGCTTGCTCTGTAACGTGGTTATGTCATCATTAAATTGAATGCGGAGGCCATGTGACGGGGCTCCTGAGAACCAGGCTCGAGGGTGACTCAGGCTTTAGGAAGTCACTCATGGCCGTTCCTCTCCATCTGTGAGATGGGGCACTGGTGACGGCTAAGGGGACCTGCCTCAGCAAGGTGCAGCGAAGACTCCACAGGGCACCAGGTCGGAAATCAAAGTAACGGCCATCCCTCCTGCCTCACCCCCGCTGTTTACTGAGTGCCTACTGTGAGCCTCGTAAAAAGCTACATCAGCTCACGATGTGCTTCAAATGGCTCCCGGAGGCAGATACTACGTACCTAACAACCCACGATACTTCACAAGAATAATATCATGTAATTCCCACCCTGGCCCTTTGGGATCAGTTGCTGAAGAGCTTCGTTTTTACAGAATTGGGAATCAGATTTGAGAGGTGAAGCCACTTGCCCAGCATCACACAGCAATGAGTTGATAGTGGGGAGATGGTCCCGAAGAACATTCGGTTCCAAAGTCGGTGTTTGGATGCCACATGATCTCATTTTATAGATGAGAAGATGGCAGGTTTAGAAAAAGTCTCGGTGACTCCTCCAAGGATACCAGGTTTTGGACCCCCATCGGCCTAACTCCAAAGCCAGCCTGGCTGGGGAGCTGTTCATCGTTACTGTCCGTCTCTGTTGCTGGCCGGTCAGGGACAGCAGCGGGGCCCTTGTGGGCTGACGGTGTCTCTGAGCGTCTCCGGGGGGCCACCTCCCGACCCCCCTGCAGCAGACTGATCACCAGCAGGCAGAGGCAGGGCGGGCGGCGCGCCTGCGTGGCGAACTGTAATTACCGCGATAACAATAGCCAATCAGTCACCGCCGGCGAAGTCACTGAAGGCGAAGATGAACCGCTTCTCCCGCCTCGTTTGTTTCCAGGAAGTCATTTGCTTGCTCAGGGGGATCGACGCCCAGGAGGGAGCTCGGACTCCGGCCTGCCTCCTCTCGGAGGGGCTGGGGAGGTCAGAGGTCCAGCGTCCCCCCCCCCCAAGGACACCCCCTCAGGACTGAGTCTGGCGCTTCCTCCTTGGGGGCCACTCGAGATTCCCCAGGGTCCCCGCTGCTCTTGGGATGAGGGTCCTGGGGGTGAAGCACCCAGGACGGGAGCCCGGGGTCAGCAGGCGCCTCCCTTCACCCATCGGCTTTGCTCCGGTTCCTTGGAGGAGCCTCCCCAGCTCCCCGTCCCCGTGCTCTCTGGAGACTTTCCCCGAGGCTCGCCTGGGCCCTGCCGTCTTTGGCAGCTAGCTCTTCTTGCCTGATCCAAATCCCAGCTTCAGTTTTCTTCCAAGGAAAGAGGAAACGGATCCCCGTCTCCACCCCAGGCTAGATGGATGCCCTTATTGTACTTTTTTGGTACTGGGGTTTGGAACCCAGGCAAGCGCGCTACCCCTGGCCCTTTCTGTCTTTTATTTTGAGACAGGACCTCCTTAAGTTTCCCAGGGTGACCCTGAACTTGGAATCCTTCCACACCAGAGCAGCTGGGGTTACAGCTGGCTCCATACCCTGGACGCTTCTTGTGATGGTAGTGAGTGCACAGCCTGTGCGTATCCATAAGTATTCATGGCGAGAGTGGCCGCAAAGCCACGGGGTGCCCCCCCAGGCAGAGCAGTGAGGAGAATGGCCGCGACCCCATCATGCACTTGCTGTGCGACCTTGAACACGTCACTTAGCCTCTCTGAGCCTCGTTGCCTTATTTGCAAAAATAAAGAGAGTAGTACCTACCTGGTGGGGCTGTTGTAGGCTCAGGGAGGTGAGCCACCTGAACGAAGCGCGCAGCTGAGAGGCTGCTCAAGAACGGGCAGCCTCTGCCATTGAAGCCACTATTGCCGGGATGGCTTTGCACATACCTGGGGGCTTTCCTCTGCATCCCATTTTCCATCATGACTGTCCTCCGGGCGTCTTCCCGAACCATCTCCAGGAGCTTCTGCAGGTCTGATGGGAACGTGAGAGGTTACCCTGGACTGGAGGGCACCCCGGAGACAGGAGTGTGCACGCTAGGGCCCCCTCCCCAGAGAGCCGGAGACATTCCCCTGGGGCCCAGAGGCGGCGGCCCATGCTGTTTGGCAGGTCGTAAGCCGGACCATGTGGCTCTCCTGCCATACAGTCTAGGCGGCCTTGAGGATCTGGTTGCTCCTTGAATCCCTTTTCTCCCCTTGAACTCTATGCAACCAGAAAGAACAGTTTCCCATTCTGGGGAGAAATCCTCTCTGGTCTCCAGAGGCCTCAGTTTCCAGACTGGTGATTCGCGGGCTCGGCCCAGCTCGCGAGTGTGTTTGGTCTGATTCGAGACGCCTGCAAACCTTTTATGACCACCAGGTTTCCCATGAAAAGCCAGGTCCCCAGCTTCCCCGGGAGACGACCCCGGACGGGGCTGTGCTGACCTCATTCCTGCTGACGTGACCTGTGGCCTTAGGCGTGTGTCCTTCAGCCCCGGGGGTTCTCCCCGCTCCTCACCGTGCGACCCGACTTAATGTCGTTGATTTTTAAATGTATGGGGATATTTCTTCAGACCTGACCGTTATGGCTCGAATCGTGTCTCCCAAAAGGCATGTCAAGTCCCAATCTCCAGCGTCTCCGAAAGCGACCTTATTTGGAAATGGAGCTACTGTAGCCTCGGGAGTTAAGGTGAGATCATGGCGGGTATGGTGGACCCTTTAGCCGATAAAATAAAGGTCCACATAATAAGAGGAGGGGGACAAGCTCAGAGGGAGGAGGGCCAGATGGCCACATCATGGTGGGCAGAGATCCCCTTGGCTTCCTGGCAACCGCCAGAAGGCAGAGGAGGGGAGGGGGCTCCCCTGTGCCTTTCAGAGGAAGCATGGCCCTTCCGACACCTTGAGCCTGGATGTCCGTCATCCGTGGCACTTCCGGCCGTGGTGTTTGTTACAGCACCCAGGAGGTGCACACACTGAAGACCTCCAAAGTTAAAAAGTGAAACATGGCTGGAGGCGGCCATGTCTTTCACCCCCAGTGTTACGTGGACACGTGTTTGCAGATCCCTCGCTCCTCGCTCATCTCCTCTCCCCAGCAAGGCACCTGCTGGATGCAGAAGCTTCTGGACTTCCTCCTCCCCCCGGGGTTCCGCTGTCCCCCATGCAGAAGCATCACAGCGTGAGGCCCTTACTTGGTGGCCAGCTCCTCCTGAATTTCTGTCCAGGTTTGAGGACAAGGAGAGGGAAGAAGGGGCTTGAGAGGAGGAGGAAGCTCAGAGCCAGCCAGCCATCGGAAGACCAGAGGTATCCCGGGAAATTAAAAAAGGGGGGAGACTTTGGGGACAGTTTTCAAGTAATTCCGGGAGCCAAGAAGGAGCCCACCATCAGCAGTTAATGGCATTAAAGCGTCTGCAGGTGTGGGGGGGGGGCCTTAAACATGTTGTTTGCAGTACAACCTGTTTGCATTCGGAAGAGAACAAAGCGCACGCCTGTCATCCCAGCGGCTCGGGAGGCTGAGGCAGGAGGATCGCGAGTTCAAAACCAGCCTCGCAACTCAGCCAGACCCTGAGCAACTCAGCGAGACCCTGTCTCTAAATAAAATAAAAAAGGGCTGGGGATGTGGCTCCGTGGTTAAGCGCCCCTGGGTTCAATACCCGGGACCAAGTAAATACATAAACAAACAAACAAACAAACAAAAAAACAAGACTGAAAACCAACACAACCCCCCCCACGACGTGTCTGGCTCCACCGAGGACAAATGACTTCTGATTTTTGTTTCCGTTTGGATGGAAAATGTGAGTGGCGCTTGCTCCACCTCAGAACAGACGGCAGAGGGGTGGATGCGGGTTTCCTGCACTGCCGACAGACCCTTCTCGGTGTCCCCTCTCCGCCTGCCGCACCTGGCGGGTCCCTGCCTGAGGAGCCCCCGCCGGCTCTCCTGTCCCCCCTCGCTGCGCTCAGGTGGCGGTAGGCTCTGCCTGTTCCCCTGGGGGTCTTCCCTCCCAGGCTGTCCGCGGGTGAAGCCAGGAGCCACATCTCATTTCTTTCTATCGACAGCACCTGCGTGTGGGCTCTGAGTGAATAAGGGAACTTAAAAAAAAACAAAAAGGACCTGGGGACCGGGCTGGATTTGGGTGTCCATGAAGGACAACAGCGTAGCGCAGACGGCTGCAGCTCAGGTCTTGGAGGCTGTGCCTGGAGGCCCAGCTGTGTGCGCGGATGCAGTCGGCGGGCCTTAGGGAAAGAGGGCTTTTCTTTAGCAGCTACGGGGCTCTCTAGGCTGTAACAAATGCCTGTAGTTAGCCATTTTCTGCTCTACCTCCAATTTGTGGGTGATGCCCTCTCTCTCTCTCTCTCTCTCTCTCTCTCTTAAACTGGGGATTGAACCCAGGGGCACTGAACCACTGAGCCATATCCCCACCCTTTTTTGTATTTTATTTAGAGACAGGGCCTCACTGAGTTGCTTAGGGCCTCGCTTTTGCAGAGGCTGGCTTTGAACTTGCGATCCTCCTGCCTCAGCCTCCGGAGCCGCTGGGATGACAGGCGTGTGCCCCCCTCACTGGGTGGTGATCCCATTTCACCTGGATCTAACCTTGGTTTCTGTCTTGTGGTGTGACCGACCACATCCCAGAATCCTCAGGGTGCATCCAGAAGCCCATTAGGGAGGGAGCCGCACCTCCTTTCTTCCCTTCTCTTGGGGACCCAGCGGTGAAACTTGCCCGCCGCCCTTTCCTCTGCCCTATCCATAGGCACCAAGTCTCGGGAGGGTGGGTGTAGTAAATGCCCCCCGTGACCTGGCACACTGGACACCCTCTGGACAAACCTACGCTGAGCTCCCTGCTCCGGGCACCACGCACGTTCCCCTGCTTCCTGCTCGTCTCTGGTGCCGACCGCTCTGAAGCCCTGACGGTTGGCAGAGGTGGTTGGCAGCGTGTGAAGCAGAAGAAAGTCTCAGGGCCGCTCAAGGCTGCCTGGGGGAGGAGGCTCGTTGGGAAAGTCGATTCCCTGAGGAGGAAGGCGCCCTGCGGTGGGTGCTGGCACTCAGGGGACCAGCTGGCTTCTCAGCTCCCGGGCCCGGGGAGCCGTGACCCACGCCTCTGGGGCTCGGACGTCCCGCGTTCCCAAATCACATCCTCAGAGAGGAGAAATCCGCCCTCCCTTCTCCAGCCTGTCCCAGACTCCCACCCAGGAGCCACTAAATCCCATGCTTCTTCTGAGGGGAAAGCAAGGGAAGTCCTTTTTGCTCCACGGCCTGATTCTAGGGGACCTTAGATGGCAGAGGCCGCGCACCTTGAGTTGCTATTTCAAGTGAGCCTCTCCCCTGCTTCCCCGGCTGGCAGGAGCCCTGGCCTGGGCTTCGGATTCTTGGGAATTGCCCTGCCATTGATTTGGGGGAAGGGATCAGTCAGCCAGAGGCCACCACCCT
The DNA here is from genome assembly GCF_902686445.1 of Sciurus carolinensis. NCBI lineage: Eukaryota > Metazoa > Chordata > Mammalia > Rodentia > Sciuridae > Sciurus > Sciurus carolinensis. The sequence continues at coordinate 133,397,215 of NC_062220.1, forward strand.
CTGTCGCCAGTGATTTGTATCCACAAAGACTTCATTATGCAGCCGGCCCTGCACATTAGACCTTGGCCAAATGGCGCGTCTCTCCGAGTAGAATTCATGAATTCAGAATCAATTTGAGGAGGTTCGGGAAGGCAATGAGGGGCTGGGAAATTAATCTACTTTTGTCAAGGCTGTGACAAAGAGGAGGCAGGTGAAGAAGTAAGTGGAGAGAGGTGAGGAGGTGAAAGTAGGAGGACTTTGCCTCCTGGCAGTAGGTCCCCGGCGGCGGAAAGGCATTTCCAGGCCACCCTTGTGCACCTGCCCCAGCTGGGAGGTAAATAAGACGTCCGCACCTACAGGAATCTCACACGTCCTTCCCCCTTATTCCTTAGTGATAGATTCTATCATCGTCTGCGATTGGGTGTGGCCTTGTGACTAAGTTTTGCACAGCGAGACTTTAGTAGAAGGGTAGCGTGGAGCCTCTGAGAAGGTTGCTCAAACAACATTTTGTCTCCCTCCTTTTGCTTCAAGCCTAGAATGTGGGTGTGATGGCTGGAGTTCCAGCAGCCATTTTGGATCGTGAAGTGACGTTGAAGGTGGGAGGGTAAAAAGACAGAAGAAGGTAGGAGTCTCTGATGATCCTTTGGAAGTCTCCTTCCCAGCCTTGGACTAGTATTCTCTCATTGGTAAGAAAAATAACCTTTTATCTTTTTTAAAAGTCAGTTTTTTTTTTTGTTTTGTTTTTTGTTTTTTTTTAATCAACCCAAAGAAGTTTCTGCCTGATTCATTGAGAGGCTCAAGCTGGGTCTTGAAGACTGAGTAGGCATCCACCAGACTGAAGAGTCAGGGTGAAATTTCTCTTGACCTTTGTTCCATTTCTTACCCTTTGTCCTAGAGATTTGAGGAAAGCACAGAGATTTTGTGGGACTTATAGAGTCAGTTTTCCTGAGTCCAAACTCTGGCTCCATTGTTTACCAGCTGTGTGACTTTGGGAAAATAACTTAATCTCTCTGTGCTATAATGTTCTCTTGTGTAAAATAGGCCAAAAATGTTGTGAGGCTTAAATGAGTCCATACACATAGAAAGGAGTTGACACATAAAAGTCCTCTTAGGTGTTAGCTATTAATTTGTCACCATAGTCCTCATCACCATCATCTTCAGGGAAATGGAAGGGCAAATGTGGTGACAACTGGTGACATTCTCGTTGATTGTTAGCAATAAGTGGTGTAATAGGGAGTGGTGGAGACAGTGGAAAAGTGGGGAGCATGTGCAAAACCATTGTGGAAAGCAGTGTTGAGATTCCTCAGAACACTCAGAATGGACCCACCATTTGAACCAGCTATCCTACTCCTCGGTTTATGCCCAAAGAACTTAAAATCAGCATACTGCAGTGACACAGCCACGTCAATGTTTATAGCAGCTCAATTCACCATAGCAAAACTATGGAACCAACCTAGGTCCCTTCAACAGATGAATGGATAAAGAAAATGTGGTACATATGCACAATGGAATATTACTCAGCTTTAAAGAAGAATGAAATTCTGGCATTTGCTGGTAAATGGAGGGGGTTAACTTTGGTTTTTTGGTTTCGGCTAAGTGAAATAAGCCAAAATCAAAAAAACCAAAGGCCAGATGTTTTCTCTGACATGTGGAAGCTAATTCACAATAAGGAGGTGGGGCGGAGAATAAAGTTACTTCAGATTAGGCAGAGGGGAGAGTGAAGGGAGGGGAAGGGGCTTGGGGGAAGGGAGGACCGTGGAGTGAAACAGACATCACTGCCTCATGCGCACGTATGACTGCATGACCCTCGTGATCCTGCGACATGCACAATCAGAAGAACGGGAGATTATGCTCCCTTTATGCGTGACCTATCAAAATGTATGAATGCAATCTACTGTCATGTCAACTAATCAGAACAAATAAAGTAAAAAGGCCCACCTAAAAGGGACAAGCTCTGGTTGGCAGTGATCCTGGAGGGTTGCTGGTATAGAGGATGATTTTCAAAATCAGAATCTGTATGTAAGATCCCTTAATCTTAGAACGTGACCGCCACTTCTTTTTAACAAAGCCTCTAAGCAAATTGCAACGATGCTAAACAGATTGCAAGTGGCAGCGTCCCCAAACATGCACCCCAGCCTGTCTCTAAATGCCGACCAAGGCGATAGGCAGGAAGCACGCTCTGGCCCCGTCTCCCTCCCCAGTTCAAAGGCCAGAGCTGAGGAAAGCTCTTCTTGACCCCCGGCAGAGTGAACATCACTCCGACCGAGGCCTCTGCTGCGACACCTAGCTCTCGTCTTCGGAGCTCTCCTTACCGCCATTGCCTTGTGTTTGTGATTTCTTGTTTATTATCTGTGAAACGTACTGTAACTTCTGCAACGTACTGTGACTCAGTTCCCTGCACACAGTAGGTGCTCAATAAAGCCGCGTTGAAGGAAAGAAGGTTCGATACGTGCAGAAGGGTCACCTGTCTGCGGGGCGCTTGGCTTAGCCTCTCCGCGGCTCGGCTGATGGCTGTGTGCAGAGAGTGGCTTTCCAGGACCTGGGGCCTCTTCGCTGGTGACAGGGGAAGGGGGCGGATCTTTCTGATTGGCAGTTATTACTCTGCATCCTGCCCACTGCCCACTTCCTGCTCTGACCCTTGGGGCCTCTACAGACTCTTGGCCTCCCTTGACCTCCTTACCCAGCCCCTGGAGCCCGGGCACCGCACAGGTGTGAAGGGAGACTGGCCAAGCAGGGCTCAGCGGGGACACCACTAAGGGTCAGGCAGGCACTGTCCTGTGCACCCAAGTCAGTGATTTTGCAGAGGCCGTGAGTGTATATGCAGAGTGTGAGTGTATATGAGTGTGTGTGTGTGTGTGTGTGTCTGTGTGTGTGAGTGTGTGTGTATGTGAGTGTGTGTCTGTGTGTGTGTGAGTGTGTATGTGAAAGTATGTGAGTGTGTGTATGTGTGTGTGAGTGTGTGTATATGAGTGCATGTATGTGAGTGTGTGTGTATGTGTGTGTATGAGTATGTGTGTGTGTATGTGTGTGTGAGTGTGTATGTGTGTATTGTGTGAGTATGTGTGTGAGCGTGTGTATATGAGTATGTATATGTGTGTGTGAGTGTGTATGTGAGTGTGTATGTGTGTGTATTGTGTGAGTATGTGTGTGAGCGTGCATATATGAGTATATGTATGTGTGTGCGTGTATGTAAGTATGTGTGTGTATATGTGTGTGTGAGTGTGTATGTGTGTATTGTGTGAATACGTGTGTGAGCGTGTGTATATGAGTATGTGTATGTGTGTGTGAGTGTGTATGTGAGTGTGTATGTGTGTGTATTGTGTATGTGTGTGAGTGTGCATATATGAGTATATGTATGTGTGTGCGTGTATGTAAGTATGTGTGTGTATATGTGTGTGAGTGTGTATGTGTGTATTGTGTGAATACATGTGTGAGCGTGTGTATGAGTATGTGTATGTGTGTGTGAGTGTGTATGTGTGTATTGTGTGAATGTGTGTGAGCGTATGAGTATGTGTATGTGTGTGTGTGAGTGTGTATGTGTGTGTGAGTGTAAGAGTGTGTGAATGTGAATGTGTGTATGAGTGTGTGTGTGCATGTGTGTGTGTTCAAGTGTGTGTGCATGTGTGTATTGTGTGAGTATGTGTGTGAGCATGTGTATATGAGTATGTGTATGTGTGTGAGTTGTGTATGTGTGAGTGTGTATGTGTGTGTGAGTGTGTGTATATGTGTGTGCGAGTGTGTGTGTATGTGTGTATATTGTGTAAGTACATGTGTGACCATGTGTATATGAATATGTGTATGTGTATGTGTGTGTGTGAGTGTGTATGTGTGTGTGAGTGTAAGGTGTGTGAGTGTGAATGTGTGTATGAGTGTGTGTGTGCATGTGTGTGTGTGCATGTGTGTGTGCATGTGTGTATTGTGTGAGTATGTGTGTGAGCATGTGTATATGAGTATGTGTATGTGTGTGTGAGTTGTGTATGTGTGAGTGTGTATGTGTGTGTGAGTGTGTGTATATGTGTGTGCAAGTGTGTGTGTATGTGTGTATATTGTGTAAGTACATGTGTGACCATGTGTATATGAGTATGTGTATGTGTGTGTGTATGAGTGTGTGTGTGTATGAGTGTGTGTATGTGTGAGTGTGTGTATGAGTGTGTGTATGTGTGAGTGTGTGTGTGTTTGCATTGTCTTCCTGAGCAAGTGCCCGAGGCTTTCAACAGGTTTTCCGAAGTGTCTATGTCCCCCAGTTTGTGACCAACCCTGGACAGTCTCGTTCCGGGGTGAGACCAATCTGGAGACAGTACACTCGTGGCTACCGGGTGGCTGTGGGTGGGGAGGGGAAGGGGCTGCGCGTGGCCACACAGTTAAGGTTTTCTTCTGGGTTAACAGTAACCTTCTAAAATTGGATCGTGGCCATGGCTGCACAACTCTGCACACTTCCTGGAGTCATGAAGCTGCACATTTAAAAGGAGTGACTTTTACGGCATTGACATGACTCCCTGAGGAAGCTGCTTTGAAAAGCAGGTACTGAGTTTGGAACACTTAGTGTGAAAAATAATATAAAATGTCTCATTAAAAATGTTTAGGTCATGTGAAAAAGTGTTCATCTTTAGTAATAAGAGAAGTGCAAATCAAAACTACACTAAGATTCCATCTCACCCCAATTAGAATGGCGATTATCAAGAACACATGCAACAATATGTGTTGGCGAGGATGTGGGGAGAAAGGTACACTCATACATTGCTGGTGGAGTTGCAAATTAGTGCAGCCACTCTGGAAAGCAGTGTGGAGATTCCTCAGAAAGCTTGGAATGGACCCACCATTTGACCCAGCTATCCCACTCCTCGGCCTATACCCAAAGGACTTAAAATCAGCATATTACAGAGATACAGCCACATGAATGTTCATAGCTGCTCAATTCACCATAGCCAGACTGTGGAACCAACCTAGATGCCCTTCAATTGATGAATGGATAAAGAAACTGTGGTATATATATACAGTGGAATATTACTCAGTTATAAAGAATAATAAAATTATGGCATTTGCAGGCAAATGGATGAAATTGGAGAATATCATGCTAAGTGAGACCAGCCAATCTCAAAAATCCAAAAGGCGAATGATCTCACTGATAAGCGGATGATGATACATAATGGGGGGTTGGAGGGGGGCAAGAATGGAGGAAGGAGGGACTGTATAGAGGGAAAAGAGGGGTGGGAGGGGTCTCACTGAGTTGCTTAGGGCCTCGCTTTTGCAGAGGCTGGCTTTGAACTCGAGATCCTCCTGCCTCAGCCTCCCGAGCGGCTGGGATGACCGGCCAGGGCCCCCGCTACCTGGTGGCGTAGCCAGGCTACAGTTAGCTCACCCGTCTCCACTGCGGGAAAGGAAAGGGATCCAAAGGAACAGAAAGGGGCTTGGGAGACCCCGAGCCAGGCGGGGACGGCGGGTGGGACTTACTGATGTGCAGGGGTTCCTCGTCGGGCTTGGTGGAGGAGGACTCGTTGTCCTCGATGTCCCTGCTGCCGGTCACCTGGGTGATGACGCTCTGGGGCTCGTCGGAGCCGGGGTTCACGGAGATCATGCTGCTCTGCGGGGAGGAGCCCCCGCTGGTCCGCGACAGGCTGACGGTGGAGCCTCGCCGGCTCAGCCTCCGGCTGGTGGCCCTGATGACGGGGATTTTGAATTTCTTGGTCTGAAGGAAAGAGAGGAGGAGGAGGAGGAGGAGCGACTTCAGAAGGGAGGCCACCAGCGTGGAACGAAAGAAGGAAGGCAGCCGGGAGGAGGCTGGGGAAGCAGGGCGGGGAGACCCGGCCTCGCCGCGGTGTCGGGCTCCTTCCACCACCGTCAGACAGACCCTGGATCCGGAGGGGCTTTAGTCACAGATCAGGATGACTCGGGGGACAATGGAAGCAGGACTCGTGCTGTTGAACGTGGGCACCGTGGTCCGGGTCTTGGCCGGAAGCCTGCTGTGTATTCCAGCGGTGTTGCCAAGGCCCGGAACAGTTTTACGTTTATGTTTATTTTTTTGCCGGCGCCAGGGATTGAACCCAAAGGTACTTAACCACGTCCCCAGCCCTTTTTATTTTATCATTTTGAGACAGGGCCTCACATCGTGGCTGAGGCCGAGACTGGCTTTGAACTCGCCATCCTCCTGCCTCAGCCTCCGGAGCTGCAGGGACGACAGCTGTGTGCCACCCCGCCCGGCCCAGAACAGTGTTCAAGTTTTCTTTTGTGACAACTGCTGGAGTTGACTTTTAAACCATAGAGGAGGATGGGCCTAATGTCCTCGGCCACCTCTTGGTTTTGGCCTCCGATTACAGGTATCCGCTTCTCGCTCACCGAGTGGATGCTCAAGTCTGGAGGATGAAGATCTGTGTGGTGTTTTCCAAAGAAGCTAAGCTGAGAACTGTCTGGGCCTGACGTTTAGGAGGTGGGGCGGGGAAGGGGGTCTGTCTGGGGGGTTGGTGTTTTGGGGGGAAAGACGCCATGGGGGGTGGGAAGGCCTGGAAGGGACTAAGAGACGGGCAGGGAAGTCGTGCGAGGGGACGGTGGGTTTTTGGAAGGAAAGGAGTCAGAGAGAACTGGTCACATGTGGACCCTCCTACATTACTGGTGTCACTTCCGAATGTACTGAGGTCACGTCCTCTTCACACTCATGATCCAAGTGTCAGAGAGTCTTCTGAACTTGCCAAGTTCACACAGCTAGCAAGCCGCAGAGGCAGGGTGCACACGCAGGCGAGGTGAACACCAAGGCTGATTACTCAGAAATACGTTTAAAAGCTTCCTCAGTGGCATTCAACGTGCCCTTGATCCCATGGCCATGATTCGTTACAGCGTTTAAAAATGCCAGGTGGCACATGCCCGTAGTCCCAGAGACTTGGGAGGCTGAGGTGGGAGGTTAGAGGCCAGCCTCAGCAACTTAGTGAGACCCCCGTCTCAAACTAAATGGCTGGGAAGTAGCTCAGTGGTAAGATGCCCCTGGATTCAGTTCCCCGTGCCCCAAACAAACTAGTATAAAGTGCCAGGTTTTCGGTGGGAAGAGTGGGCTCTCGGCTGCTCCAGGGGAGCAAAACGGGCTGGGCCACAATTTCCTCTCAATTAAGAAAGATGATTTTATTTGAGAACACTTTAAATGAAAGCCCTTTGTGGGGAGGGTTCAGACAAATGACTTCTTTAGGGGAAACACCAAGTATTTGTTGCCCAGGAAAGATGGGCAGGAGATATGGGGCCATTTAATATATAGTCATTGTACATGGAAGAGGGCAGAGAGAATTGTTTCATTTCAGGGAGTCCACGCTGTGTGATCAGAAAACACACACACACACACACACACACACACACAGAGTTGTGCTGGGGATTGAACCCAGGGGTGCTTTACCACTGAGCCACATCCCCAGTCCTTTCCATTTTTTATTTTGAGACAAGGTCTCCCTAAGTCACTGAGGCTGGCCTCGAACTTGTCATCCTCCCACCTCAGCCTCCTGAGTCTCTGGGATTACAGGCAGGGGCCACCACCGGGCCCTGAATGTGGGCGGAACTTCCCTGCAGTAGAAGAGGGGAGGAGTTTCTTGGTGGCACAGGGGAAGGAGAAAGTGGGGGAAGAGGGAGAAGGTGGGGGGAAGGCTATGGTGTGAGCTCTTCCTGTGCTTGGCTCTCCTCTCCCCTAGGTCTTCAGTGATGTTCCACACAAATGACAGAACGCTGCGGAATGTGACAGACTGGGGAACTGGAGTTTGAACTGGGCTTAGCCAGATCTCCAAGGGGCATGCGGGTTGCAAAGTGCCTGTGATCAAAGTCAGAGCAAATACCAAGAGTTGGCATGTTCTCTCCTTTGATTAATTAGGAGCTTGGAACAAGGCTCCCTTTGTCCTGGCTTTGTAACCGGCCAAGAGCTTGTCAGACTGACAGCCCCTCCACTGCCTGCCACCCAGGGGAGAGAGGAGGTCAGAACTCGGAGGGGATACACACAGAGGCCGCCACCCTCCTGAGCCAAGACTCCTCAATGTCCGTTTTGAACCCTGGACAGACTGTCACGGGGGCAGTGTGAGTCTGGCAAGGAGCGCTGGACTCGGAGCCAGAGGCCGGTCGGACTGCCTGCCTCAGTTGACTCGCTTTCAAAGCGACGGAGGTGGAACGGGGATGGTCTCGGGGGAGCCCTCCACGGCCACAGCGGTGTGCGCATCTTCACTGAGCCGGCATTTCATCTGGTGCTCCTGAAGTTGCCATTAATTAAAATTCAATTAACCACCCCAGCCAGGAAATCCAAAGTGAAGGGCTGACACTTCTGATTAATTGAGAGTGGCAGAAAAAAATAAAATGTGGGGGGAAGCTTGAGTGTCTTGCTTGCCCTTTATTGAACGGACTTCCCCTGAATCGACTTCCATCCTCAAATGCCTCTCCATTTTTTTATATTTCACTCAGAGCAATGGTAACCAGCCTCTGTGTTCCACAGCAGCAGGGACTGATTTTTGGTGGCAGAGGGAAAGTGTTCCCTGAATGGTTCCTTGCAGACTGTGGCCCATGGGAGACATATTTCATCAGACTGGATTTTACACATTAGGGGAATTTTTTTTTTTTTTTTTTACATTAAAAAAATCTTGGATTTTTTTTTTTTTTTTCTTGGAAATGACAAGCCCTGGGTTTTTGTTCTCATGTGCCAAAATGTCCTGGCTAAAGAGAAGCCGCAGACCTCACCCCTCCCTGCTGTGTTCCACCCGGTCTGATCCTCCCATCCACACGATTTTCTTGGTCCTTTGGAACACTGCTGTGACCCTGTCACAGTCTATACGGTGCCAGAAACATATCAAGGACTGTGGAATTTCCAAATGCTCCATCCTTTACGGGTGGGGAAACGGAGGTCAGGAGAGGGGAGGAGGTCACCCAGGGAACGGAGTCTCAGCGACTGAGCCGGGCCTCCTCCGTCCTCGTTTAGTGATCCCACACCCCCAGGGTGGACCACACTACAGTCCCGGGTTTGGCCCACACACTTCCTGGGCAATTCAGTTTTGTAAGGGTTCAGCTCCAGCTGTTCATTCTCCCCTCCTCCAGTGTTAGTCGTGAATATTCCTGAAGGATATTTGTCAAGGTTGGTGGCTCCTGCTGCTCGGTGCATCTCTGGAGATGGATGCGTGCAGAATCTCCATAGCAACTTTCTGGGATAGAAACAAAGGCTCTTGCTTCTCAGAGCGTTCGACAGAGCGTTCTGACGAAAGGGCAAGAAAACGGTGGAGATGGTTGTGAGGGGCCGTTGTAATATTATGGGGGAACGTGCAGTTGAAGAGTCCCGTGTTTAATAAATAGACCCAAGATGAACTCCTGCCTCTGCCACAACCCAGCTGTGTGATCTCACGCAAGTCACTTAACCTCTCTGAACTCCCACTTCCACCTCTCCCAACAGAGGACAAGAAGAGGGTCCCGTGGGGTTACTAAGAAGGCAGAATTGGACAATACGTGTGAAGAGCTTCCTGAGCATAGAGGTTGCTAACCAGGCTCAGCCTTGCTGCAGTTTCAAAGTGCGTTTGCACACGGCTTCCCTCTGCTTTTCACTTCTGTTGCCAGGTGGGCGGGGACAAGCATCAAGTCTGCTTTGCCGGTGAGGGACAGGCCCAGCCATTGGGGTCTCCACCTACTAAAACATCACCTCCTGCCTCGGGGAGTATTGGGATGCTTGCTTATTTAGTAGATGAACCGGAAGTTTTGGGGCGAGTAGCAGCTTTGGGTTGAGAAGGGACCTCGTGTTTTCTGGAGAGTCAGCACACGTTCTAATTTGTAGAGAATCGTGTCTGTCAGAGCACTCAGCTTTTATTTGCTGACCAAGAGGAGAGAGAGATAGAGAGAGGGAGAGAGAGAGGGAGAAGGAGAGGTGAGCGTTATTGATTCAGGAGGTGAAGTGAGGTGACTCCATTTCCTTCCGGTGACATCTTATTGAACAGCGCTCAGCTCCCCCTCTCCAGCAGCATCCAGCTGAATGTCATTTTTCCTATAATCCCCAGATAACCGTTTTAATTAAAATTTATCAAAACCATCCAACAGCATGTGGTCTCTGACTTCCTTTCACTCCAAAAACCAACCAGAAAAACAAAAACAAAACCAAACAAAAACCCCCGAACTTCCCATCAGACAAAAGACTGGCGAGACCCGTGCCCGGCCCAGGGGGACCTGCTGGCCACCGGGCAGGGCGGCCCGGGACTGGTTACCTTTGGCGCCGTGACGAAGTGTTCCCACCGCTGTCCCATGGACTTGTCCTTATTGATCCTTTTTATTGAGCTCTTGCTTCCTCCCGGGTCCCTGAGTGAGAAACAGCTTAATGAGTTTTCCGTTTGCACGGATTTTGTTGATTGCCAGTTGTTAGTTTTTTGAAATGTAAGAACCAGGGGGTGAGGGGCGGCTGGCCTCTGATGGGATCCCCACCTCCACACCGACCCTGCAGCGGGGTCCTTGGATAATCCAGGCTGGGGGGGGACCCTTGCCTGCCGGGCGGGGCTGAAGCAGGCGGGTGTTTCTGTGCCTGTTTCACGCCTGTTTGCTTTTGGACTCCGGGACAAGTCTCAGGTGGCTCAGGTGCATTGGGAAGTGTGTCCCTTTGTGAATTTTTTGCATTTTCTAGGACCTCAGGGTCCCTGCATCAGGGGCGCTTCTTACCGGGTGGGGGGAGCCAGGGGAGGGCTTTGCCCAGTGACAATCACTGGTTTAAGGTTTATGGAGCACAAGTTTTGTCAGATGCTCTTTTTGAGATGCTTCCGTGTCCTCCTGGGATCTTCTCAATCACCGTAACCCGGTGGTGCCCTCATTAGGGTCCCGTTTTGCAGATGAGAAAACAAAACTTGGTGGGGGGGGCGCCTCAGTCACTTCCCCAGGTGCAGATTTACAAGGAAAGAAATGAAGCTAAAGCTTCAGGGCCCCTCCCTCCAGGGGTCCTCGTCCAGGACCCTCTACCTAAGTTTATATTGCAATTTTGTGTTATTATTATTATTGTTGTTGGTGGTGGTGGTCATGGTCCTGGGGACCAGTGTCATTTTACTGCAGAGCAATATCACTGGTCCTTTCTAAAATTATACTAAGTTGCTGAGGTTGGCCTTGAACTTGAAATCCTCCTGCCTCAGCTTCCCAAGTTGCCTGGGCATGGGGCGTGTACCACCGTGCCTGGCTAACTTTGTATTATTTTTTTCTTAAAGCGCCCTCCATCTCCAACTGAAAAAGCTTCACACCTTTCAAAACCTGGGTCCTCTCCTCGTAGGCTGGGAACTTCCTGGGCAGGAGACTGAGGCCCCAGCAGGCTCTGTTGGTGACGTGCCCATAAACCCTTATCTGAACATTTTGCTGCCAAATTCTTAATTTCGGCATTTTGAAAGAAAATATGCTGCATATATTGTACGTGACCATAATCCTTCTAATAGGATCCGGGGCAACACTGTATAATCAAATGCATTCATATTTCTTTAATGAAATACATGAATATTTATACTAGGTAAATACCTTAAATAGTATCAAGTTGAGGCACCTGATCAGTTTGGCTGATGTCAGAACTTGTTGCCAAATGAGTTCTGAAAACCGGTTTGGAGTTTTTAGACCTTGGACTTGAGGTTATGGGGCAGGGGTTCTCTATGGACAGGCAAGGGGGAGTCTCGGAGTCCCAGCGTCCCATCTCTGGACTGGGTTTGCATGTCTTTAGACGGGTTGATTGACCCATCCATCTGTCCATCCACTCAGGCATCCACCTACCCACACCTCCCTCTTTCTCTCTCTCTAATTCCCCTTTTTCTTTGCAGAAAGGATCTGAGATGCCCGAGACCCTTGAGTCATTTGGGCAGCTTTCTGCTAACACAGAGCAGGCTCTTGAGGACTTGAGAGACGTGCAGATATGCTCACGAGGGTCCGGGATCCTCAGGGGCTGCTCAGGGCTTGGCCGGGAGGTCAGAGTGCTCGGCTCTCCGCGACAAAAGATGATCAAGATAAGCCCAATGGAAGGCCGGCTTCTCTGCGCGTGGGGATCTGCAAAGCAGAATGGAGGACTTTCTAGGCGACTGTCCTTTCCTCACCAGCACGGACCTGCTGGACGTCTCCCAGCTCACGACCACGGGCCAAGAAATGTACAGAGACTCCCCAGGCAGAAGTCAGGCTGGGGAGGGCGAGCGGGTGCCTCCAAGCTTTTTGTAAGACTTTAGGTTTGATTACACAATAAAAAGCCCTGTGAATAATTAACAGGAAGGCTCATTTAAGTTGGTTCTGCCCGCTTCTCCCCTGGGTAATCAAATTAGGGGAATATTTAAAATCCAGCCAGAGGAAGAACGAGCAGTTCTTCGGTCCCCTCAACAATATTGGAACTCGCGGCCCTTTTGAAGTCTGATGTGAGGCTGGCCCACGGGAAGCTCCGGCGCTTCTGCGTTGGAGTTCTTCTTTCAAGACCACAGGGCTTTGTGCTTTTCCCTTTGCTCCGGGGGCTCCTGTTGAGTCTCCAGCCTTTTTCTTGAAGTTCAAAAGCAACCCCCTCTCTCCTTTTAAAATTAAATCTGGTCCCAGCCGGCCTTTCAAAATCTTAAATATTCAGGCCCAATCGGGAAGATGGGAGGTTTTCGGCGAACGCTGACTTCCAAGACGACCCGAAATCTATTGCGACTTCAAGGGGCAGGCTAAATGAGCTAAAGACGCGGCGAGACCCCCGCAGACCTTCAGACGCGCTGGGCCCTGGCAGGGCGAAGCCATTGATAAAGCAAGGGCCTGGTTAGACAGACTCTGTCTCTCTGATGTTTCATTTTCAATAGCAAATAAACCAAACAGGAAGATCAATAGGTGGGAGGACAGGATGAAACCCCGGGAGCAGCCACGTGTCGGCTGCATACCTTGCCGGGGAAGGGCAGGGCGGCCTGGTGGCGAGATCATTAGTGCAGTGAGAAGCAGCCCCACCTCTTGCCTGCTCCCTGGAGTCGGGGTGACTTGCTTTGTTCAAAAATGCATGAGCGCGGGGACGTGGGGAGCTTTGGGCGGGTGCTTTACGAGCCATCCTGGAGTCATCATTGGTGGGGGCCTGGGCTGAGAGGCTGCTTCTGTCAGCCCTGCTTCCCACCTGACCGTACTGAGCAGAGTCCCCGGGCTGGACACGCCGCGGCAGCGAGAAGACAGCGTCTGTGGCATTAAGCTGCTGCGATTTGGGGGTTGTACCTTATGGCGGGTTAACCGAGATTCCCTCATTGATGCCCCCCGATTTCCGGAGACCTGGGGCAAATCCCTCTGAGTCTCTGAACCAGAGCAGAGTTAGCTCAGTGGTTAGACCAGCTCTTCCAGCGGCCCCGCCCACTGCTCCCTGAATGCAGAGAACCAGCTGCAGCTGGGCGACTGACAGGGACCGTGTGCTTTTCGCAGCAGAGATCTTGCCGTGGCTTCTGGGAGGAGCTGGAGGTGGGGAGCGAGGCCCCTGGGCAGCTCTATGGGGGAGGAGTAGCCGTGGTCTTCCGATCATTATGTTCCCCTCTGGAAGCTTTCTGGGGGATCCCGTTTGCCAGAAATCAAGAGAGGAAGGCGTCGAGAACGGTCTCATTTCTTTTAACGACGTCCACCCAGGGCGCGTCTTGTCCCTGGCTGTCATTTGCAGATGTCCGTCTGCAGAGGCAATCAGCGATTTTCTCCAGGACTCCGCTCTCACTTTCCGACTCACGCTGGGGCTAAGAACCTGTCCCTCTCGGGGTGGGAAGTGCGTTGGCCAGTTGAGGATGGGTTCGCCTGTCCAGGGCTGAGGGCGGGACCTGGGAGTGGCAGAGCTGGAGCCCTTGCCTCCCAGGGATGAGACCACCCCTTCATCCCGCCACCTTCTCCCGGTTCCAGGATGTCGGCTGGAGGACCCGAGGGGAGGGGCGATGTGATCGCAGCCGGGCCAGGAGCCCAGTGGGGGAAATCAAGAACTCCCCCACCCGCACGTCCTGAGCCAGCCTTTCCTCCACCATCCGACTGGAAGGCACAGCCCAGGCCCTGCCACTTCCGGGTCACCCGTTAATTTCTTCCGACACCTATAGCTGCCTCAGATGATCTTGACCGCTCCGAGCCGATTTCTCTGTTGCCCTCACCTTTCTCCAGACGGAAGCTCCTGGGAGCAGGGTGTGGCCCCTTATCTCCTCTGCTGTATTCCCAGCAGTGCCGGCGGAAAAAGCGGAATTTGAGGACAGCTCAGCCGCGGCGGGTGCTTCCCGTGTGTGAAGTTCAATGGGAAGAATTGAGTGTCAGGGCCCTACGTGCGGAATAGCACTTTTAACTGTTTTGTGAAAGAAGATGATCCGTATATCATCTGGATAAGTGGGTCCCTTTTTAATGTGCCACTTTGTACGGAGTTAAATCTGTTTTTTTTTTTTTTTTTTGGAGGGAAAGCACCAGATTATTCTCTAAATTAACTGAAGACTTTGGGCTTTCGCTGCAGACCTTGGAAATGGTGGTTGAGTGGTTGAGCACCCATGCTTTGCCGCCTGGCTAGCCGGGTTCAGATCCTGACTTCGCTTTCTTTTTTATTTTTTAAAAATATATTTTAGATGTTGATACTCTTATTTTATTCATCTACTTATATGGGGTGCCGAGACTCGAACCCAGTGCCTCATGCGCGCTAGGCGAGCGCTCTAGCGCTGAGCCACAACCCCAGCCCCTGACTTCTCTTTTGCTAGCCGTGCAGCCGTGGAGGAAACGATTCCGATTTTCCGTGCCTCGGTTTCCTCGCTGGTCAGCTGGGATGAGGACTCAGCTCTCTTCGTTATGAACTGGCGGACGAGTTCAGGTGTTCGTGTGATATCTGAACCACCAGAGTGGGGGTTCCTTGGAGCCGTCTCTACTTTTCTAAGGAAGGGGGGCGTCTTTGTGCCTGGACTCCCTTCATAAAAGTTAGGATCACCCAGAGCTTGCTGGAAGGCAGATTCTCAGGCCCCAGCCCAGACCGACGGGGTCAGAATCCTCAAGTTAACTGGATCCCCAGTTGCTTCATGGGCCCAGCTTGAAGGGCTTCAAAGTAAAGTGCCTGAAAATGCTTTGTAGGCTACAGAGCGACAGATGCGTGCATTACCATTATTAAAAAAAGAAGAAAAAAGCAGCAGCAGCAGCCGGATTCCACTCGTCTGGCCCCCCCAGTGAGGAGGGGTGCAGGGGCGTCTTTCTGGGACAGCTGGAGGGATTGAGACCTAGACACTGAGCTGCTTCCGTGGCTCCAGGGGACAGCGAAGGTCTAAGGGGCTCTTGTGTGCTGTCCCCCACCCGGAGGGTAAATCAGTGGCTCTTTACTCCCTCCCTCCCCTCTTTCGCCAGGTCTCCCCTGCCTTTCCCCAGGGTGACTAGGGAAGGTTGCAGAAGGACAGGAAACCTGCCTCTCCAGAAAGTTCCACTCCTGTTTTGTCCTTGGAAAGACAGTCTCTAATGAGAATAACATCAATACGGGTTCACAACCTCTATTTCAAAACCCCCCAAAGGGTTTTGAAAACAACAACAACAACAAGATTTTAATAACTTATTTGGCAGCAAAATGTGACCTGGAAGCTATCGACCTTTACTATGTACTTAGGATAAATACTCGCTTTTTGTTTTCTGCAGAACCATCCTGCTTGCTGACGGGGCGCTGCTCGGTGGGGGGGGGGGACTGTGATGTTCTATATGATATGTACCTCCTATTTCCTTTTTAAAACAGAAAAAAAAAAAATCAGAATTCTGAAACATAGCTGGCCCCAAGATAAAGACTCTTTCATACAAAAACCAGGTGTTACTTTGCCTAAAAAGAGGTTTGTACCTCTTGCAGAGGGTCATTATCATATTATCCGAGGCTGGTTCTTTTCATTTGTTTGTTATTTCCACCCTCCCACAATGCTGGGGATTCGAACCCGGGCCTCCAGCATGAGAGGCAGGCACTCTACTAGGTGGGATATATGGCCTGCACTAGGCTGGTTCTTTTCTTGGAACCCTCTTCATAGCAGTAGGATTAGTAAGGGCGCTGGGAAATGGTACTGTGTTTGAATTGCCACGTGAGGACATTGGGAATTGAGAAGCGTTTCCCCCTCAGTAAAACAGAGACTCGGGTGCAGCTCATCCTAAAATTTGTCATCTGCCCATTCACTTGACCATCCCCCAAGCCATCCGAATATGAGATCTTCCTGCTACGAACACAGATCATGCCTCTTGAAGCACCTAGCTGCCACTAGTCAAATCTCGCTGCCTGGGCCTAGCCCCCGTGGAGGTACTGGACCACCCCCACGTTCTTGCTATAAAATCCATAAAGGGGGACATGGTATGCGGATGTCATTATGGCTGATAGAAATGAAGCCTCTGGGAGCCACAGTTCACCCAGGATGGAGATTTCCTTTCAGAAAACACGTGTGGGAAGCAGGGTCAGCGTCTAGGTCTCGGGATGCATTAACCGCAGGAGAGGCTGGCTGTTGGATGATGGAAAGTCAGATGAGCAGTCTTGAGAACTGGGGACTTGTGTTTCCTTCTTGGGGTTGTTCCCTGGGGCCTTTCTCTTTGGAGCTGGATTCTTGGCTGACCTTATATGGTTGCCCAGTCACCCAGTGAACACAGATCACACCTGTTGGTAAAATTCTGCTCAAAAGTTTCTTTCCTAGCCTGAAGTCTCAAAGGCGTTGATAATCACAAACCCGACAGCCATTTGAAGTAGGATATTTTGTCTTCAGTAGCTGTCATTTAAATGAACAGTGGTGTGCTGGAGCCGGCTCACACTGATGGACAAGAACCGAGGTCCAACTCTTCCCCATTCCAAGCCCAGTGATGTCACGTTGCCCATCTTGAAATCAACAGTGGTGGGGTATTTACACCACGGGCATTGGCCTCATTACAAATCGTGGCTCTCCAGCTCCTGAAAAACTGCTTGTTAAACATTTACCAGCATATCCCTGGCCCCATGCTAAAAGTCCTTACCAGGGAGAAAAACAACACCCCACACCTCCCCAAATACTCTCGCTGCCTTTGGGAATCTTCCTGGACTAGGAAGATTCTCTTAGTTCTTCTCTTAGGTCTGGCCGGGTGCAGTTCTGGTTCTGCTCTTAGAGAGCTGGACGACCTTAGATCCCTGCCCTTATAAGTTATGGTAGAACATTCTCAATGTGACCAATATGTCTTTTTTACGGCTGTCAACAATTTTTTGGTTATGTTCTGAGCACATTTTGTTTTTAAAAAAGCAATCAAGGGAAATAAAGATGGGCCTTTCTCTCTCCTCAATCCACATCCTGCCTGATGCTCCCTCCTCCGTGAGGGAGGGTGGGTGTGTGCGTGTCGGAGGCAAAGGTTGGGGCTGGAGGCTTGGTCAGGGAGCTGAAATGCAATTAGCAGTTCACTGGCTCAGGGGTTTTCCCTCAGATCTAAGCAATCAACTGTGAAAAAAAATGCACACGTTGGTTTGACCTAGCAATTCCCATTTCTCAGAATCCAATCAAAAGAATTACTTGCAACTGGGCATGAAAAATAGGTGTAAGAAAGTTCCCAGAAGGGCCACTTGAAATGTCAAAAATTTGAGAACGGCCTCAGTGTCTGACAATAAAGATAGGATTATCTGAATTATGTTCCATCTGCACAACAGAATGTCCCAGTGTGTGTTCTTGGCAATATTTAGAGAATGTGGAAGACTGGCAGGTGCCAGCATGGAAGGATGCCCGTGAGTCACTGTGAAAGGTAGGGGTTTGGGAATCATGTAGGTGCAAACATGTGATCCCAGTGACTAGGGAGGCTGAGGCAGGAGGATGGCAAGTTGGAGGCTAGCCTCAGCAACATAGTGAGATTCTGTCTCAAAATACAAAGTAAAATGGGCTGGGAATGTAGCTTAGTGGTAGAGTGTCCCTGGGTTCAGTCCCCAGTATGGAAAAATAAAAGGTGCGTGTTTATAAGGGGAAGGTATTAAAAAGATTTGGAATGGTATACCTTAAACCTTTAAAAGGAGTTTTTCTCTAAGGAGAGAATAAAGGCTTTCATACTTTATATGCTTATAAATTTTTTGAAAAATTTCTCAGAGTAAATTGCATTCACTCATAACTTGGGCAGTTTTGTTTTAAAGAAAAATGAATAATGCATGGTGAATGTTTTAAGGCTGTGGGTTTCAGACAAATTCTGGGGATCAAAAAGATATTTTGTAAATAACTGGAGGGTCCTGGTGGGGTGGGAGTCCAGGTCTCTCAGGCCTTCAAGTCTCTTTCTTCCTGAAGAAGTTCCATTTAGAACAATCTGGTTTATAGTACAGGGAT
Organism: Sciurus carolinensis; assembly: GCF_902686445.1. Lineage (NCBI taxonomy): Eukaryota > Metazoa > Chordata > Mammalia > Rodentia > Sciuridae > Sciurus > Sciurus carolinensis. The sequence continues at coordinate 133,415,394 of NC_062220.1, forward strand.
TTCAATGTTAAAAAAAAAAAAAAAAAAGGTAAATATTTTAAAAAAATAGTTTGTAAACTACAGTATCAAAAAAATTAGTTACTAATATGTTGAGAGATGCAGAATTTATATTTGTGATTGCATTTGAGGCCAGTCTATCTGGGTTTTTGCAAGAGATGAAGGGGGGGGGGGTTGAGGAAGGATGGGTGGTAAGTGTCCTCACAGGAAGGAGTTAATGAGGACTCAATATTTGGAAGAGGAGAAAACTGAATGGCCTGGAAGGCAGGGCTTTGGTGGGGGGAGGCTGGGCCCTTGGTGGGGGTGAGGACCTTAGCACTGGGGATGAGGGACTATTTTACTAAACTCAGCCTGTGGTTTTCACAGTGCAAACCCCATTACTCAAGACTGGGCTCTTTATCTTTTTTTTTTTTTTTTTTTTTTTCTTTTTGTACTATTTTTACAGACGACCTGACTTCTTAAAGAACAAGTGTCTTCTGTTCCTGTCTCTCATTCTGCCTTGTATCCCCAACGTGGTTCCTGCTACCGTGGCCTCAAAGTTTTGGCATGAACCCTTGTCCCCTGTCTGTGGCGATGCTCTGACAACTTTCCTTGGCTGGGACAAGGTGTTCTGGAGCTTCCGCCTGAGCAGACCCAGCTGCTCCAGGGACCAGCCTCTCATGCATATCCTTGGGTCCAAGTGGAGAAATAGCTCCCAGGACACATTGAAAAACAACCCCAAGAGACAAAAACCACCCCACCGAAGCCCTTGAGATCAAGTAGAAACAAAGGAACGGAGAGAAGGTTGAAGAATAAAAGGGATGGGGAGAAGGAGGAGGAGGAGGAGAAAACCAAAGACAGAGAGAGTCTCCGAGGCGGGCTGGAGAGAAATCCGGCTGAGGCTCTGCCGAGAGCTGCCGTCATTTGCCCATTTCTGTGGTGTAAACGCTCCCACTGTGACTGACTGATTTGAAGCCAGCGAAGTGATGTCACTGAACTCAGGGATGCTGGAAGGAGATGCACCCCATCATCAGCTCCCACGGGTCCATGTGAGCTGCTTCGGCCCCGCCCAACACACAGACCTCCTGAAGCCACCCCCACCCCCGGCAGGTAGGGCAAGAGGAGGGGAGGAGCGTAGAGGAGCCCCGCCCCGCGGCCCAGGCGGGCCCCCCTTCAGGGCCCAGGAGCCCAGGCCTACTTGGGGTTCCAGCAGGTGATCACCGGCTTCATGGCGTGGTGGGTGTGGTCGATGGTCAGGGCCTCCAGAAGCCAGTGCAGGGCGCACAGCTGGCGAAAGATGGGCTCGCTGCGGAGACAGAGGGAGGGGACCGGTGGGGTCCTGTTACTACAACATTCACATGAAAAGCCACAGAGACAGAAGCCCCGCTGGCTGCTAGTGAGAGAGCTGGCTCCGTGCCGGGCGTGGTTTCTAATTTAATTTAATTTATTATTTTTTTTACTGGGGATTGAACCCGGGGTGGGGGGGGGTGCTTTACCACCAAGCCACGCCCCAGCTCATTTTATTATTATTTTTATTTTGAGATAGGGTCTAAGTTGCTTAGGGCCTGGCTCAGATGCCCGGGCTGGCCTCCAACTTGCCATCCTCCGGCCTCGGCAAGGAGGAATTACAGGTGTGGGGCATGTGGACTGGGCACACATCCTGTCCCGTGTGATGGCTCACATTCCGCAGATGGGGAATCCGCGACTCAGGACTTAAGAGGCTGTGTCTGTCACTCAACCAGGAGGGGGAAGGGCCATGATTTGAAGGAAGATGATCCTGGGCCAGGAGTGGGGTTTTGTGTGTGGGGGGGAGACAATGCGGGGGGTCCCAGCTGGAGTCTGGACCCCGGCAACCAAGGGAACTGAAGGAATTTTAATAGCTTACAGGCACCTGGTTGTTTATTTGATCAAAATGCAGAAAACAGTGTGCGAGTTTTCTGGAAACACAAAAACCGGTGGACTCACTACTGTTTTTCTTCTAAATTAACAGCTGGACTCTGGGCTTTCCATGCGGAAGTCCTTTGTCTGAAGATGCAGCCGGATATTGAAGAAAAACACCCCGAGTGGAATATTTGAAAATGTAACCAAAACGCCGTTTAACACTATGTCTCATCTACCTTTCTGATTTGGGGGGCATGTTCTATGAAACATCTACAATGACCCAGGTACTTTTCCCATGGTATTTATTTCTCTCCAAATCTGCTGAGGTCTGGATTATTATCCATTATTGTTTTACAGAGGGGGAAACGGAGGCTCAGAGAGGTGAAGCGAGTTACCTGAGCTCACACAGCTGGGAGTCGTGAGGATCTGTCTGATTGCTCCCGGGTACTGTGTCCTCATGACGAAACCGATGTGGTGGTCACGAGAGGGGTTAACGTGCTACCTGTGTTTTTCCTGAAAACAGGAGTCCTGGCGAGCTGTCCTCACCTTTACAACTTCTCCCACACTAACCTCCACACTAGCCTCCGCCACCAAGCCGTGTGATTGCTCTTTCCTAAAATTGCACCCCACCTTGGCCTGCGCTCCCCGGGTTCCTGGGCCTGACGGGAGCAGGACGGAATCGCCCCCCCACCTGTTTCCAGGAAGGCACTGCCTCTCACAGCCTGAAGGGGGCCTGTCCCCACCCACGCTCCCTTCGCCGCCTGCTCGGGCGGGCGGGCGGCCATGCTGCCAGGTCTTCAGAAAACCAGGCCTAGCAGCGCTTTCTTCTCTGGAGAGGAGAAGAATAATTTCCTTCCACAAATTGTTCTCTCAGCACCTGGGACTCCCTCTCCTGGACTCTAAAGACTGTGGCCCTTCTGATTCTTCCCTCTTCCCCTTGACATCACCTCGGGCCTCATAGGTGACAACACTTGGTGGCTCAGGGCACATGGGCCGTGTCCAGCAGTTAGCCTACAGGCTCCGCGTGCCACCTGCCTGGCACTGGGCCATGGGCACTGCGCTGTCCTTCCGTGACCCTGGGGGTTGTGGAGGGCTGGGGAGAGGCCCCCTTCCGTGTTATACACAGAGCCCCACAGGGAGAGTGGGAATGGAGGGGGCGGGGGGAGTCCATTGTTGAGATGGGTCTGCGGGGTCACAGGTGCTACTGGGGATGTGGGCCTGCGAGGCTCAGAGTCACTTCTGCAGGGGACAGGAGTCGGCGCAGACCTGGTCCTCACCTTCTCTCGCTTAACGCCTCTGAACCCCCTAACAAGGGCCTGTCATGGGCTGCATGCCGGCCGCCATCTTTGTATGTGGAGGGCCTAAGCCCAGTACCCCGGGCTGTGACTCTCTCTGGAGGCAGGGCCTTGGAAGAGGCCACTCAGTTTTTAAAAAGAAGCCCTGACGGTGGGTCGAATAGGGTCTGACTGGCATCCTTGGAGGAGGCACTTCCGACGCAGAGACTCCAGGACTGTGCACACAGCTCCAAGGTCGCGTGAGGACACAGGCAGCTGCCTGCCAGGCGTGGAGAGGCCTCAGCGGACACCAGCCCTGACGCACCCGGTCTTGGCCTTCCCGCCTCCAGAACTATGGGAAACAAGCCTGCTTCGGTCAACCCCGCTCACCCTGGTGTTTTGCCAATTAACGCACCACCGCCAGGAGGCCCCCTACGGCTCTCCAACCCCGAGCCTTGCTCTCTGCGGCTGGGCACATTTCCGCCCAGTTGCTGAAGCTCAGCACACTCGATTTGCACCGTCTGGGTCAAAAGTCTAGCTCTGCCATTTGCTAGCTCTGTGTGACCCTGATCTGATTATTGAACTGGCCCGAGCTCAGTTTTCTCCTCTATAAAATGGCGGTCCTGGTAGTACCTCCCTCTCAAGGGAGAAGGTAAAGCGAAGCACCTAAGCACTCTTCTCGGTTCTTGGTACGTATTTCCCTTCTGCCACCTTTTCTGCCTTTCAGAGAAAAGCTCAGATGTCACCTCCATCAGGAAGCCCTCCTTGATTGTTCCGGGTCTGGGTTAGGTTCTCTCCAAGGACTTGCTAAAGCATCCCCCTCCCTTCAATGTGTCCCTCTGTCCCTGTACTTTGGGTCCTTGTTCTGCTATAACCCACGCCCAACTCATGGACCTGGGAGCCACAGAGTCTTGCCCACCACGGGGCTCCCTGTGCTGGGCACGGTGTTGGCCTTAGAGTATTTCTGGTTACTGAATGGAAGATGGTGGGAATGGATTGGTGGAGCCAATATTTTTCTGAGTCGATGGCTTGGGACAGGAAGATCCACTGAAATAATACATCGTCCCGAGAGCCAAATCAGAATAACCGTACATATTTTTGCAAAGAGCATTCACTTGGTGTCGGCTATTGTTTCAGGTGCTTGACACACAGAAACCAATTTCATCCTCATAAATCCCTGTGAGGAAGGCATCATTATCATGCCCATTTTGCAGATAGGGAAACTGAGGCCCACAGACACATGCAACTTATCCAAGCCACACAAAAGCCAGCCCAAGGCCGAGCTGGAGTCGGAGTCCAGGCATCTGGCTCCTGGTTTCGCTGCTCTCCACTACAGTGCTGACCTTGGTGGCTAGTGATAGGGTAGAGAGGTCCCTTGTCATCAGGAAAGGGCTGCATCTGATGGGTCTGAACCTTTTTCTCTTTATAGAAAGGGCCTCAAGCTTGATGATCATCCATCTAATCTGCAGTGAATAAAAAAGGTCCCTAGAAAAAAGGTACACTCATACATTGCTGGTGGGGCTGCAAATTAGTGCAGCCACTTTGGAAAGCAGTGTGGAGATTCCTTAGAAAACTTGGAATGGACCCACCATTTGACCCAGCTATCCCACTCCTTGGCCTATACCCAAAGGACTTAAAATCAGCATACTACAGAGATACAGCCACATCAATGTTCATAGCTGCTCAATTCACAATAGCCAGACTGTGGAACCAACCTAGATGTCCTTCAATTGATGAATGGATAAAGAAACTGTGGTATATATATACAGTGGAATATTACTCAGCCATAAAGAATGATAAAATTATGGCATTGCAGGCAAATGGATGAAATTGGAGAATATCATGCTAAGTGAGATAAGCCAATCTCAAAAAACCAAAGGACGAATGATCTCTCTGATAAGCGGATGATGACACATAATGGGGGGTGGGAGGGGTTAGGGTAAGGTTAGGTTTAGGATTAGGGTTAGGGAGGGGGGCAAGAATGGAGGAAGGAAGGACTGTATAGAGGGAAAAGAAGGGTGGGAGGGGTGGGGGGAAGGGGAAAAATAACAGAATGAATCAAACTACATTACCCTATGTAAATTTATGTTACACAAATGGTATGCTTTACTCCATGTACAAAGAAACAACATGTATCCCATTTGTTTACAAAAAAAAAAAAAAAGAATACAAGCAAAAAAAAAAAAAAAAAAAAGGTCCCTAGAAACACACGTGATAGAAATTGGCCCTTCTCGTAAGGGTCACTCACGTGCCAGGTGGTGGCACAATACCTTGGGTTTTATCAAGTGGGGAGAGGAAGCACTCGTTTTCTCAAATGCAGGGAGGAATCCGTGAACACACCGCAGAGGGACACACAGAGCCAACTCTGCCCGAGCTCATCGAACTCCACCATCATCCGTCTCACCTGCAGCCCACCCAGCGGCCGGCTCCACCGAAGCTGCTGCACCCCCCACCGGACACGCTGGGCGTCGACACCCCCCGGGAAGAAAACAGCGCCCTTTCCTTTTGCTAAGAGAACAGAGACAACCTGCGCAAAGCCATCCCGAGCATCCCGGGCTGGCGGCCAAGGGCAAAGCTGGATGCGCGTTCTGGTCTTGGCTTTTGCTGCCCAGTTGACCCCAGAGGGCAGTGGGGGAGGGGGCAGCCTAGTTATCTCAGAGGAGAGACGGGGGGCTGGGCTCCTTCCTAGAAACCACAGCCCCTCCCAGAGTTCACGGGAAAGGTCACGTATCCCCTGACGTGAGGAGGTGATCCCCACATGGTCAATTTAGGATCATCCTCCAGCTTGGGGATCAGTCACGGTGGGACTGAGGGGGATGACCAGCCAGCCTCCCATCGGCAGTGGCTGACTGTGGTGATGGAGAGATGGACCCCCGACCAGGCAGGGCCTGTCCTGAGGCCGATAGCAGATGCTTACAAACCCCCGATTCTCCAGCCCCCTCTGCTCTGCCCAGGTGGCAATGGGACCTTGCTCCTAACCCCCTCCGTAGGTGGCGTCTTTCCCCCACGCCCAGCACCTGGGCTGGCCCGATGGCTTGCTCGGCCAGCAGAAAGTAGTGGAAGGGCCACCATGTCCACTCTGGCCTGTGCTTCGAGAGGCCTGAGGCCCTGGGCGTCCTGAGAGTGCCCCACGTCAACAAGGCCAGGCTAGCCCACTAGGTGCTGAGAGCCACCAGCCAGTTGGCTGAGAGCCTTGGGAATGGGGTCGCCCTGGGTCATCACCCTGGGTCAGTCGCCTCCAGCTCACCCCTCGGCTGGATGCACAGAGGCAGGCTCAGCCCCGAGCCGCGGAAGCACCCAGCCCGCTGGTAGGCTTGGCTACGGTGACAAAGGGTTGTTTGAAGCCGCTCCAGGCTGAGCCGTCTGTCATGCGGCACTGGATTGCTGCTCCAGTCACCAGACGTGGCCAGAGCCTTTCAGGAGCCAAGGGGAAGAGAGGGCAGTCTCCAGTCCAGGGCAGGGCTTGGCAAACTACAGCCAGTGGGCACACCACCTGTTTTTATCAATAAAACTTCACTGGAACACAGAAAATCAGTCCATCCTTGTAGCTCTCATGCCATGCTGAGACTTCAAGAGGGAATACCGGGTCTACAAAGCATAAGGTATTCATCGGCTGACCTTTTAAGGGCAAAACAATAGCAACTTCCACTGTGACGATATGAATAATGACATTTCTAGCACACCTGGTGTACACAGCTGACTTAGGAAGATCACGATTCCTGCTGTGCAACCTTTGGCAAGTTCCAGTCCCTTTCTGTTTCATTTTTCCCAATTGGCATTGAGGGAAGAAGGGCAAGAAACTACCTCTAGCCATTTCCTAGCTGATTTGCACTATGCTGTGTTCAGACCAAATGAACAGCGTAAGTGGGGCGGGGTTATCCGCTTTCGCAGGCATCCCCCAACTTCCCCGGATGCTTCGGACTCAAGCCACAGCTCACGGGTTTCGGAGGCCTTGTCCACGAGAGGCAGGGACAGCGCAAGTGTTTCCAGAGGACGTTAGGAAGTTACAAGTCCTGTTTCTGCAAGGCGTTTTCAGGGCCTCAGGCTTAGGCTGCCAGTTGGAACGTCCCTGGAGGCTGAGGCAGGAGGATCGCAAGTTCAGGACCAGCCTCAGCAACTTAGCCAGGCCCTAAGCAACTCGGCAAGACCCTGTCTCCAAATCAAAACTAAAAAGTGCTGGGGATGTGTGGTAAAGCTCCCCGGGTCCAATGCTTAGCACCCCAAAAGAAAAGAAAATGATATCAAAGATAAAATCAATCCGAGGGAGGTAGGAGGACAGTGGGGTGGGGTGGAGACTGTCACTGGTTGCACTATGGGGAGGGATGGGACGTGTCCAGGGTATTCTCATTTGTCTGGTGTCTGTCTAGAAGTCCGCTCTTGCCTTATTTTACTCTACATGGGCAGGCGACTTTGCTCTCCAAATATACCACCAGCTCCTCAAAGGCTGGGCCTCGGGACACTCTTCCTGTGTAGCACGTGGTGATGAGAACCTGGGGTCTCAGGCCAGGGCCAGCGACTCAGAGCCCCAGTACAGTGAGACCCTGAGCTCTGTGACCCTGGGCAGGTGAATATATCTCTCTGAGCTTCTGTTTCTCATCTTCAGAGAGGAGACAGTAACACACCTACCCAACGGGGCTGCTAAGAGGACCGGATGAGGTGATGCCTAGGGAGGGATCGGCAGTGGCCAGTGCCGCCGGGAGTGTCGCAGAGGACGGATACACATCTGATAAGCACGCAGACGGAGGCGTCTGAAATGTTGCGCTACTGTTCAGAATGAATCCACTACCCTCGGGCAGTTGTCCTCGAGGTAGGATTGAGGGGAGCAGGTGATTTTCCACCCGAGGGGACATTTGGCTGTCCGGAGACATTTCTGGTCATCACAGCCCGGGGACGGAGGACTCCTGGCATCTAATGGGCCGGGGCCACGGACGCTCCCAGGCATCTTACAGCACACCCGCCAGCCCTTCATGACCAGGAACTGTGGGTCCCCCTGCGTGGACAGTGCTGGGTTGGAGAAACCTTTCCCTAAAGCCAAACGCTTCTCCCTCTGAGCCAGAGTGCCCTTTGCGGGCTGGGTTGGCCTCTGCGCCACCCAGGGGTTCCCGCCTTGGGCATCAGCCCGCGGAGGCCGCTTGAGTCTGCGGGGGACATCCAGCGCCTCCTGCGCTTTGCTTGCGATGTTCTCGCAGGCTCGGGGCGGCCGCGGACGGATTTTCTCAGACTTCGCAAACTCCGTGACATGACAGCGTCTGACCCGGGACGGGAGGGGACGACTCAGTCTCACGGGTGGGCCAGGAAGTCTAAAGCGCTGCGTCTACTTTTGGGTGTTTTTTTTTTTAATGCCAGGGAGCTTCGCCAGCTGCAGGCTCCGTGTCCCTTTCAAGAGGACAAAGGGACACGTAGCTCAAGGGTTCCCCAGCGGTCAGGGGAAGGCGCGGCGGGGCTGCTTACATGTGGGCCTCGGACAGCAGCGGCGAGAAGAGGCAGCTGTGCACGGGGTTGAACGGGCGGAGCACGGCGATGGGGCCCGGCTTCTTCTCCTCGTAGGCGCTGGAGCAGGAGCAGAAGGACAGGAGTGAGCGGCAGCCCGGGACACGGCCTCTCCCTGCCAGGGTGTGCGGGGCGGGTGTTCCCACCAACCCACCACGTGCCTGCATCAGCGCCAGCCCCAGGGCTGGGGGCCAAGGCCGCGGAAGGAGTTTGGGAGCAGAGTGCATGACACTCCCCACCCCGTGCAGCCACGAGAATCAACGCGGTACACAGGGGGTCGCTGGTGCGCTGGGGACCACCCTGCGGCTGCAGCGTCTTCTTAGGGAACCAGAAGCCGCGTATTTTTTGACTATATTCTAGGAAGGGCCATTTCCCACCAGGTGTAAATATTTCCCCCTCTCTCCTGGCATGGAGCAAGTCATTTCAGTGATAGAAAATAGAATTTGGGGTATTTATTTATTTTTCTTAGCATGCTTTATATCATGGGCATGCATTTTTTACACACGGCAAAATTCAACTCACACCCGGCTAAATGAGCCCTTGCTCTCCCTCTCTCTCTCTCTCTCTGTAATTTAGTCGATTGTCTATATTTTAAAATTTCAGGTAGAAGTGGAAAAGCTTTGGCTCTTAAGATCTTAGAAGTTCCAGTGGCTTTGGGTCCGTGTTCCCCGAATGAGAATCAGTCGGAGAGGCAGCTTGAGAATCTCTGCCTGCTTTGCAGGTGGTGAGTGCCCAGACTCAGGCACCCCGGGAGTCTTTGTCCCCACCTCCCATACTAATTCCCACCCCTGGGCCTGTTCCCGGAAGGCCTTTCCGTTTCTGAGCCCCGGTCTAAGGACTTTGGCTATGAAATAGTTGCTGGCTTCCCTGATTCATTCACTTCTACCGAATTGTTAGGGACCATCTTCTTTGTGCTGGGGACAGCGGATGTGGCAATGAATGAGACCGATCCGGCTGGGTAGACAGGCACCTCCCCACCCCTGGGATCCGCCTGCGGAGGGAGAGTGTGCGGTACTTTGACAGCTGCAAATAGGGAACTTGACTCAGGAGGAAGCTGGGGAACACTTCCCTGAGGCTGAGGAAGTCATCGCAATTTCAAAACACATTCCCGGATTCTTCGAAACTCTTGGACATGAGAGATGAGTTGACGTCTACCTTCCCCTTGGATCTTGGCCCTCAGCCTGGCGGACCCCATAGACTGGGTCAGAGTGACGTCATGGCAGGCTCTCCTTTGCACATCCTGGGATGCTCCCTCCTTGCATCCAGCCGCCATGCTGTGAGGAAGTTGGCTGCCTACCAAGAGGCCCAGAGGGAGCGGGGACTCAGCTTGCAGCTTACAGTCACCCATGAGAGCCAGCAGTCTTGGAAATGGATCCTTTGAGCTTCCCTGCTCCTGCCCTGCTATGTGGAACAGAGACAATCCTGCCCCTCCGATTGCAGATTTGCGAAAGAAGTATTCGTTGTCTTGAGTTAATAAGTTTGGGGGGGACTGTTCCTGGCAGCCATCGTGGGAATAAAAGTAAATACTGAGCTTAAATCTGAAGGTTGAATGGGAATTAACGAGGCAAATGGAGGAGGGAAAGACTTTCTATTTGGAGGGAACAGCATGTGCAAAGATCCTGTGGTAGAGGGTATGTGGTGAGTAGGAAAGTGGGAGACCGTTGTCTTTGTCCCTGGAGAAATGTTAGCCATTGAGGGTGTTATGGTGGGAGCGGTGTATATTTTGAAGAGGCCTCTCTGGGATAGAGGGGTTGACATTCCTGCTGGGAAATGGAGGACAATCCTGGGTCACAGAGTTCACTAAAAGGACCGAATCGTAGGTCCTCCCTGTTTCCACTCTCATGGACTGTTCAATCCTGGAGCTGAAGAAAGAAACCCCACAAGCGATCACGTTGCCTTGGCCCATCTGACTGGCTCATCCTGGTCTCCCGGTGGAGTAGAATCTGTAGAAATTAACCCAGGGTTTATACTCCTTAATCTCTGTTTTTGTCTTTTCTCAACCACAATAATAGAACAAATTCTACTCATCTTTTTTTTTCCCCCACCGTTTCAACTGAATCTGAGGCTGAAAAATGAGGTCATTGAACGCAGTGGGAGATACTGCTGGGAGGCCAGAATCTTCCGGAACATGCTTGATTTTCTTTTTTTCCCTGTGTAGTTTGTCAGACTTAAAACTTCTGTCTAAAAGAACCGATTCTCTGGTCTTAGATCCTGAGGGGGCACAAAAATAATCCCTTTTGCTTTTATGAGGCAGAGGAGATCAAATGCTGTTTTTTTTTTTTTTTTTTTCCTAAAGTCTTTCTAAATGAACACTCGTATTTTTGATACTGTTGTGGTTGGAATCTTATTTATAGAAATATAACTCTTAAATGGGGGGCTACTTCCTCGCCTTCCTGGAATTTAAGATTTTTAGGCACGAGTTTGAGGTCATCCAGGCCCAGGGGAGATCAAATTCACCTTATTGCTTAATGATACCTAATAATTTCCGAGAGTGTCTTAGATGCTGGGCTCGGTGCTAAGCACCATTTCGTTTGATCCTCCCAACCAGCTTGGAGGTTGGGGACCATTCATACGGGCAAAGGAAAAGGAGGCTCACAGAGGTGCAGGGGTTTGTCCAAAGTTCAACAGTGCAACAGCGGAAGTAAGGACTCGAATTCAAGCCCCGACTGGCTCCAAGGTTTGTGCTCCAGGGGGTTCCCTGTCTTCGTGCCGGCCACCTCCTGGTCCTGTTTAATCGCAGGCCCTGGCGTTTGACAGCTACGGTGCAGTAATGGCCTACAGTTTTATTTTAATAACTGGCCTTGTACAGCTCATAGAATCTACCAGATAAGACATAACCAGACCGCTGTCTAGGAGACAAGCCATCTCATGCATATGTAAACTTATTAAACTTTCAACACACCATGTCGCGCGCACTGAGACACGGACAGGAGAAGGGAGAATTATGTTCTGTGACCGTGGATTAAAAACTCCACCCAAACAAGGAGAACCTTTCAAAACAGGCATGGGAGCCTCTTTCATAGACATGTTCCTGCCCCAGCCCGGGGTCGGCTGGCCTGTTCGCCTGAGCAAAGCTCCCGGGAGAGGGAGCTGGGAGTTCCTTCCTTCCCTTCCTTTCAGGGAAAGCCTGCCAGCTGGCTGCTGTCACCAGGATTAGCAGACTCCGAGAGAGCCCCAGGGCTCGGGCTGGCAGGCGGGACTTCTGCTGAGCTCTGGGGACCCTTATGGAGAAAGTGGGAACCTCTGGGCTCACCGAGTGGCCTTCTCTGCATCATGCACGCCTTCCAAGTCCCTTGGGGACACTTGGTGGCTCTGACTCTGAAGGCAGTGTTTCTAACTCCTGGCACAAGGCCACGTGGGCATACGGGGTGCAGTTGGGCATCAGGTCTAATGTTCCGCAGGATGGCGGGGTGACTGTGGTTGACGGCAGCTACCTACACCTCTCGGCCTCGCTAGAGAGAGTTTGGAATGTCCCCAGCACAAAGAAACGATCAACGTTTGAAGGGAGGCACGAGCAGTCGCTCTGATCTGGCCCTTACCCATTGCCCACGGGCACGAGCTGCCACCCTGTGCCCCCGACGCAGGCACAGTTGTTAGGTGTCAATCAAAAAAATTAAAAAGTCATCTTTAAGAAAGGCCACCCAGTTGCTCCCTCCCCTGCAGGCTTGGCCATCCTCAGCAGACGCGCTGGCCACGGGACTGTCCGCAGGGCCTGGGTGGATGGATCTCCTGGGGGGCCTCTGTGTGTCGCTCAGCCAGCTCCCATTCAGCGTCCAGGGGCCTCCTGGGATTTTTTCCCCCTAGATTTCCTTTTCTCCTCCTCAACCCGAGGGGCTGGGGGTACTTAAGACACCCAGCCTGCACCCCGTGGCACTTTGCCGTGGTTGCCTGAGGAGTCGGGGCTCTCTTAATGGCCTCGGTGCCTCCGTGCCGCCAGAGGGCCTGAGCACACAGTAGTCCCTCAGCACACAGTGGTTGGTTGTGCAGCGAGGATGGATCTGCGTCAGCCCAGCCTTGCTGGCCTGCTCCCCCCTTGCTTCGAGGCTGCGCCAGGATCTGGTGCACCAAGGGAACCATCCTGTTACTAAAGACCAGGGAGGGACCCCGAAATGGACTCTCCGCTCACACCTTGAGGGGCACCTCGTGCAAATCTCAGACATGGCTGTTTCCTCCTGGGCAAGCCTCCCTCTTCTTTCTTCTCTGGGTGGGCTGCCCCCACGACCCCTCTTCTGGGTGTCTCCTTCCTGATCGTTCGGTGAATCGATTTGCTCTTCCTCTGCATGGAACGTGTCAGAGCCTTCCAAATGCCCCCTGCTCCAGGAACGGAGGTTCCTTTCTGGGGTTTCTGCTCCGTAAGAGGCACAGACGAGGGATTGTAAGCCATATGTATTTTTTCCTCGTGTCAGAACGAATAAACGCATGCACAAAGGCCAGGCAAGCACATATAGACGAACGAATTGCTGGACAAACAGGAAAAAAAAAAATCTTAAAGGTGGCAGACATCTGATGAGCAAAACCAGAGACTAGAAACCAGGCCGGTGCTTGGCTTCTGAGGTGTTTTCCATGTGCATTCACCGTGTCCAGGAACCACCGTCTCTATCTAGTCCCCGGCCTTTATCATCGCTGCCAAAAGGAGACCCCACATCTAGCGGGCAGCCTCTCCGCCCTCTCAGCCTGCTGGCCACCACCAACCAACCTGCTTTCCATCTAGAAGGACCTCAAACCCCTTGTCCGAGGCAAAAGAAGCCAGACAGAAGTCACATGTTATACGATTCCACTGAAAAGACCCCCGTTGTAAGACAGCGCGAATCCCTATTTCTGTAACTGTCCGGAAAAACAGGATTTTGGCAAAGCTGCCCAGGAAAGGGGGTGTCTGCTCTCGTTTCCTCTTCAGCAAACGCCCTGGCCTCTGGGGTTCCGGAAGGCAGCCCCCTCCCACGGTGGGGGCTCAACCCTGGCTTCACATTGGCATCGCCGAGGAGAACTTAAAAAAAAAATTTTTATACTTAATTGTAAAAATCAGATGAGTATAGGGTGCAACCAGCCTGGAAGGCAGGCTGGGCGGCAGTGTTTTGCCAGCCTCTTGGGGACGCTCTACGAGGTAGCTGGGATTGGGGTGGCGGGGCCCCAGGATAATGGTTGTGGCCGGTGGCATTTCTACTGCGCACTTCCTCCCTGCCCGCTGGGCACCTCCACTCTGTCCCTGATCCGTAACTCATCCAGATTTTTGTCCAGGACGGTGGGTGCAGCCCGTGGATCTTGGTGTCACTGAGTTTGGATATCAGGAGGCTTTCTAACGGGTGACCTCGGGAGAAAATTCACTGACACCTCTAAGTCTCATTTCCATCTCTACCAGAGGGCTGGTGAGTTTCCTGCTTTGCAGGACAGACGTGCGCAGGGGAAGATAGTGTGATGGGCTGACAGATCTGACTCCATGAGAATGTTCTAGGCCAGACAGACTCCATTTTGCTCTGAGACTCCATGTTATGTAGGAAGTAAGCTTCTCCCATGGGAACACCCCGCCTCTGTGCCCATCCTCAGTTACTTAGTGTGACATGTTTAACGATACAAAATGACAATTCTTATGTAATAAAATATTGCTCTCTTTTGATCCCTATTGCTCCTAAACAATGTATCATGTGGACAGTGATTGTGTGGATGTTAGTAACCATTCTTTAGTTTGTACCTGGGTAAGGGTCATTCTGACCCACGTCCCCCTGTGTCGATGATCTCATGATGTTAATGTGTGATTTTGAATCATAGCAACAGACACTTATGATTGATGTGATTTTTGGTGTAAGAACCCCTACAACCCTGTGGTCGGGTCTGTTCTCCCAATAGCCAGTTTTGGGGGCATTGTGTGAGACAGTCAGTCGGCCGGCTTAATAAAGACCCTCAAATGTGGACTTCTCAGTGGTGATCGGTCTGTTCCTAAGTTGTGCCCCATAACAATAGTCCATGGGGGAGATGGCAAGGATGCCAAGGAAGGTGCCAGTCTTCAGACTGAGAAGTGGTCCCCCCCCAAGAGGGCCGCCCTCGCCCACCCTCGGCCGCCTCCCCACCAGCCCCGCGGCTCCGCGTCCACTTACACCAGCAAGGAGTCCCCTAATTGGATTTCCGAGGACTTCTTGGCTGGCTGGAACCTGTTTCTCTCTTCCTCTTCCAGCTTCTGGAGTTGCTGCTGCCCCTTCTTCCTGGCGCTCTCGTCTCGCAGGATGGTGAAGTAACTGTGGCCGATCCTCACCAACTGGATCAGACCCCTGGAGGGAGAGACGGGGCGGGGAGGGGTGAGATGGAGGGGAGGAGAGGAGCAGACGCAGACAGCGGGGGAGAGAGAGGGATGGAGGGCGGGAGAGACGTCAAAAACAAAAGAGAGGTGAGCCGTACGTTCAGACAGCGTCCCATGGCTGTGCGGCTTTGGGACCAGCCCTTCCGAGGCCACCCCGGTGCCGGTGGGTGGGAGCCTTCCGGCCTGTAGGTGGCTAGAGTTGGACAGAGCTGAGCTGCACTTCCAGATGGCCTCTTACTGAAGACCCTGGGTGCTAGAAGCCACGGAATGAGTGTGACCACCCACACGCCACAGGGTCAGATGCCTTGGTGCGTGGGAGAGGGGGACCCTCACTGAAGAGGGGCTCATCCTTGATGGTCACTGGCAGAGAGCACGCCTGTGATCCCCGCTACTCAGGAGGTCGAGGCAGGAGGATGGCAAGTTGGAGGCTAGCCTCAGCAACTCAGTGAGACCCTGTAGCTAAGGGTGTGCCTCTGAGGGACAGAGCACTTGCCTCGTGTGCCTGAGGCCCTGGGTTCAAACCCTGGCTCTGGGGTAGTGGGGAAGGGGAGGGGGAACCAAAGCAAAATGCCACCCCCGTGCTGGATGCCGTGCTGACTGATAAGGATGCAGTGATGAATGAGACTCAGGGTCTCCGGAGTTCACGGACACTGGGGGAGAGAGACGTGTGGGTCAGTGATGATAGTCACGGTGGTGGGGGGAGCAGCCGATGCCTTCTGGATACATTGGAAACTTGGGCTGCTTGGACACTTCTTCCCTGAGACAGGGACATTTCCTTTCCCTCTTTCAGAGTAGCCTCGTCCCCTCTCCAGGTTGCTCTTCCACGTCCAGTTTTGATGGGAGTATCCTCAGTTAGCGGTCAGGACCAGACTCTGATGAACCGACCCCTGCTTATTTGCTAGGAAGAGTTAAGGCTAATTATTAAGGCCATTTCCTTAGCCGGGGGGGGTGGTGTCTTGTAAATGACCACTGGCGAAATGCTGGGATGCTTTTCCAGCATTTTCCAAATCGTATTATACAGAGATGCACTCTGTACCTAAAGTGCCAAAGGGCTAGGAGGACCTAGGGAAATCACGGGAGGCTTCCTGGAGAAGGTGACCTTTGGGCTAAGTCGGAGTTCACCAAGAAAGAGTCACACGGGTGGCTGGACTAGCAGGTCTCAATCAAAGAGGTGGATCTGAAGCTGGCCTGTTCAGGGAACCACAGACATCTTAAAGAAACCGGAGCCACTGGGCTGGAGCCTCGAGCTCTTAAGTGAGCCCGGATTTGGGGGCTGAGCCCCGCCTCCAGCCAGAGCATCCTCTGCATGGACCGTTGCTGCCCCCGAGTTCAAGAGCGGTGCAGATTTTGCCTGGGAAGTTTGGGGACACCCTCAGCCAATGCATTCCACGTATATGTCCCTTTTGATGTGATCAGAAGAGTAGTAAGTAAGAAAATTGTCTGGGGAGATGAAAAGAGCATTTTTAAAATTTTTAATGAAGCCTGAGACATAGGAAGCACGTGAACTTCTCAAGAGGGTGTTGCTGGCCGGTCGCTGCTGACCTTTGGCCGAGTCCAGACCCTGCTTCTTCGCTCACGAAGAATTTTCCGAATGTCCGTGGGACGTGTCACTTGTCCATCCCGCCAGTCACGTTCAGCTAAGGCTGGGCTCATGTTCTCCTGACAGCAAAATAACCGCTCGGCGTTCTCTTGTATCAAATTGTGCAGAAGCCAAGTGACGGACCCCCTCCGGCAGTGCTGTGAGCCTGTGCTTACCGATGGCTTTGGCCCCTAATTGCTGGTTTGAGGGGTTTTCGTCTGGCTTTTATTTTTAGGTGTAGGGAGGCGGGCGGTTGGCTTGATGTGGGATTCACGCGTGAGACGCAAGCTTGCTTCTGTTTGGCTCTCAGGTGTCTTGAGTCCACTCATCCATGAGCGTCGGGAGGATGCAAAGTAACTCCATCAAGATAAGACTGTTACCGTGGGCGACCTCGCCATTGCACAAATGAGGACTTTCTCCGCACAAGGCAAACGAAGCAAGTGCAGGGATGACCTGGGAGGCTGGGCGGATGCGGGAGCTGCTGGCTCTCACTGCTGAGCTGCTTCTCAGAGGTGAGGAAGAAGCCAGCCGGGGCGATATGCGCCTGTGATCCCAGCGGCTCAGGAGGCTGAGGGCAGGAGGATCTCGAGTGCAAAGCCAGCCTCAGCAGCTTAGTGAGGCCCTAAGCAACTTAGGGAGACCCTGTCTCTAAATAAAATATAAAAAGGGGCTGGGAAGTGGTTCAGTGGTCATTTGCCCCTGGGTTCAATCCCTGGTACCAAAAAAAAAAAGAAGGAAATAAATATTCAGGCTGTGATTGAGCTTTCTCCCAAAGTTTGGTCCAGAGGTCAAGACGGAAGCTGCACATGCTCCCACAGGTATGAGGGGTTGCGACTCACATGACGAGGTGGCACTGTGGTGGGTGGGGGCGGGCTGTGGTTCCCACTTCCCGCCGGGAGTGAGGGGTGGCGGGGTTGAAGGCTGTCAGCAGTCGAACATCAGAAGTGGAGGCAGATCTTCTCGCATCCATGAACACCTGACTTCGAATTTGTGGGTTTGGCTCAATGGCTGCATCATGACCAACCGTCCATAAACTCTCCGGTTTATTGAGCATCTATTATGAAACAGGTGCTCTTCTTGGCGTTGAGGATATGGTGGTAAACAGTGCAGCCACAAGGTTCTTGCCCCTCTTGTGAAGGTCATATTCCATGGGGTGGAGGCAACTGTATGCAATAGGGGAACAGCTGTGGGGGGACAGAAAGCAGGGAATGGACGCCAGTCACTGGGGATGTCAATGTGATTTTAAAGGGATGGCCGGCGAAAAGCTCAGGGAGAAGGTGATGTTTGAGGAGAGACGTGAAGGAGGTGAGGGATCAAGCCAGGCAGGTACATGGAGGAAGAATGCTCCAAGTAGCATGTGCAAAGGCCCTGAGCAGGTATGATTTTAAGAAGAAAAATTTATTTTTCATTGAATATTTGTTATGTGATGCCATGGAATATACTTTGTGGTACCAAAAAAAAAAACATTGCGCGTGCGCGCGCGTGTGTGTTTTGCCTGCTCTAAAAACTGGCATTCTATCTGTGAGTTTCTTTTGATAGAAATGTTCTTCTCTGTGAAAGGAAGGATGAAAGGGTAAGAGGAAAGCAGAGGAGGCGGGAAGGAGAGAGGGAGCGAGGAAGGGGGGAGGAGGAGGGAGGGGCAGGCTGTACCCGAGAACCTGCTGGTCTGGGGCTCTGATTCCCCACACCTTGACTCCAGCTCCAGGAAGCAGTAGATTTTGCCATTTTCAATAAGAATCTCATTTCCAGCAACTCATTCTAACGTCCCCACGGGCAGGATCCCTGGAGCAGAGCTGGGAGGGCCCCTTTCTGCCGCCCGGTTTCCAGGAGCCCTCTCCCATGCTTCCAGGGTCCTCCTGAGCCAGCAAACTCAGCCTTTGCTGTGAACTAGGCTGCCGTGGGCTTTCACGAGGGTGGCAGACCTTACTGCTGTCCTCCTGTCTCTCTGGACGCCCCCCCGCAACCTCCCCCCTTCTGGATGCCAGTATGAACTTATCTATCCTCATGGTCGCTTTGCCAGTGAGGTGCTGCTGGTACAGTTCCCATCTGCAGATGAGGAAACCGAGCCCAGGAGAAGCAAGATCATGAGGCCGAAAGGAGCAGAGCAGGGGTCTGACCCAGATGCAGGCTCCCTGTGGGCCTGACTGTGTGCTCTGCTGGGATACCAGGGTGTAGCTCTGTGTGGCTGTTCACTTCTTCTCTTTCGACGACCTTGAAGGGTCTGTGGGTCCTCCGCAGCGTGGGTGGCATGTCACTGGCTGGCAGGTGTCAGGGGCTGCAAAATCGTCCTCATTCTCTCCTGGAGTGGAAAACTGTCACGGAGGCCTGTCAGGGTCTGAGATGAGGCACAATCACAGGGGCAGAGTGCAGGACGGGAACGGAGAAGATCTGTCCTCTGTGATGGCGGCGTGTGACAAAGGGGCTGTTCTGGGCCCAGGGGACAGACGCAGCCAGCTCAGCGGGCTTTGGGGTCTGGCTTCCCTGTGTAATTAGACCGGAGCCTCCGTCTCCCCCTGCAGAGGCTGTAACCCACCAGATTCTGCAATGTGCGTGTCATGGATTGACGCCTGGCCCCCGGGCTCATAGGTTGGAGTCTCAACCGCGTTATCTCAGAATGGGGCCTTGTCTGGAAACAGGGTGGCTGCAGATGTCATTAGTCAAGATGAGGTCACACTGGTGTCCTTATGAGAAGGGGAAACGTGGAGACAGACAGAGAGGGTGTCATGAGAGGAAGACGGGGACGTAGGGTGGGGATGGGGGGAGATTTCTACAGACCGAGGGTCCCTCAGCAAGGATGCGATGCACGGGAAGTGAGAGGAGGGGCCTGGAACTGATTCTCACAGCCCTCAAGAGGAACGGGCCTCCTGAGACCTTGATCTTGGCCTTTCCACCTTCCAGACTGCGAGACAGTAGATTCCCCTCGGTTTGGCTACTGTGCTACGGTACTCTCAGCAAACTCGGACAGCAGGATCAAGTATCTAGTCCTCTATTAATGGATCAGACCGATTCCTCTTTCATTTTCTGTGAATGTGAGCGTTAACAGCGCCCTTATTACAGCCATCTCCTGATTAGGGCCAGGTCGATGGTTCACAGCACAGTCAATAAAAGGGACCTGGATATTATTTAAACGTCTGCTGTGCATCAGGCCCTGGGCTGGGCATTTGTAATGTGTCAGATTCTGTGCAGGGTCCTTGATGAGTGTCATATCCTATTCAGGGCACCGACACATCCTCAAAGCATTCAGTCTTCACTTCTGCGCTATAATTAGTTTTTTTTTTTATTTTCGTAGTTATTAAGATGTTGGTAAGACATTGTGGACTTACTTATTTGTGACCTTATTCCACAAAGAATTAGAGGCAGAAAATTTTTAAAAAGCTAGAAGGGCAGAAGATAGGATAAACAAGAAAAAAAAAAAAATCAGGTCCGACTCGTGTCAAAACTCATGCTGCATGATCTGGTGCACAGTTCTGTCCCTGAGCATCCTAGTGGCCAATGCAAAGAGGGAAATACCATCCTGAGGTGATTCCTAAGAGCCTTAAGAGGTTTTAAAAATCTGAGCTATTCCTGGTGCTGAAACTGGTAAGAGATTCCTCTCTGGGATCTGTGCAGGGGGAATCCCGTGCAAAGTTCATTGCCCAAGCCCTAGAGCGACAAAGGGTGCAGAATGCACCATCGGATCAGTGAATTCCAGAGACAGGGATGGGGCTGCTGAGTGGGTGCTGAACAGTTCCAGGAATCTACCAAGCAGGTTTTCAACCCCTCTTCAGCCAAGGTAGCCAGACTCCCAGCTGCTAGCTCTTCTGGAAAGACCCCAGTGGCAGATGAACAGACTTTGGGGGAGGGTGTGGGCCCCCACGTCAGACACACCAGGCTATTCTGAGAGCCTCAAACTGTGGGATGTTCAATCAGCAGGCTGCGAAGTGCTCCCCCGGGTACCGCGGAGGCCCATTAAAAAATGCGTAATATTTTAGCAAAGTCCCATTTAGTTCCCCGTATGTTTCCTGCGTTTTCTTCCTCGTTATTGCTGATTACCAGGCTATTTGTGCAAAGGGAGCTATTTGCAAGGAAGAGAAGTTTTTGCCTTGAAATCCACTCACGCGGGGCCTCTGGCTCGCTGTTTGGCCCCGGAGTAGGACTCCCCTGACGGATATCGCAAGAGGGACGATGCGGAGTAGGGGACTCAGCTGCGCCAGGCAGGCGGGGGAAGACGCAGATCGCGCAATGCAGAGTTTCCTCCCTCGGTGCCACTTTTCCTTAACCAAGGCCTGGGAGCCGGGAGTGTGTTTTCATCTTTACGGGACATACGTTCTCTGTTTGCAGCAGCGTGAGCCTGCGAGCCAGGCATGCTCACTGAGGCAGTGAGGCGGCTCTGGGTGCTCAGCTGACACAGCATGAGTGAGCCTGCGTGCCACTCCGGCACTGTGGGGCTCGGGGCCGCAGGCTCAGTGGCTTTGGAGGGGACAACCTCTGGATCTTTGCTTTGTCCCTTTCTTGGGCGGGCTTTTTAAACAAAATTCATTTTGACTGACACAACGATGGTACAGCTTTATGGGGTACAGGGTGACATCTCTGTACATGCATACAATGTGATGGACAGATCCATTCTTCATGTCAGGAGCAAATGCTTCTCTATTAGCTGTTCTGAATTATTTAAGTGGTTGTGGTCAACCAGTTATCCCGGTGTGCTGTGGGAGGTGTGAGAAGCTGTTCCTTCTCTCCAGTGCACCCTTGTCCCTGATAGCCACCCTCTCTCCTGGTCCTTGCTCTTTCCCAGACTCTGGTAACTGCTCTACTTCTGTGAGATCAATGTTTTTCAGCTCCTGTGTATTTGGGGACAGGTGGCATCTGTCTTTTTGTGCCTGGCTTAGTTCGCTCAGCATAATGTCCTCCGGCTCATCTTGGTTGTCAGGCAGGGTTTAAACCACTCTGAGCCC
Organism: Sciurus carolinensis; assembly: GCF_902686445.1. Taxonomy (NCBI): domain Eukaryota; kingdom Metazoa; phylum Chordata; class Mammalia; order Rodentia; family Sciuridae; genus Sciurus; species Sciurus carolinensis. Next base: position 133,436,817 of record NC_062220.1, read on the forward strand.
TGCCTCTTCATCTTCACACTGGGAAAGTCTTAGCTCCTGCCTCCGAGGGACGTTGGGAGCATTAAATGGGACAGCTTAGTGCCACAAAGCACCTGCTAACTGGGGGCTACTTTTATTATTGTCTACTGCTTAGTAGTCCAGCGGTTGGTGTGATTTGCAGATGAGAAAAGAGAGGGAGGAGATTCAGTGAAGGATGAGGCTCGAAACAGCTGGAAAGCCAGCCGGGCTGACTCCAGAGTCCCCTCTCTCCTCCTGAGTGCTCACGCTCCGGGGCCACTTCAGGAGAAAGCTTTCAAGCTTGAGCTCGGGTTCCTCCAGGCTGCCTGCTCTGCAGAGGCCACCCTAGGTCTCTAGAAACCGATGGCTCAGCCCTGCCCCTCTGGATCATGATTTCCCCGAACCTGGACCCCGCCTGTGGCCGATTAGGTTACTATTTAACAAGCGCCTACATTCATGGTGGAAGGACTTTCTCAGCACCCTGACTTTGAACTTGGCTTGGGTGACTTCACTGGTGGACGGGATTTGTCAAATATGACTTGATCACATGTATGGAATGCGCTTTCTTGGGTGGGTCCATGAGGAGAAGGAAACCCCATTTCTCACTGAACCCCGGGAGGTGAGAAAGGCAGGGAACAGGTGTTTTGGAACCCAGCAACCCCAGTCCAGATCAGCCATCGCCCAGCCAGCCTGTGTGTTTAAGGAAACAGAGGAATTGAAGTCACTGAGTTTTGGGACAGCTTGTTCCACAGGCTCATAGGGAAAATAGCTGAGACTAGTACATCGTCCATTGTAAAATGCACTGTTTTATGAACCACAAAGAAGGAAACCCACGTGTCAATTAACTCAAGACACGATTGGCGGGGCACAGTGGCTCCCGTCTGTAATCCCAGCGCTTGGGAGGCTGAGGGAGGAGGATTGCAGGTTCGAGGCCGGCCTCAGCAACTTGGCCAGCCCCTGTCTCAAAATAAAATTTCAAAAGGCCAGGGGTAGAACTCAGTGGTTAAGTGCTTGCCTAGCCACACACACATGGCATTCCAGGTTCGGAGGTGTTGAGATATGAAAAAATATGCTTCTTAAGGATTTGATAAAACATAGTGTTAAGAAAGAAATTGACTCAGACCAGAGAAAAGGTGGCCTACACTAGCACTCAGAGCAAAAAGCAGTGAATAGCATCTTCTGAGATGTAGGTTGTCTGTTGGATAAAATTTATGAGCAATGTTTTGATATTCTCTGTGAGATGAAGAGTCCTTTTTGGGGCATTGGATTACCTGCATGATTAGTTCATCAGACTTGTAACGAGGCTATTAATTTTTTTTTTTTTTTTTTGGTACCAGGGATTGAACTCAGGGGCACTCAACCCCTGAGCCACCTCCCCAGCCCTGTTTTGTATTTTATTTAGAGACAGGGTCTCACTGAGTTGCTTAGCGCCTCGCTTTTGCTGAGGCTGGCTTTGAACTCCAATCCTCCTGCCTCAGCCTCCCGAGGCGCTGGGATGACAGGCGTGGGCCACTGTGCCTGGCAGAGGCTATTAAATTAAAAAAAAATTATTTATTTTGATTCATTGTAAGCAAATGGGGTACAACTTGTTTCTCTGGTTGTACAGAGGCTATGAACTTTTAACTAGCCGTCCCTACCTTAAGTGATGCTCTCTAGTTCCTTGCTCCTCAAAGTGAGGCCCAGCACAGCATCATCGCCTGGGAGCTGGTTAATATGGCAGAATCCTGGGCCCAACCCAGATCTCCGGAAGCAGAGACTGCGCTTTACCAGGGTTCCCGGTGGCACATGCCCTCATGGAAGTTTGACCGACCCCGATCTAGCCACTTTCTCCACCTCCCCTGAAGGACCTCCCTCTCTCCAAAAAGAAAATCTCCCAGCTGTCTTTATGAGAAACCTGGTCCTCAGGCTACATGTTGGAAATAAAATTTTGACACACGCGAGCTATCAATCCATCTAGAAAGTTCTTTAGGCCATTCTCGTTCCTGTGCGGATCCTCAGCTTACAGCAAGTCTCCAAAGGCCTGCATCAGCCTCTCTCCCGCAGGACCTAAAGGAGCATCTCCTCAAACAGCTTCCAAGAAGCTGCCGTGGACCAGACAGTCGTGAGGCGCCAGTGATGAGAACCCACAGGGAACCTTTCTTAACTTGGAGGGGGCTGCGCTCAGGATCAACCACCGCAAATCACTGGTTAACAACTGATGGCCCGGGAGTACTTAAAACAAAGGGAAAAAAAACGACTTTTAATGGTGTCGTGGCTCTGCATCCGGCTGATTTCCACTCTCGGTGTCCGTCTCTGCCTACAAGAAATACAGGGCTATAAAGCCCGGAGCGCGTGGACGGGGCAGGCAGGCGAACATGAAGATGAACCAACTCTCCTGCCCATCTGATTTCAGGATGTCCTGCTTCTCTGGAAGGGAATTACTTACATGGGAAATTTTTACTTAACAGTTTTATTTGCTTTTCAAATAACAGCAGATAAATCAGTGTATTCCCAGCTTGTTGAGGCTGGGGGTGGGAGAGCCCCCTTCCTCGGGCTTTGGGGGGCTGTCTTGCTTCCTCAGCACCCCCACCCCCCAAGACATATTGATTTCAGAAACGGGGTGCGGGGAGGGCTCACATGACGGAACGGAGAGATCTGAAGTCCCATCTTTAAATTCTTGAATTTTCCAGGGAAGCCATACAGGCAAATTAATAACGTACCCTGGCAAATATTTTGCATTTAAATTCCCACATTAGAATGCCCTGTTTATACAATAACTTAATAAATCTAGCCTGGCTGCCAAATTGACAAGAAGGTGAGAATCATTCATTAAAATGCAAATGCAATTGAGATGAAATTTGGAATACATTTATTACAGTAATTGAACTTCAGTCAACTATAGTCACAACACGGATTTTGAACTGCCTTTCAGACAGAAGGACGTGTTGTATTATCCCCCCCCCCCCACCCGAGTTAATATCTTTGTCAGCATGCAAATTAAAGCCATTTCCTGAGTGCTAATGATTTGCAATGGGGGATTTCACTCTTCTTTATAGGACAAGATTGCCAGAGATAAAGGTCAACTGCATACACAAAAGATGGCTTTGGTAGCATATTGTGTATACAGCGAATTGATTGCAAACATATTCCGAGTGCTTATTGTAACCGCATTCTTATTAAATCACAGCGGACCGTCTCTCTACCATCCCCGGGTCATTTGCTAATTGTAATGTCCAATGATGGGAGATTTGCTGAGTCAGGACTTTGCCGCTCAGATGGAGTTCCCGATGGCTTTCTCCCCCTCTCCAGTGACTCAGCCCAAAGCCAGGCGTTCCTTTTGATCCTAAGTCAGATGGAGGAAAGATGTCACCGGGACTGGGGCAGAGGCACGGAACACTTGACTCTCAGTGGGGAGGTGGTCATTTGGCTCCTTCTTCTCTGTTCTTTTGGGCTCCTTGGCAGAGCTCACGAGGATTCTGTTAGGTCTGAGCAGAGAGTGGGCAGGTGCTTTGCAGACCACTGTGGACTCGGAAGAAGGTACACCCCAGGGCATTTCTTGGACCTTCTTCTTTTCGGGGACTCAGGCTTCCTGAAGCTTGGATGTAACGGCTGCCACTCCAGCAGCCCTTTTGTGAGCAGGAATCCTTGAGGATGGATTAAAATACAGGAGGAACCCGTGTCCTGCATGCTGTGAAGCCACCGTACCAGTCCTGGATCCCCTTCTTCCAGAACAGAAACTTCTTTTATGTGAGCGATGACATTCTTTATCTTGCTGAAGCCGTGGTGGTTCTGGGCTCTGCTCCTAAGCAGCAGAATACAGTCCCAAGTGACAGTCTCTCCCTCTCCCTCTCTTCTTGACCAATCTGCCGTGATTTCAAATGTCATCATCCTGGCTAAATCCCGGGCCATGAACCAGGAGGAGGTGCTAGGAGGGGCTGGTTTGGATAATTGGCAGAGGAAAGGAAACAGAAGCATAAAAAATCTGCTAGAGAATTAGGTCTGGGCAGGCCATATAGCGTGCCTGGTAGAGTGCTTGCCTCTCATGCTGGAGGCCCAGGTTCGAGTCCCCAGCACTGTGGGATTGTGGAAATAGCAAACAAACGAGAATTAGGTCTGGGGGGGTCTTCCTGGGGCACCGGCAGAGAGAGAGCAGGAGGATCTGAGCCTTTGGAATGAGGGCTGGCACGCGGGACGCGGTTGCACTTAAGAGAGGAACAGGCACGGTCTGCAGCAGGGAGGAGATGGCTTGAGTGAGACCCCAAGCGGACGGCTCCAGGCCAGGTCTCATTGAACGCGCCCCCAAAATGGTGGCGTACTATTATCCCCATCTTGCTGAAGAGGAGACCGAGGGTCCAATAGGTCTAGTCGACTAATGGCAGGGTAGTAATGGGTGGAGCTAAAACGTACGGCCAGGCAGCCTGGTGCCAAAGTACCGTGGGAGGAAATGGCCTCACACAATTTTTTAAATCAGTTACTGTTGCCTGTTGTCACTCCAAGTCAGTGACCCTGGGTGAGTATTTTGCCCTCTGAGAAGCATTTTCCTCACCTGTCAAATTGGGACACACGGGTGACCGTCCTGGGAGGTTGCTGCAGCGTTCACCATTCAGAAGCATCGATGAGCGTCTTGTTCTGCTCGCAGCCAGGGTGGTGGTTTGGCTGTGAGCCCCACAGCCTTCTGGGAAGGGCCTCTTGGTTCAAGAGATTCTCTTCTGAGGGTGATGGAGAGAGCAGTCTGATTAGACTGCAATTATTTTGGGATTTAGTAAATGGCATTATGAAATCTTTCAGAAAGGTCTGTGAGTCCGCGGGGCATGGGGCGGGGGGATAAAGGCTCGGTTAGCTTGGAGCGATGACACTGATTGAGTGGAAGGGCCAGCGAGTTCACCTCTGCCCTGCGGGCGAAGGTACACGGAACCCTCCTAATTATTTCAAGGTGTTTTTGTTTGTTTGCTCCTGGGTTCTTCTTTTGTTTACTCTCCATCTCAGATTTTCACTAAAGAAAATGAAGAAGGGAGAGAGAAAAAAAAGAAAAAGGAGGAATAGATGAAAAGAATCTAAAAGAACTCATACCACAAGCCTGGCAGATGTTTCAGAGGGAGACCCCACTGCTAGCCGTGAATGACAGTCAAACCTGTGGGTTTGGGCTGAGGTGTGACATTCATTCACGTGGCTTATGTGGCCAGGTTGGGATTGCAACTTCAGCTTGCTCTGTGATATAGGCAGACTGATTAACCTCTCTGTTCTATTAAGTAGGAATAAATAACCATCACCACCACCTCCATGACCACCATCATCACCACACCACCACCATTACCATCACCATCCATGACCACCATCATTGCCATCACCATCACCACCACCATCACCATCCATGACCACCATCATTACCATCACCATGACTACCATAATCACCATCACCATGACCACCATCATTACCATCACCATGACTACCATCATCACCATCACCATGACCACCATCATCATCACCACCACCACCACCATTACCATCACCATCCATGACCACCATCATTACCATCACCATGATCACCACCATCACCATGACCACCATCATCACCATCACCATCATCACAATCATTACCATCACCACCACCACCATCACCATCCATGACCACCATCATTACCATCACCATGACCACCATCATTACCATCACCATCATCACAATCATTGCCATCACCACCACCACCATCACCATCCATGACCACCATCATTACCATCACCATGACCACCATCATCACCATGACCACCATCATCACAATCATTACCATCACCACCACCACCACCATCACCATCCATGACCACCATCATTACCATCACCATGACTACCATCATCACCATGACCACCATCATCACCATCACCACGACTACCATCATCATTACCAAGACCATCACTATGACCATCACCATCACCAACATAACATCACAACCAGAACATGAATGATTACCTTGTAGAAGTAACTGTGGAAAAGCCTTTCCGGTTACTATTTCTTAAAACAACCCTCCAAGGTAGATATTAGTAGTATTGTTGACTCCTTTTCACCCTGAGTTTCAGTGACTTTTGCAGGGTCCCCTGGCTGGGGCTCGGGGGCTCTTGGACTGGTCCCCAGGCCTAAGCCTGTCTCCCTCAGCTGTTTTGCAAAACCACATTACCTGGTCTGACTTGTTGTGAAAGAAGAAAAGTGAGCAGTTTGGAAAGTTTTAAAAAATGCCAAGTGAACACAAAATGGAATTCTCAACTGAATATTCCAACCTGCTTTAAGAAGAAGTGAGGTTGGTCCTAATCACCTAATTATATTAGTGGAAAAAGCAAGCCCTCCCAGTAATGTGGGGTGCACACCTCGGTGAGGAGTGATGAGGGAGATTAAGATGCCCCAAGTTTGTACCTCTATGCAAAGCAGCATCGGAGTTTTGGCCACGTGGATCTCTAGACATTGCTAAGTTCCTTGGAGGCAGACACCATATACCATATTCACCATTTCCTCCTCTTTTCTCATTTCTTTAGCAGATAGTGGGGACCTAATATTATTTTTGATCATCGATTTTCTTAAAAATGACTAGTTGATACCGTGAAGCACGGTGGGTTTTGTTGATTGGTGTCCCATTGAAGGTCAGATCTATTCGCATCGATCTCTAAAGTCAGACACCAACGTCTTCCAGCAGTATCTCCTGTGATTCACCAGTGCACTGTCAGTAACTCACGAATCTAGATCTCTTCACTGCTTGCCAGACCCGTTTCCAGAGATCCTGCCGAATTTGGAATGCAATTCACTTGATTTCTTCCTTCCTGATCATCTGTATGGAGCACTTACTACGTACAAGGTGCTGTTTGAAGCTGGGGAAAGACGCAGAAGCTGAGAAGAACTGGCCCTCACCTTCAGGGACTTTATGGTGTCACCAGCCTTTGGGGGCCAGCATCCTCCATTTGTGGTGCCCACGGCTTAGCCTCAGGACTTGTTACTCTGATCCGGGGCAGAGGCTAGACTGAGTATCCTGGAAGTGAGAAGACCTTTGGGGACAGTCCCAGCGTCCTTGTTGTGCAGTTGAGGAAATGGGTCCAGAGAGAGGAGGAGTCCCATGGCGAGTACAAGGGAGGCCCAGGGCCACCATGGTGGTGGTGAAGTGTCTCTGGATTCCCCGTCCACAGTGCTTTCTTCTAGACCCCCGGCACCTCAGGTGTCAACTCAAGGAAACTGAACGGCAGGGGGCGTTCAGCTGCTGGTCTGGAATTCCAGATCTTGGCAATGGAATGACCAGGATGCTTCTGCCTCTCCATAGTTCTCCCCTGACGTTTGAGATTTCTGCCTTGCACCAAGTTTACCTTCCTAAATATGAAGAGGCAAGGCATGTCCTGTGAAAATGGTGTCGCCTGGTCACTTCAGGTTCTTCCATGGCTTCCCTCCCTCCATGCAGGCTGGCCCTTGCTGAATCTCAGGCTCTTCCCTTGTGATGCTAAGTAGTCATCCAGGCCCCTGTGCCCTAAAATCCAGGCGTTCTCGCCTCTCTCCGGGATCACCACCCTCTTTTAATTGATCTCCCTGCTGAAAGAGACTCCCTTCTTTTTCTAATTCCTACTCACCCTTCAGAACTTGCTCAGGTGTGAACTCTACCCTGTCGCTCACCAGAAGTTACAGCCGCCCTCCGCAGCCTGGGTCGAGCGCCCCCAGGACTGCGCCCCCGCGTGGAGCGTGCCCGGAATTGCAATCTGGCCACGCCCTCCCGCCTCCCACCCGCGCTGCCAGATTGGAGTAGAGGTGCAACTTCTAGATCTCTTCCCAAGTCCCGGAACCGGGCGTGGCGACTACCGCCTCGGAAATGCTCGCACACCAAAAGGGTTAACGCATGAATAATGAAGCGATGTGAAAATTTTCAAATTGAAAACCCTGATTAAATACGCACCTATTTTTTTCTGGCGTGTGGCACGTGGGTTTGCTTTGGGGATAGAGCAGGGTACAGAAATGTGTGTGCAGAAGCCAAATGATGCAAACAGGATAGAGATAAATGAATGCCTTGGAAATACTTGGATTTTCTTTTTTCCACCTGGGAACTCGAATTTAGCGGTGTTCTGCAAGATCTGATCAAATGAAGTGGCTTCCCTGTGTGCCGCTCAGTAGAGTTATTTCTTTAGCTCGGACACAGTTTCTGACCCACCTTCTGCTCCAAGACTACGAGTGGTATTCAAATTCCCGAAGGCAGTGCCAGCTCTAGCATTTAATATTGGGCTACAAACCATGCACGTGTTGTGCTTTGATTGATGGTAGGATCTCATGGGCTTTGCGAGCTTTTGTAACCTCACTTTTCTCTCTCTCTCTCTCTCTCTCTCTCTCTCACACACACACACACAGACACACACAGCTTCTTACACGCAGCAGCATCCTGCTCTCCAAAGTCACCCGAGACCTTGGGAACATCCTGAAATGCAAACACAGTGACAGGAACCTTAAACGGTTATTTTGTCAGAGGACGCGGACCAGGGCTGGCACGTCACCACCCCCTTCCCGGCCCAGCTGGTTTCGCTATGGTTAACGGGTGTCTTGGCTGCGGGTTACTCTTTAATTAATGCGAGTCAGCATTGGTGCAAGAGGGCCGAATCTCTTCGGGAAGAAGAATCAAAACCTGTGGCGTGTCAACAAACAGTTCTATGTGCATCCCAATTAGGGGCATCTCTGGCAGGCAGTCGGAGCCCACCGCAGCTCCCGTTTCTAGGCAACTGCGAGGAGAAGCACCCAACTTCACTGGGAATGGAACATGGCCAAGCCTGCTTTGTTCCGGAGCCTAATGCGCCCGCCCCTCCTCCCTCCCCATCTTGTCTCTTTACCCTGTCATATTGAGAAGCAAATGATGGTTTGGTGGGAGGTGTAGAAGAAGCCTCATATCCGCCAGGGCAAAGGCCCTGGGGAGGGCTTGGCCTTGGAAAATCGTCCTGATGACAGCCATTTCTTACAGAGCACACTCTGTGTCCGCCGCAGCCCGGGTGCTGCCCGGGTTTAGCTCACTTAATCCCTGCAGTGGCCCTGCAGGCAGGTACTGTCACTTCGGGGATGGGCGACTGAGGCTCACAGATTGACGCCGCTTGCCTAACACCACGGAATGGGAACGTGGCAATGCCAGGATTTGGACTCTCTGGTTCCTGGCGTCTCCCCCTCTCTTTCTCTCTCTTTTCTAATATATTGAAGATATAGAGCTTGATGATTTAATATATGTACACGTTGTGAAATAATCACCACGATCAAGGTGATGAACATGCTCTAATGCGCCCATCGCCGCACGTACTCCCTTTCCATCGGTGATGGGAAGGCTCAGGATGCACCCACTGAGCAGATCCCAAGGGCACAGTCTGGGGACCTCCGGTTCCCATGCTGTAAATCAGACCCCCAGGCTGGATTCCTCCTGCAACATGAAAGCCTCGAGTCCTCTGCCCCGTGTCCCCTCGATCCATCCCGGTCTGGCCATCACCACGGTATCTCTGCTTCTGTGAGCTCAACTCTTGAGATTCATTGCCTCCCTGGTCACCTGTCAGCATCCAGGCAGTTCCTTGCCACGAGAAAGCAGAGGCAGGGCATTGCAGGTAGAGGCGGACCAGGTCTGGAAGGAACTAGTGCAAGGTGTTCGTTCACACACACACACACACACACACACACACACCCCAGCATGCAATGCCCATTATTACCTATGGTGCTTAATAACTAAATGGAATGGAAGGGATTGCTCTTCGGGACCTGCCAGTTTAGACTTAAAAATAAAAATAGCATTAGCAGGGAGAGAGGTTTTTTACTGGGGCACACAGACGATTTCCAGAGCGCTCCCGGCTTATGATTTCAGCACAGACGAGGGAAGAAGGCGCAAGACCACCAGCCTGCGATGGTGGGGGCTGTGTCCTGCTTGATTGACAGCGGACTGCTGTCTGCAGACACCGAGCTGCTTAGGAATGTGCACTGCTTTTTCCGTGAGGTGTCTGGGCAGGGGGTGTGCAGGGGTTCCGGTGCAATGCAGTCGAGGCCAGGGGTGTATCTCAGGCTTCCCTTTCCAATCACAACTTGACTTTGCCTCCTGTCACTGTGAGAAGGCTCTGACCGCCTCCTGGACACGGTGGTCACCTGCCACTCCTTGTCCTTCCCACTCCCTTGGTCCACTCACAGGGATCCTGGAAGGTGCCTAGGACCACGGGCAGTTCTTGCTCATTCACCCAGGGTCTGTGGAAGCGCCGTGTCCCCAGTGAGAAGCTACCTTCCTCATCTTCCTCTCACACTGTGATGGCCTGGCTCAGTTCCTAGCCCAGTGCCTGGCACAGACCAGGAACCTGGAAGTCACTGGCCTTCCGGGGCCTTTCCTGACCTGGATTGCTCCTTCCACTGCTCACATCCTGTTTACCTGCCTGTTTCTATTCTGTTTTTTCAAGACCAAAGACTTCCAAAGGGTGCAAGGTCAAAAAACCTGCAGGGTCCATGCAGGTGAAAGGTGAGTGAGTCCAAACACACATGGGCACACAGACACACGGAGAAACACACGGGCACTCAGACACACGGAGAAACACACACGGGCACACAGACACACGGAGAAACACACACGGGCACACAGACACACAGAGGAACACACACGGCACATAGACACACAGAGAAACACACACGGACACACACGGGTACACAGACACACACACACACAAACACACACGGGCACACACACACACGGGCACACAGACACATGTTTTAAAGCTGGGTCGGGTGAAGCACTTTGGACATTCCTACTCAACCTATCTGTGACTCATCTCTCTCCCTCCCCACTCCAGCTCTGCAAGCTCCTATTTTTATCTTTATATGACTATCAACAAAGAGCTGCTCAGTCGTACAACCCCGGGGACACCAAGGACATGGTACACTGCAAATGGTGGCAGCCCTCCTGAGCAGGTATGGCGAACGAGACCCCAGCCTGGTGCAGTGTCGCCTGCCCCGGGCGCGGTCACCCCGCCCCATGCCCCGTCCTCGGGGGATGGTAGACCTTCGGGAGGAAGCCTTGGGCCCGGGGACTGCTTTCCTGTGAATGTGCGTTTGGAGCTGTCTCAGGGCGGCGGCAGAGATTGATTTCCCTTGAGCTCCTAGGACTCCTACAGGGGCTTCTCCGATTGAAAGACCATCTTGCAGAACCAGGTTCTGGTGGTTTCCTTTAACGTCGCACGCACACATTCTACCAGGATGCTCCTGGCTTTTTGGTACCGTTTTGTTCTGGACCTTGAATGAGACCTGAGGCGGAACACACCCTCAGATGTGCTGAGGAGCCGGCCCTGCACTTTCTTTAAATGGGTCCCCCTGGGCCTGACACGGAAGGCACTCAGCCAGCCGGAATCTTCCTGACCCCCACACTCTGCCTGCCTCAGATGCAACCTCGGGGAACCTGCTGAAGCATCATTCTCGACACTTTCCGGGCTGTTTGATTTGACTGCCTTGCATTTTTTTTTAGCTCAGGGCAGCAAAGTGCTTCTGTGAGCATTCTTTCTGGTTTTGTTCTCATTTTTGCTTTTCCTAGGAAAAGGTGGGGCAGATAAAGATCAGGCCAATTTCTAAGGGGTCCTCTAGATCCAGCGGTAGGGTGGGTGTGGTGAGGTCGAGGGTCTGTCGACTTTGGGGAAGCGCCTCTCTGCATGTGATCGTCCGTCTATTAAGATGCTCGATGAAATGTATCCGGAGCCACAATAGAAAACAAAAATGTGCTCTTCATGTAAAAATTTCAGCAAGAAAAGGGTCAGAAAACCTCCTTGGTTTGATGTTAGGGTGGCTTCCCTCAGATTGAGGGGTGCTGGAGCTTCCTGGAGCCCTAGAGATCACCTCCCTTGTGCAGGTAGTCTTAGGAGGAAAAGGTTTCAACGCAAACATTATGGGTTTGGGGAACCATGATCGGGATCAGCGAGATGTCCGTGAAGAATGGCCCTCAAGTTCTTTAAGACCCCGGGGCTTTAAATAGCGACACTTACTGGTTGTGAGAAGCGATGACAGCGAAGGACCCCCTGAGCCCCAAATTTCTCCCCTGCCGGGTGTGAAAAGTGACAGATAAACCCTCTGGTTCTTTGAGGATTTAAGGGTAAGCTGAAGGTCCTAGAGGGAGACAGTAGACTTCTTATGCATAATTCATGGGATGTCTCATATGGCTATCCGGAAAAATAAAGGACACCTCTTATGATGTAATTTCCCCACCATCCCTGCCCCCACCCCAAACTGTGGGTCTGCAGGAAGGAAATAGGTTGGCTAAACTTTTATGCAGCCTCTTCTTGTCCCACTGACGCCTCTGTATGCTGGGTGCATGCATCTCAATTCATTTAACTCACACGATTCGGCGAGGTCGGCTTTCTTCTTATTTCCACTTTAGAGATTAGGTAACTCGCCCGTATTCAAACACCGAGTAGGTGGTGGAGCCCGGATTCAGGCAGGTTCCAAAAGCCCTGCCACATTAAACTGCCTGTCAATACATTGGATCGAGGGGGAGGCAGGTGATTGGCAAGTTGGTTTTAAAGATAATTCTTCTTCTTCTTCTGCCCTTTTGGAATAGAGTCGGGAGGAAATGAATACCTGTTGAAATACATTTATAAGCATTAATTTTGGAATAACAGGGTTTAAGCTGCCTGCTCTTTTATTGTTGTTATTACTTTGCGCTCGGGCGGGTGGTGGGGTGGCTGAGTGACAGCCGAGTTGCTTCTCTCCCAGCGGGCTGCGGGGATGATTTCCTGTCCGTCATGCAGGGTGACTGAGCACCGTTCGGGTGTACTAAGGCTGGTTTGGTGCACTTGTAGATTTTCTGCTTTTTGATATAATATGATTTTACTTTGAGGTGAAATTGTGACCACAAATAATGTCAGTTAACATTGCAGAGATGGCCCGGGCCAAGAAGGGGTCAAAGGTCACCTGGGTTGGAAAGGGTGACTAGTTCCAGACACGGATGATGGGCTCATCTGAGTGACAATCAGCACAGCAATCAGTTATGGATATGCGGGATGCTGTAGTTTGAGTCTGGAATGTTCCCTGAAGGCTCATGTGTTACAGGCTTAGGCCCCAGCTGGGTGCTGTTGGCAGGTGGTGGAAACAGTAAGAAGGTGGAGCCTGGAGGGAGATCTTAGGTCATGGGGGGCAAGCCCTGGAAGTGGGTATTGAGATGCTGTCCTCTTCTCTCTTTGCTTCTTGAGATGAGCAGCTTCCTCTGCCCAGTGCTCTCACACCACAGTAACGAGGCCAATATTTGAGCCAACATAAACCTTTTCTCTTTTTAAGTTGATTATCTCAGGTGTTTTGCTAGAGTGATGGGAAGACGATGAACACACTGGCTTTAAAGGGAACTCTGAGCCCAGGATGTTACTGAGTAAGACGAAGACTTTATGTGAAGAATCCTGGGGATGAAAGGGATATCCTGATTGGAGGGTGGCTTTGTCCGTGGCTCAAGTGGACGATGTCAGGACATTCCAAGGAGGGGGGAGGGTTTTGTTCATGAATACTTTGTTTTCATTTCGACTGCTCTAAATGGCTGATAATGACTATGCTTAAGTGAAAAGGGCATAAAGTCTTATCTGAAGTAATTTTGACCTCTTAGACCACGTTTCCTGCTTCCCCCCACCATTTCTTATGAAAACAACTCATTTTGTTTCAAACATCTATGAATTAGCTACTTTTCAGCAATGTAAGTCTCTAGAGGACTTTGGTTAAGAATTGAGATCCTTGGGGCTGGGGAGATAGCTCAGCTGGTAGAGTGCTTGCCTCACAAGTACAAGGCCCTGAGTTCGATCCCCAGTACCGCAAAAAAAAAAAAAAAAGAATTGAGATCCTTAAGCTACATATCTTAGGACTCTGTCCTAAGGAACTAAAGCATATGCTGAGTAACTCTGAAGATGTCCATTGAAGCATTGTTTACATAGTTGGTGAACAAACAGAAAATAAGAAGTTCAGTGATAACAGATCAAATGAATTATGCCACGTTCTTGTAAAGGAAATCATATATGATCATTATAATGGTCGTTATGTTTGCATGGATATTTGATATTAAATAATTACATTTTTAGATATGATAATGTTATTGTTGGCTGAGTCCAAAAGAGGGATCTTATCTTCTCTATACAGTTTAAATATTTTCAGATAAAATATATAATGCTTCAAAGTGATGGAGAGGATTATATGTAAATTAAACAAACTGATGAGGGGTTCACCATCACTAATCTGAATAATGGATACATAGGAGTTCATCTGATTATTCCATTCACCTTTTAGATATTTGAACATTTTCATATTAAAGCACTGAAAAATGAAGTCACAGATGTATATTTATAGAAGTTGTGGAAGATATTCATAATCTTTCATTAAATAAAAAATTAAGCTACTAAGTAGTATATTCAGATTTTTTTGTAAAAAAATACTTATGTGTACATGTATGAGCAGAAAATTATTGAATGTTGTATTCCTGGGTGCAGAATTTGATTTTCCTAAGATTCTAGTTTGTATTATTTGTGTGTTTTTATTAAGAAGTTCTTAATGAGTTATAGAACCAGCCCAGTGCCCATCAATAGAGGAATGGATTAAGAAAATGTGATACACACACACACACATACGCGCGTGCGCACAAGTGCATGTGCGCAACGGAGTATTACTCAGTCATAAAGAAGAATGAACTGGAGAACATCATACTAAGTGAAATAAACAAGACTCAGAGAACAAAGGGTCAGTTGTTTTCTCTCATATGTGGAAGCCAGAGAGCATAATAAGGGAAAAGAAGTGGGTGGGGGTATCATAAGGATAGAAGGAAGATCAGTGAAGTAGAAGGAGGAGGGATTGATAAAGGAGAGGAAGTCTGGAATGAATTTGACAAAATTAAGCTATGTGCATGTATAAATATACCACACCGAAATCTGCCTTTATGTATATCTATAAAGCACCAATTAAAAAATGAATAAATAGAAGGAAGATGAGTTGAGTAGAGGAGAGGGGGAACAGGGGAGGGAAAAGGAGGTACCTGGGACTTAAATGGAGCAAACTTACACCATGTGTGTATGGTTGTGTCAAAAAGAACTGAACTAGCATGTACAACTATAGTGCACTGATAAAGGCATAAAAATCAAAATGTAAAAAAATACTGGACTTGGGCAGCTGGCGGTGTCTATTAACGCAGAGCACACGCAAACTCTGGGGCCACGCCCTCCACTTCTAGGTGGAGTCCTGATAGAAACGCATACGTATATTTAGCAAAAAATTTAAAAATGTGCAAGAACAGAGCGATACTGAGGGAAAGAATCCAGCTAAATAAGAGGACCGACTGCACAACTCCATTTGTATAAAGTTCAAAACAGGAGAAACAAGTCTACGCGTTAGATGTTAGGACAGTGACTTACTTTGGGGCAGTGGTGACTGGACGGGATTGCGAGGAGGTTTTCTGGGAATTGTAGTGATGATGGTCTTCTTTCCTGATATGGATGTGAGTTAATGTGAAAATTCATTTCATAAAAGTTCATTGAACTGCATGCTTTAATGACATGTGTGATTTTCCTGTATTATGTTCTATCTCGGTGAAAAGTTCAAGCAAAATTCCAGAGCTTGTGCTAGTCAGCTTTCCTTTACTGTTACAAAATACCTGAGGCAGTCAACTTAAAAGGAGGGAAGGTTTATCTTGCCTTGTGGTGTCAGAGGTTTTAGTCTGTAGCCACTTGGCTCTTTTGCTTTTGGCCTGTGGTAAGGCAGGGCCATGTGGAAGGAGTGCATGGTGGAGGAGACCTACTCGCCTCTTGGGGACAGGGGAGCAGAGAGAGAAAGAAAGGCCCAAGGTTCCAGTATCCTCTTCAAGGACATGCCCCCAGTGACCTAATTTCCCCCAATAAGCCCCGTCTCCTAGAAGTTCTTCTGTCCCCCAATAGCAGCACAGACTGGGGACCAAGCCTTCCAGACTTGGGCCTTTGGGGTACATTCAAGTTCCAAACTGTGGCAGAGCCCATTAATCGCAGGGTCCACTCAGCATGCAGGACGGGGAGTTTATTGTACAGCCCGTGGCCACCTCCTTGTTCAACGACCCCAACAGAAAGGGATTGGCTCTGTAGCGCAATGGATAGCGCATTGGACTTCTAGTGATGAAAGAGGAAGGGATTGGCAAGTGACGTGGAAATCTGGTCCTAATGTCTGCACGGGTACAGTCTCTGCTTAAGGAAATCCTTTTCCTTTTTTTCTTTTTCCATCCTATTTTCTCCAACTGTCCCTCGAGCACGGACTTTGGACGTTCAGGGTGTGGGACCTGGTGAAACACGCTGGAGCTCTGCCTGTGGTCCCTTGACTGGTGACAGATGGGGAGAAATTCATGAACTCTTGGCACTGGCAGGTGTGTTGGATATAATACACACGACTACCGTTTATTGAGCACTTACTAGGTGTCAGACATGGCTCTAGGTGCTTTGCATGTACTAACTCAATGAATCCTCCCGGTGGCCCTGGGGGCAGGAGAAAATACTTCTACAATCCCTACTTTGGGGATTGGAGAAATCAGACAGCTTGTTTGTCACCACATAGGTTGTATGTGGTGGAGCTGGGATTTTGAACCCAATCGCCGTGGCTCAAAGCCTGCGTGAGCTTATCAGGCAGAAGCCAAGCCTGTGCTTGCTGAACTGAGCCAGGTCCTTTGTGACTCAGCCTGGCCACCTGGCTTGTTCCAGTTTGCATCTAGTCATCTTCCTTCCTGACTCTCCCTTCAACTGGATTCCTAAAAAAATGCTAAAAGAATTCTGCAGCTTTCATCATTCATTCGACAGGTGTTTATTAAGAACCAAGTATGTTCCAGACGCTGTGCAAGACACTCGCTATGTATTAGTAAGCAAAAGCAGATATGGCCCTGTTCTTAACGGTTCTCTAGTCTGGTGCACGACATGGACATCATTCAAATAACTAAACAAAACTGCAACGCCATGTGCCTTAAGGAAATAGAGGAATGAGAAGCAAAGACCTTGGCGCGCATGCAGTTTCCAGCTCGGAGACCGACGTGCACGGAAATCTCAGGCAAGGCCATTGCGATCTCTGGTCGAGGTCTCCTCATTTGGGACTCGAGGGCCTTAAACTATATCCTCAGTTCCCAAAGTGGCTTCCATTGACCCCCATGCCATTGTTATGCATGAGAATAAAAATTTCAATGGTCAAATAACTTTTTTTTTTTTTCCATAATCTCTGGCTGCGTGAGCTTTCGTCACTTGATACCCATTCCAGGGTGCCGCCCAGATCTCCTCTCCCAGATGGACGCCTCAGTCTCCCCACTTTCCGTTGCTTGCTCGGGGCTCATGGTTGAGTCCTTGTCCTGCTCAGACACTTCTCTCAAATTCAGCAAGCAGCCTCAAGAAAGAGCAAGCCTCTTTTGTGGAGGAAGCCTGCATCCCAGAAAGGGTTCGTGCAAGGATACAAAGTTTTTGTCCCCTGGCTCCCGCTGGGGTATCTTCGAAGGCCATCCCAGCTGTGGAACCGTCTCGGAGATGGTTTCTGAGTGCGGCTTCTCCCTCTGCCCCATCCTGCTCCCGTAGCTGCTCCCAGCCGTTCCTTCCAAGAGCATCGCCCCAGGGCCAACGTGCCAGCACCTCCCCTTCTTGGAAGCTCATTTTCTGGGGAAACCAACAACAGTCGGTGCCGGGGGCAATCCTCAGATGCAGACCCTAAAGGAGACTTGGGAACCGAAAAGACACCATCCAACTGGCCGCGAGGACCCGATCCAGCAATGGGCTGAGCCAATTTGCAATGGCCGGCGAGAGCCAGTTGAGCACATCTCTTCCCAACTCCGTCCTCGGTGCCATCGCGTTGGCGGCTTGGAATTGGCCACGGTGGGAATATTTACACCACAGAAATTAGCATACGCTGCATATAAAGACTTATTCCCCCCATCGAGGAGCCAGACGACACCGAGTCCAGCTTCTGTGGGGCTGGGTGGCGTGCTGACGGCCCGAGACGTGCTGCGGCAGAGCCGCTGCTGAAACTTTCCAGGGTGGTCAAACGCGCCGCGATCCCCGGGGCCGCTGGCGCCTCGGCGGGGACGGCAGCTCAGGTTCGCACTTTGCGGAGACCCCGCTGCCGTGAGGAGGACGGTAGCTGTGGAACCACTAGTCACTGCCAGCAAGTTTCTCCGGGAAAAGACATCAATCTGAATCCTGGAAGATCGGCTCCCCAAGGGGGTGAGCTTACCATACAAAGCAAGCGGGTGTCAGAAGGCAAGCAGGAAGTGGTGTCCCACCGTCCCAGCGCCCCTCCCGGACCCAGGCATCTGATCCTCCATCCAGGGAGATGGCTCCCTGCTGAAGGCAGAGTCCCTCCCAAGGACCCGCGTGGGTACAGAGCTGTGTCCCCCTGGGGTCAGTGGGGAACGTCTCTGAAGGGCACGGCTGGCTTCGGAGCCCCCGTGGGATTGGCCAAGACCTCTTTGAGGCTGCCTTAGGGTTTGGCTTCTCCTCTGCACCACGTCCCCATCCCTCGCGGGGGTCGGTCCTCCGCACACACAGCCTCCCTCTGAGACGGCTTCTCGGAGAACCCACCTTACAACACGCCTTGCGTCCACATTGATGGAGTTTGTGTCCCGATTTTTATTTATTTATTGTCCCTCCTTGGAAGGCTCATTCAAGGTGCCTCGTCTGTCCTACGGCTAGAAAAGGAAGCCCATGCTCTATGACTAGGGACTGCCAGGCTACGTGAATGCGAGCAGCTCTCCTGACCACAGGATTTGACGACGCTGTCCGTGCCACCGGGCAGAGCCGGGGATGCAGCTCAGCGTGCAGCCCTTTCCTGGAAGGCACAGGCCAGGGATCTGGTCCCCAGCCCCACAAAAGCAAAACGTCCTCCTGTGCCCCGGGGAGCTCTGAGACAGGCATCCAGGTGGCAGCGCAGCTCAAACGAGGGACTGTGAACACTTTTCTTCAGGGCGTGTTTTGTAGGATGGGTGCCCTGCTCAGCGTATGCAGGGAAACTTGGGGTACGGTGACCTGATTTCACAGAGGACCCCCGCCCGACCTGTCTGCTTACATCCTGAGCTCCCTCTGCCCATGGTGGGGACACGGAGGTCACCATTATTGACATGCTGTTGAAAAGGGACGGAAGGGTAATAATTGCCGCTTGTTGTCCGTGTTTCAGCTCCTGAGGTTTTACTTGCTGGCTGTGGCGGATCTGGAATCTCTCACGGGTAAAGAAGGGATGTGAATGAATCAAATTCACCTCCGTGTCTTTTTCTTTCCCCAGTTTTGGGTAAGAGTGTCTTTCTGTCTGTCTTCCTCTCTCTCTCTCTCTCTCACACACACACACACACACACACACACACCACACAAGTTTAATCAACAGGATAAAAGCACCTACAAGGACCCATTAGTCTAAAATTTTTGGAGGCGACGCAGGGACTGAATGAACTCTCCCTCTCCAGGAAAGGGCAGGATGTATGTGAAGACGCTTCCTTTACCTTCAGCGACCGGGGGGCACGCGTGCTGACCTGGCCTCGCTGAAGCCTGGAGAGCGGCAGAGGTTGGAATGGGGTCCTGAGCTAACCAGAGATGGGCTAGACCAAGGGGCCGGGACCCCGGGGCTCACCCCTGCTCCCCGGAGCACCGTGGGAGTTAAGGGAGCCGAGCTGAAGCGCAAGAGGATTTTACCTACGTGGTCTGGTTTCCTTCTCGCACACATGCGGTTCCTGAAAAAAAGGCACTGATCCTATCCCAAGAGGAGAAACTGAAAGGTTCAGAGAGGTGAGGTGAGCAGCCTGAGGTCACCCAGCTGGTAAGAGACGGGATGGGCCTCATTGGGTGACATCTGTGAGTGTTTTCAGGCACTCCGACGGCAATAGGTGTGACCACCACAGTGGCCGCTTTTCAATCATCTACTCTACAAATTCTCCGCTCACACCTGTTCTCAGGCATCCCGTTGACAATGTGACATGGAGCTCGTCATCCCTCCACCCCGCACGCTTGGTAAAGAAACTGAGGCCGAGAGCAGCGATGGATTGGCCAGTACCGGGTAGAGCTGGGTTTGAACTCACAGCTGACTCCAAAGCCAACAGGTTCCCCACTGTCCGACGTGAACCCTCCCAGCCTGGTCATAAATCTGAGCGTGTGGCTTGTCATCTGGGAAGGGACTTTGGAAAACAAGGTTCTGTACATGCTTAGGCAGCGGGAGTTTCAAGGGTTCAAGATATTTGGATGTTGTGTTTGAAAATACCGTCTTCTGGTCAAGTTATTATTATTATTTTTTAACGTGGGGCCCTCCGTGGCAGCCCTAGCCGAAAGGAAAGGAGGAAAATAAATAAGTATTTACTCTCAGTGGAGAGCGGCACTAGAAAAGCGGAGAAGAAAACTTGCCTTAAACTCTGGTTACCTAGAGGCATCAAAGATCCACAAAGACACCAGCAACAGAGAGGAAACGGGGAGGGCCTCTGGGTTACATCCAAGATGATAAAAATGCAATTAACTTGAGCCACGTTTCCTCTAGCAGGGGAAGCGGAGTCCTACCCCGCAAGCATGCGGATCTGTTTATCAATTCTGGGCTGAGGACATGGGGCCGAGGTTTTGCCTTCGTGGAACATACAAGGAACTCATTAATGGTCACTTGCTGGCTTCAGGGTGTGGGGAGATGTGACTTGGGTCTTCTTTAGATGATTCAGAAGATGCGATTCAGAAGCCTTAGCTATGCCTGCATCCCAAGTACAGGCTGTGGATATGGGAGTCTGAGGTTCGAAAGGATGAGGTGCGGAAGTTATCCAGGCCGTCAGTGAATGTCGGAGGTCAACGATGATTTTTCCGACCGTTTAAATTCGTGGATTAAAATTCAGCTTCATTCATGGAGAGATTTGGGTGTGATCCGTTCCTTCTGTTGGTCTCTCATACTTCAACCCTCAATTTGAGTTAATAAGAGGCTGTTATAAATATCAAGATTTCCTCTTGAGTCTTTAATTTGTTTGTTAGATGACAAACAAATTAAATTCTATGTCACAAAATCGGATCCCTGGGTGATAACTTCCTGGAGGGCTGGCCAGAGAAGATTTTGAGACCAAATCTGGATTTGAAGGGAAAGAATGCTGTGATCCATTAGTCTTGTCTGCCATGGGCACAAGAGAGAGCAGTGAAGGTATGTGAGCCATGTATCTGTTATCCCAAATCCAATCGTTTAATTCAATGATGAGTTTCATCCCTCCTTGTTTAAAAAATAGTTGGGAGACGCTTACTCCATCTACCAACCCAGACATAAGCCATATTTCAAAGTGAACACCATTAACGTTAATAAACATCATTAGCCTGTAAAATAGTTCAAGAAATGGGGTGGGGTGTCAAAGCGTTACATTTTTCCTCCATTTCTCTGCACTTTAGGAGCCAGGAAGTCATTTTAGCAAGGGTCCTTGGTTGGCAAGTTAGCCTACCCAAGAGGGGTTTGTGTAAGAGGACACATGGGGGTGACCCAGGATGTGACAGAGCTCATGGAATTCCAAGATCAGACACTTCACAGACAGAAGGACTGGAGAGTTCCTCTGGAAGGTCCTTAGGGACAGAAACTTGAATGTCCTTTGACTTTCTTCTCTTGGGAAACTCCGATCTCTATTTTGTCCCTTTGGTGTCTTCTCATCTCTCTTCCTCGCAGGGCCTCTTTCTCACCCATGGTCATTGCTGTCTTATGCCGTTGACTCCCACCCAGCTCACCGTGCTCCCTCTGGCCTCCCTTTCTTAGCTTGCAGTTGCTAGCTCCACCTCTCCCTGCTTGACCCTTGACCCTAACATGCTTCCATGTTACATTCTTGTTACGGTTTGAATCCAAAAATGTCCCCCAGAGAGTCCAGGTGTTAGGCAATCCAGCAGTGCTCAGAGGGAGAAGACTGAATTATGAGTGTTGTTACCTCATCGGTGGATTAATCCATTTGATGAATTAATTATTTGAATAGACTTGACTGACTTGAATACAAGTATCACTGGGTGGTAAGGTTAGGCAGATGGGTGTGCCTTTGGGGCCTGGCTTGTCCTTGGCCCCCTCTCCTCTCTCTCTGCTTCCTGTTTGCCATGAGTTAGCAGCTTTCCTCCACCACACCCTTCCACCATGATGTTCTGCCTCGCTTGGGCCCAAAGCAATGGAGTTGGCCGACCATGGACTGAACCTCTGAAATTCTGAGCCCCAAATAAACTTTTCCTCCTCTAAGTTGTTCTTGTCAGGTATTTTGATCACAGCAACACAAAGATGACTAACACAATTCCTAAGAGCGAGACTCTTTATTCAGATTACCTTTTGATACTAGATCCTGTGTCAAAAGCCAGCTCAAATTTAGCTATAGGACTGTGGTAGATGGAAAAATGGCCCCAAGACTCCACCCTTTTGCCGTGTGACTTTGGAGTTCTTGCCGTCGTAAAGTGGAATCCGTTCTTCCACCTTTACCCTGGGCTGCGACTTGCTTTAACCACAAGGATGTAGTAGAAGCGAGGTACTGCCAGTTCCTAACCTTTCCTAAAGCTCAGGAGGTTCCCTACGCTTCCATTCCTTTTAACGAGCCCAGTTAACCTGCCTGGGAACGAGAGAACTTTCTGCTGGAGGCTGCCCTAGACCTGCCCAGAGCCAGCTGACCTCCAAACATGGGAGACTACCCAACCCTAACTGACTACGACACAGGGAGCTCAGTGGAGACCAGAGACACCCCCAGCCAAACCACACATCCATAAGCGCTAATAGAAACTTTTTGATTTAATTCGCTACGTTTCTGGGGTGCTTTGTTACACAACAGTAGCTGAGGGACATAATGACTTTAAGTAGATCTCTGAAGCCTCCGAGCCTCAGTTTCCTCATTGGAGAGACGAATCAGCAAGTCCTTTTCTGCCTGCCTCAGGGAAGATTTTAAGACGTCCTGTAAATATAAATTTCAGCAA
This sequence comes from Sciurus carolinensis, assembly GCF_902686445.1. Lineage (NCBI taxonomy): Eukaryota > Metazoa > Chordata > Mammalia > Rodentia > Sciuridae > Sciurus > Sciurus carolinensis. The sequence continues at coordinate 133,459,664 of NC_062220.1, forward strand.
ATGTGTATTGAGTGCCTGCTTTATGCCAAGCACTGAGCTAGACCCTGAGGATTCAGGGGATGGGTTGGTTCTGCTGTCGGACAACGTTCATGGCTGTTCCTTCTGACCACAGGCCAGTCACCCGAACGTCAGAATGGAGACTCCTGCTTGAATGCAGTGGCAGGGGGAGAGGTCAGCAGCCTCACCTGCAGGACCTGAAGCAATGGGCCAGGTGTCCCTCATCTCTGTGATCTGGTCTGTCGATTGGGCCTGCGTGTGTGTGTGTGTGTGTGTGTGTGTGTGTGTGTGTGTGTGAAGCATTTCCTTGCTTACTTCCCCTGCTGAGTTAACGAACAAGCCCTTATCCTTATTTTTAACTAAATTCGAGGTACAGTGGACATTAATCCCATAAACACACACTTGCTCAGGACCCTGAGCATGGACGTGACCCCAGCTGTGGGTAAATCTCTCAGGACCTTAGCGAGGAAGACGGGGTGGGGACAGGTCACTGCAGCACAGAACCTCCACCTTTTCCCTTGGTTCCCACGGTCCAGTCCCTTAGCCATTCTGGAGACTCTGCCTCCAAAGAAATCCTGGGTCTGTCTTCTTGTCCCCAGCCCGCGGCCGTGTCCCTGACCCGAGCCGGCGTCACATCTGACCCCAACTTTCCGGCTGGTCTCTGTGCAGCGGGTGGGGTGATCTTTTAAGACTCAGACGATGTCCTTCTCCTGCTCAGAACCCTAAGGCGAGTCCTCACGGCACCTGGACTAAAACCCAGAGGTCTCCTCACAGCCGCCAAGGCCGTGCGTGGTCCAGCCCTTGCCCAGTGTGTCCACCTTGTCTAGGCCTCTCTCCTGCCTCAGGCTGCTTCAGCCGCCCGGGCCTTGTTCCCGTTGGTCCACAGTCCAGCTTGTTCCGACTTTGGGCCCCTTCTCCCGGGGTTCTCCGGAACACTGGGCCTCTCTCCCCACTTCATGCGCATGGTCCTCTCACCAGGCAGGGGTCAAGCTCAGGGTCTTCTCTGTAAACCTCCCCTTCTGGGCCACTGCTTAAAGTAGCAGCTCCTGCCCGGTCACCAGGATCCATCTATACATCACCCACACCCCTCTGCCCCTCCCAGAGCTTCCGCCACCGCCTAATAGCGACACCTGGGGGGACCTTGGAGGACATTCACCCCAGCCATAGCAGAGAAGTGCCTAACTCGATTAAAGAAATAAACACCTTCTTCCATTTCCAAAAAATCCCATCGAATCGCCTTCCTTTGGCCATCTACCAAAGGCAGCTGGGGAGCAAAGTCTCAGATCTCCCAGACACTTGAAGGGTCTGCTCCCTGCTGGGGTCTGCTGCGGGGAATGGGGGTGGGGTGGATGATCTATCACTATCCATCTACCTTCGCCTGCGCCTAACTTTGCGATGGGCGAGTCGCGGCTTCAGTTCCACATGTTGCTTGTTTGGGTGGTTGAGGAGATGCTTATTTTTCCCCCAAGACATTTGCAATAGCAGGCGCTGGAAGCTTTGTAGGAAAACATGTCACCGGCTTCAAGAGTGGACTAGGATCTGCACGGGTGCAGAGGCCCCGGTTGTCAGCTTCTGCTAGCAGGTGTTTAGCAATTTGGTGCAGAGCGTGCTGCTCAGAGCCGTGAGAGTTTCCTTCATTTTAGCATCATGTTAAATTGGCCGGGGATCGTGCCATTGAATTATAAGGGGTCTGAGGTATTAAATAAAAATCCGGGAGGCAGTCAGGGTGTTTGGTTCCAGGGGGGCTGGACTCTAACAGGAGGCAAAACAGATTTAAAAGAATGATAAGTGGAAAAATCAGCATCTTCTGTCCTAATAATTCACCTCATTGAATCCTGGGAGACGGGCCCCAGGCGGGGTGGGGAGGGAGTCCCACCTCTTAGACAGGTGACTTTCCCTGGAAGGCAGGACACTGCCCCCTTAAGTGAGGGTGGACAGTGAATCTCACCATCACGTACATCCACAAGATTGGGGTCCTAATTAGAATAAGATGTATCCCATGCTTATATGATTACATGCTGTCATGTATAACTACAAAGAATCAATAAAAAATAATGAAAAAGCCCTGCTTCATCAAATTTGGATGTTTTCATTTTAAAATTACTTCAGATCTGCATGAACTTTAAAAAAAGTATATTTTATGTAGTTTTGTGTTTAAAAATACATTGCACTAGCAAAAAATATTAATTTTAGTTTTTGATAATAGTTGGCTTCAGATTATGAGTTCTCTTTCAGATAATGAAATATGCTTATTCTTGAAAAAAAAAAAGTGGGTGGGATCCAGGAGTGTAGCCAGGTGGGACGTTTTATTGTCATTTCTTGGTTGTGGATTTTTCTGTCTGGCCCTTTCCCCGTTTCTCCTTCGCGTCCTGCAGTTGGACAGGCTAAGTCTGTGTGATGAGGTTATTGAATTCTAGCTGGTTCAGAGCCGTGGTTAGTGTGTCTGGCAGAGTGGTAGACTCCGCTTGCCAACTGAAAGGAGAAATTGCCGTGGTCTGCACAACCTTTCCATCAATCCACTCTGGTCTCTGGGGCCAGCGGGGAACTCAGCCTTTGCCGTTCTTGGGGCATGTGACCAGTGGTGTGCTGGCAAATGGGCAACAACCAGCTCCCTGGAACCGGTTGTTGAACCCTGATTTGCAGTGCTTGCTGAGTTCCATTGTATAGATATTCCCATGTGGGTTGATTTCAAGCTCTAGTGTGGCATCGCTGAACCAAGAGCTGGGCACATCCACCAACCATCAGAAGCCTCAAGAACCTAGACCACAGCAAAGCCTATAGAATAACCAGGAAGGAGCATTTCCAATGTATTTTTGTTGTATGATTTATTTAATGATTAATTTATATCATTTATTTATTCTCTTTGGTACCAGGGATTGAATCCAGGAGCCACATCCCCAGCCCTTGCTCACTACGTTGCTGAGGCTGGCTTTGAACTTTCAATCCTCCTGCCTCAGCTTCCCAAGCTGCTGGGATGACAGGGGTGAGGAGCACCAAGCCTGGCTTATCACTGGATTTTTGCCCATAGCCATGTTCCGTAAGTGGCTTGCGAGTTTCCTGAGAGTTTAGTAATGGGCTGGGCGTGCGAGCCGCTTGCTGTGCTCCTTGTCCTCCTTAGGCTGGCTCCATCTTGGCATCCGGGACCTTGTCAGCATGGATGCCGTTAGCAGCTGTTGCTGGAGTGTGCAGATGACCCTCCCTCCTTGGGTTCTGGAGATTCGGACTCGCCTTTGTGGCTGGGTCTTAGGGCTGATGACATTCAGCTGGCGAGAACCAACGCGTGCACGGTCAGCGTCTGTTCTGATGGGTGGGTGTCCCTGATGAAGAGCTGAGTCTGTGTTTTGGACCTTAAGTCTGATCTGACTTCCCTGCCAAGCCTGGAGTGTCTTCTAGGCACCACGAGGCACAGAATGGACACCCCTGTGGGGGGCTCCTCGTTCTTTTCTTTCTGCTACAGGTGCTGCCCAGATCATCCTTGGCTTCCCGCCTCTCACCAGTCCCTGGAGCGCCAAAGTTCCCAGGGCGTCAGCCTCAAATGCTGCAGAGGCCAATGTGTCCACAACTAACAGAGGGTCCAGGGAGAGCCCAGCCCTTGACCCTGAGAGCCAATTTCAAATGCCATGTGTGAGCTCAGCTCCACCTGAGACCGTCAGGCTGAGCCCCATGGGTTCCCTCACGCTGGGGACATGGTCTGCAGAATGCTCTCAGTGCTGACCATTCTATCATGAGATCACCGGGGCTGCTGTGACAGGAGACCACAGCCCGGGTGGCTTGAGCAGAGGTTTGTTTTCCCCTGGTTCTGGAGGGCGGAAGTTCCAGACCCAGGGTTGGTTCTCCTGAGGGCTCTCTTCCTGCCTTCTTTGCTGAGACCTCACATGACCTCTCTGTACACATCTCTGATGTCTCTCAAGACACTAGTCGGACTGGATTAGGGCCACACCCATGACCTCATTTTACCTTAAATACCTCTCCAAGGACCCCAGCTCCTACTATAGTCACACTGGGGCTTAGGGCTTCAGTCTATGAAATTTTGTCCCCAGCAACTATTAGACACTTGAAATGTGGTTGGTCCAAATTAATATGTGCCCCCAAGTATGAAATACACTGTGGGTTTTCTATTTTCTTTTCTTTTCTTTCTTTCTTTCTTTTTTTTTTTTTTTTTTGGTACTGGGGATTGAAGCCAGGGGCACTTAATCACTGAGCCACATCCCCAGCCCTTTTTTATATTTTATTTAGAGACAGAGTTTTGCTGAGCTCCTGAGGGTCCCGCTAAGTTGCTGAGGCTGGCTTTGAACTCACAGACCTCCCGCCCCAGCATCCGAGCCGCTGGGATGACAGGCGTGCGCCACGGCGCCTGGCTACACCCTGGGTTTTCTAGCATTCATTATTTTCCAGCATTTCATCCCTTTTTTAATCATGTACCAGAAACTAAATGAAAAGCATTCTCATTAAATACCTTTTTATATTGATTACCTGTTGAATGATACTATTTTGGACATATTGGGTTAAGTGAAATTTAGTATTAGAATAGCTTCCGCCTGTTGTATTTTTTTTTTTTAAACATTCTTTAGTGTGACTGGTCAAAAACTCAAAATGACCTACGTGGCTCACTCTATGTTCCCACTGGCCGGTGACTATCCAGAGACACTTGAAGAGCTGACGGAGCGGGCAGACAGAGGGAAGGTCACTTTCTGGGATCCTCTCTTCGACCTACCCTCAGTCCTTCTTCCTGCCCTCCATGTCCCTTCTTGGGCTCCGTAATCAGTTCCGTCAGAGGCAGGGTGGAGACGGCTGCGGGGCGGGGGAACTTGGAGATGACGGAGGTGGCGGGAGGAAGAGTCTCAGCGTGGGAGTCCCACTCAGCGTGGGAGGGGTCCGCGATGCACTGACCCTCCCCATTGCCTATACCGCCCATCCGAGCACACCTCCTGAGTGGTTAGTGCCAAGTCTCTGCCTGGAATCGCTTCGCCAAAAGCCCCATTTTGTGATCCCCCTTTGGAATGTTCCGGCTCTCAGGAAAGACTCCAGGGATAAAGAAGAAAAACAATACTGTCTTACCACTTAGAGACAAATAAAGTACTTTCCTGGATCTCCATTTGCTCACGCCACCAGGGAGGGAAGGAATGAGGAGCGAGTGGGGAAGGTGCTCAGGGTCACAGGACGTGAGGTGATAGGCCTCCTTCCACCCAGGTCTGGCAATGACCCGTTTTATTCTCATCTTGCAGATAAAGGAACAGAGACCTGGGAGACGCCTCCATTGTCACCTGCTGGCAGGTGGCAGGGTCCGTGATGGACACCGAGTCTGTCTGACTCCCTGCTATTATCGGGCGCGTCTGTGGTACTAAGGGAGGATTTCCTGGAGCCTGTGGGGACTCTCTGGATGGAGAGCAGAGAGAGCTCTAGGCCAGAACGAGGCGGGTCCACGGATGTTCCCTGAAATGCCCGGGGAGGTCAGGGCTCCTGTCCTCTGCTGCTACTGGTTACCCTTCCGTCAGTCTTCTGCTGAACGTTGAAGGCTGAGGGGACACTGGGATTTGACAAGGACTCAGGCACCTCCCTCTGATTGGGGGGCAGATAGATGTGAATGGTGGGAACAGAACCCGGGGTTGAGGGGATAATTCTATGTAGCGGGCCCACTGTGATGAGCCCCCACATACTTCCAAGAAACCATTTGCCTGCAGCCCCACCTGGCTTCAGTGGACAGGATATGTCCCTCTCCCCTGCAAGACACCTGTTATCTGCAGGAGAAATGCAGGCCCGAAATGACATCGATAAGAAAGACCCAAGTTACCCTGAGGTGGGGAGACCTTGGTGACCCTTCTCACAGACGGGATCCTGGGGCTCAGGAAGGTAAGGATCATTTCTCCTGACCATAAACTCTGTAAGAATGGATGGTTAGGAATCTAGTTAGAACCGGCCGGTCAGCAAGGGCCAAGGTGACCTAGAGTTGTCATGGCAAGTGGGGACTTGAAAGTCCGATGTCATCCTGCGGTCAGTCAAAAGTTAAGAGGTGGACCTGGACGAGGGTCTCCGGAAACTTCTCTGGGATTCCCAGTAAAACCGGAGTACAGGAGAGGCACATTGTTCCTCTCTTCACTGAGAGGACCCTCTCTCTCCCTTGAGAGTGTCCCCTTTCCCTTTTCCTATCCCTTCAATAAACTCAGGCCTGTTACTCTGAGTGACATGACTGGAACTTTTCTGACTTGATGGTAAGAATCGGGGTAGACCATGGGCATCTCCGTACTGCTTGGTTTCTCTGAAAACTCCCGCCCGGTAACACTATCAGGTCCCCTCCTGCATTGCTGGGGTTTTCTCTCTTCTCACTTAAAAAAATCCTACCCCGTTTCACTCTTCCCTTCTGTTACTGTCCGTGGATTTTATTCCTCAACTTTGTGAGACAAGAGCCGGAAGGAAGTTGGTGAGGCCTGCAGCCTGCACGGATCCCATCTGCCAGCAGAAGCAGGGAATCTAGTTTCATCTCAAAACTCTGGTTTCACCCACCCCACAGCTGGCTCATCCCGACAGGTGGTCTGTGGTTCTTTCCCTAGAGACTCACTCACCGGCTTCGCCTGAGGTCTTTTTTGAGGTTTATTATTTCCTTTTCCATATACTTGATGTTCCTCATTGGCTTGTCTGGGGCCTGATGAGACAATAAGAAGTGAGAGAAAAGGGGGTGTTAATATAATGGGTGCAGATGGAGCCAGAGACAGAGATACAGGTGTTCCTCTGAGGTGTCTGTGTTAGCCAGATTTCCGTTACTATAACGAACACCCTGAGAGGATCCAGCTAGAAGGAGGAAAGGTTTACTTTGGCTTGTGGTCTTGGTAGTTCAGGTCCGGGATGGGTTGACCCCCTTGCTTTGGGCCTAGAGTGAGGCAGCTCCTAGTGATGGGCACAGGTGGTGGAGCAAATCTATCACCTCATTGCAGGAAGCAAAAAACAGAGAGGGGAAAGCACCAGGGCCCACAATCCCCATTGAAGCCACGCCCCCAATAACCTAAAGACCTCCCTCCAGGCTCCACCTCCAAACGACTCCACTACCTCTGGATACTGCCACTCTGAGGACCAAGCTGTTAGCACATGGTAACATTCCAGATTCAAACCACAGCAGTGTCTGTGCAGCTTGGATGGGCAGCACAGAGTCTGTCTCTACACCAAGGGGTGCCTTGAGGCATAGTGGACACAGAAAGGGCTTTGGACACAGTGGACCTGAGCTCTGATCTTGATTTTGCCCAATGACCAGTTATGTGAACTTGAACAAATTACTCAACCTCTGGGAACCTCAGTTTCTTCAGTAGACGTTGGGAAACTTCACAATACAAAACTTTACCAATCCTAAGTTGATACCAGGTCAACATAAAGAAGCTAAATTAACTATATTTTAATAAAATAGTCACTTTTCTCAGATCCCAGTTTAGAGAAACCTGACCCAGAATATTATCTGGTTTATTCTGCCTTGAAATTAATTCCTACACATTTTTTTTAATAATAAAAAGAAGTGGTAAGAAATTATGGGAAAATGGGCACTCAAATAAATCTGGTGGGGAGAATAAGTTGGGATAACTTTTTGGAAGGACCATTCATCTGTGCATACCAAATGCTTTAGAAGTGAGCATGCTCTTGGCTCTAATGTCCACCGTCAAACATCCTATGGGAATATTCCTGAATGGGCAATGAGGTTCATTAACAAGATCAATCATCATAATGCTGCTGGTAATAGCAAACTCTTGGAAATCAATCTATACTGCTTACAACGGAAGACAGGTTAAATAATTTTGATGCCTTTAAACATCAGAATATATATAACAATTAAATGTAAGGTTAGCACAATTATCGAGTGATGTCTGAGTTCTTGGAGTGAGAACACATGTTACCAAGTAACATGTAGAGCATGAATCTGTTTTTGTTTTTGAAAAATGATCTATGTGGATGTACATATATCAAAGATGTGAAAGGACACAGTTCCCAAATGTAGCCATCTCTCTGGCAATAGGATGATGGTGGGCTTCATTTCTTTTTCTCTTTTCTTTCTTTCTTTCTTTTTTTTTTTTTAGCTGATTGTGCATTTCCTTGAAATTGCAACAAATAAAGAGAAACTATTTAAAAGATGGCCAAAGACTGACTGGTGGTAGTGTTTTCCTTGGAATATTTTTTTGAAAGCAGGGTGAGAACGGGATTTACTAACAAATCCTATGAACGCGAGGGAGGAGGTGGGTGGTTTCTCTGTGGCCGCCATGATGAAATTGGACTCTGATGCCTGTTGCTCTGGGTTTTTAAAGGGAAAGTGAAGATGAGGAGTGAAGTTGTATCAAAGTTGCATGGGGTTTGTGGTGGTCAGATGGGGGATGGAGACTGGGAGCGGGAAGGGGCAGTTCCTGGCCTGCCCAATTCTCTACCACTTTGCTCCTGGGTTAGCCAGTACATGTCCCCACCCAAGGCAGCTCAGACAAAGGGTGTGGAATCCATGGAATTTCCCCAGAGTATGTGTAACTTTAGCTACTCCTTGTTCATTGGTGAAAGTACAGATGATCCCCGACTTAGCGTTGGGTTGACTTAACTTTTCAACTTTATCATGTGCCAAAGTGTACACCTAGCCAACCCATTCTTTTTATTTTTTAGCTTTCAGTACAATGGCCAATATACTACATGAGTCAGTCAACATTTTACTGTAAAATAGGCTTTGTGCCAAATGATTTCACCCAACCATAGGTCAATGTAAGTGTTCTGAGCATGTTTAAGGTAGACTACTCTGATGATTGGCAGGTGAGGTGCCTTAAATGTGCTTTTGATTTATGACAAGGTCACCTTATGATGAGTTGATCAGGATGTGGCCCCATGGTAAGTCGGGAAGCATCTGTATTTGGAGGCCCAAAAGTCTGTGGGATAGCCTTGAATGAGCTCAACTTGATATGCAACCAGGGAATCATGTACAAAGTTCAGCCCTTCAGCTGTTATTAACAATGGGTTACAGGTCATGCAACTTGTGCATCTCAACCCTCCAGAACGTTCCAGCCTCTTGGGCTGAAAGTGGAGGGTAAACCCATCAGCATTCATCCTGAGGGACTGGGGAAGTGGGCAGAGAGATTCCCTTCTGAGGAGGTTCGTGAGTATCTGCAGGAGAACTTTCTTGAACTTTCACGCGAAGGACATTTGCTTTTCTCGGACACCCAGAATCCCTTCTCTCTCCCTCTTGATACCCGTTTGCTGCCCAGGATTTTTGCCACCGCCCACCCCCAGCACCTGTGTTTTAGGAGACACTGATGGCACCAGCCGCAGCGGTGGCCCTGAATGACTGAAGCCAGAGAGCAACACAGTGTCCTTCAGCAGTGACTGTGTCAGGACTGATCATGTGACCCCGTTTGAGCAAAGGAGATGCAAGCAGATATTTCCCAGGGACTCACTGAAAGCATAATTCCTACATCTTCCAGGAACCACAGGAAGAGATATTCTCTTTCCTCACTTGACTATGAATGGGAAAGCAGACATGCCTTGGGAGTTGCTGGCAGCTATTTTGTGCCCATGAGGAGAACCAGCCTCAGGCTAAGAAGATGAGGGAGGAGGCATAGAAGAGAGTCAGTCTCATCACCTTGTTTAAATTATCACGCTTCACTCGAACCTTGACGTTTTGTGAGTGCTTCTTTTATTATTTAAATCCATGTGAATTGGGTTTTCTGATACCTGAAATTGCAAGATTTCTATCTGAAGTGTGTCCCTCCTTTGGGAGTGACGAGACAGGCAGAGACCAGGAAGTATAATATAGTCAGGAACTATATTATCAGTAGGACTTCTTCTTCCCCTTCTTCCACCCCTTGTGAGAGATCAGAATCAGGAGATTCTCATCCTAGAACATTCCACTGTGAAAACAATGACATTGGCCATATTGAGACCAAATATTTGGAACTGAGGTAGCCTTTCTTTGTGATCCTTCTTCCCTGCAGGACCAAAGTTGCTTTCTTAAAAGATACTGTGAACTACTCACACACACGAACGAAGGGAAAAGTAAGCACATTTTCCTGCCAGGTAATTAGAAAGTGCATGATCAAAATCCTTTTTGATAGAACAGCAATGTGGCTACTCAACTCTCCAACCTCTTCAGTTTTTCCCCAAATGTCACCGAATGATAATTGCCCATGCATCAGGGGGATTCGCATCATGGAGTGAATTTGTGTTGACTGAGGTGGGTGCTGGAAACTTCTAGCAGCAAAGCCTAACTGTCCTTGGCTTGACACAAAAGTGTAGCAGGACGGGATGCAACCCTCAAGCTCCCGGTTGTTTGATTCCAATGATAATAAACCGGTGGTGATAACTGGTGTCGAATGAGCGAGTCCTGTTGTCAGGACATTTACAAACATCATTTGACATGAACAAAATTCAGTTCATCCAGCCTCCGAAAGTCACTCTTTCTACAACCTTTCTAGGGGGAAGTTCAGCATGTGTGTATCAGACCCTGAAATACAGGCAGGGCGTGGTGGTGCACACCCGTAACCCCAGAGTCAGGGGGACGGCAAGTTCAAGGGCAGCTTCAGCAACTTAGCAAGACCCTGTCTCAACAACAACAACAACAACAACAACAACAACAACAACAAACCATAAGGGCTGGGGATGTAGCTCAGTGGGAGAGCGCCCCTGGGTTCAATCCCCCTTACCAAATAATAATAATGATAATGATAATAATGATAATAACAACACAGCAATGTGCATAACGGCACTGAGGTCAACAAGGACATATTCGTGAATCGCAGGGGAACCCTTAACCCCCAGCCCAGGCGCCGCGGGCAGGGTAAGCCACGCAGGTGCTGCCCTTCGCTGTTGGCACTCGGTGTGGCTGGGCCGAATCAGGTATTGATGTGCACAGGTGGGAAGGGAATAAAGCCTCAAGCGAGAACGCATGCTATGAAGTGCAAAGGGATTAGATCGCAGAGGGCCTTAAGATTTGTATCCGTAAGATCTATAGAAACTTCTGGAAATTGCTAGCATCTCAATGGCGAAGCGTTGGTGTAGGCACGTGATGAGCGGGAAGGAAGGCGTTGCTGTGGGCGTCCTTCACGGGGATGTCACCATCAGATGTTGAGTTATAAGTAATCAAATAATAACTTTACTTTGGTTATTCTTTTTTTTAATCCTTCTGCAATTTACATACATTAATTCTAATAAGATAATAGGTATTTTTTGGGGTGTGTTTGTGCAGCAATTCCAACTAATTCTCTCAACACAGGCAAAATATAAATGTTTAATGCTGGTTGAAATGGAGTCTAAGAATGTGGAATCGGTATGTCCGTTAACGGTTGGTTTGAACACGCTGTGTCGGGCAGGGTCCAGGCAGGAAGTGGAAGCTCGTGTCAGGGCGTCTGACCGAGGGACTTTAACATTGGGGAGTCGTCACAGAGGCGTTGGAAGATCTGAACGGCCAGTTAGGGGTGGCAAGGAGCTAGAGATCAGCAGAAGAAGGCAGCCTGGACCAACTCCAGGGCTGGAGGGACTCGGGGAGAGGTGTCCTTCCGAGGCCGGAGTCCGGCCACCTGGTGTGGACTCAGCTCACGGGGGCTGGGGTGGGGGGACAGGGAGTTTCAGTTGGAGGTGGGGCTGGAAGCTGAGCAGCAGAGGGGCAGAAACACACCAGCTCCCACCTCCAGTTTCCTGCTGGTGCCTCCTAGTGCCCGAACTTACTTGGAAGCCCCTGACAGGGTCACCTGGGAAACGGGTAGTTTGCAAGGACCAGTCCCTCTGTGGGCGCAGGAAATGGAAATGAGAGCCCAAAGCCAACGGATGTGGGGTTATAGCTCAGGCTAATGACGCCTCAGCCCCAGGCCGCTTTTGGGCTGTAAAACTGGTTCTTCCTTTCGTTTAATTAAGTCCCCCTTCACAGATGGTAGCTAGAAGCGCCTTATCTTTTGATCCGAAGCCTCAGGTCCCATGGCTGACAGGCACATCCAGCGTTGTGACTATTCCGTCTCAAAGTCATTATCGAAAACCATGGTGCTGGCTGGCTTTTCATTCCTAGAACGTACGCCTGAGAGGATGAAGAGAGGAGGATTGTTTTAGCTGACAGACTCGGAGGCTTCGGTCTGCCCTCAGTTGGCCCCCTGGTTTGGGCCTGTGGTGAGGCGGCACTTCATGGCGGAGGTGCCAGCAGAATATAACCGCTCATCTTGTGGCAGAAAACTGAGAGAGAGGTGGAGGAAAGGGCAGGTTCTCAGAACCCGCTTCGGGGATCCTGGCTCTGAACGCTTCCGTCACCTCCAGCAGCACCTAGAAGCTGGTACCCAGACTTGAACGCAGGGCCTTTGGGAGACATCCCAGATCCAAACCGTGGCCGCCATGTTTCCAGGTATCCCGAGTCCTCTTACTCCTCCCTGTTTCTTTCTCTAGAAAACCACTAGGTGTCCCAGGTCCTTGCAGGCCGCCTCCTCCTCACCAAAACCCACCTGCCCTAGGTCCCCCTCGCTCCCCGGGGTCCTTACAACTCCCGGCCCAGGCATCTCGTGCTCGACACCACGCCACCTTCGGGATCTTATTCTGGTTATGAAACCAACTCACGAGAGTCCCTGTTGCGGGCAGCCAGAAAAAGATGTCAAAAACAACTGGGAGAAAATAAAGACCAAGCACCGCCCCGTCGCCAGTTCTGTGGACGTTCTCTTTGGCTCTCGGGCATGACGCCCAGCCTGGGCGCAGAGAAGCCATCTCGGCAAGAGTGGGTTTGGGCTTCTCAGTCCCAGCTTTCCCTGGGTGTGCCTTTGGCCTCCAGGGCCTCTGGTCTTTCTGTTGTCCTGCAGAGCGTGGGTGGTGGCTCTATTTCTCGTTTCCTGGAAAATAAAGTCCTGCTGCCCACCTTTGCTACGGCAGGTTCCAGCGGCGACCTTTCTTTGCCTATTAAATGCGTTTTTGAGAGCGGGGTCATGAGCAAGGACGGTCGCCTGATGTCCTGTGATGCATCCGTTCATCAGCTGATAGGTGTGGGGGGCTGGGCGCGGGGCGCGTGGACTGGCCGAGGAGCCCTGGGCCCGGGCGGTATGGTCTGGCCGGGGCGCTCACCTTTAGTATTCTCGCGTCGGGACTGTTTAAATGGTGGCATTTAGAGGTGGTTTGGTTTAACCCGGGAGCTGAGAAGCAGGAAGGGGACGGAATGAATGGAAAGGCTTTTGTTGTTGGAAAGGCCAAGGCGGGAACCACCTGGCTCTGTTGCGTGGCAGTTGGATGACCTGGAGCGAGTCGTACGTGCTCCCTGGGTCTCAGTTTCCTCATCTGTGAAGTGGAGCCAGTGCTGATCCCAGAGGTGCCTCGGCCTGTGCCAAGTGCGTTCTTCCGTGAAGCCCACCATTCCGTCTGTCCTGGTCATACCGCTCCACTTCACCGGGGAGCAAGCAGAGGCTTTGGAAGGTGTAAGTGACGTGCTACCCTGTGGACAAGTCTGCACTGGGACTCAAGTTCAGCTGGCATTGCGGTGCGTGTCCTGAGCAGCTGCTCTGTTCTGCCCACCTCTGCCCCTTGTATTGTTTCTTGTTTGCACTGGGGATCTAACCCAGGGGTGCCCAGCCACTGATCGACATCCCCAGCCCTTGTATTTTTTTTTTCCAAGCAGAGTCTTATTAAGTTGCTTAGGGCCTCCCTGAAGTTGCTGAGGCTGGCCTTGAATTTGCCATCCTCCTGCCTCAGCCTCCGGAGCCGCTGGGATTACAGGCCTGCACCACTGGCCTTCTGCCCTGTTGTGCACAGTGGGCCCTAACTAAGTAAGGGACAGCAGTTGCTGAAGCTCTCATGGTTTTGAGGTGCTGATGGGCCCTTTCCTTTGGGGGAGAATGAGTTTGCATCTTATTTTACTTGGGGGACGTAAGGATTTAAGGTGGGGATGGTGGCCTCATCCACGTCGAACCTTCGCTCTGGAATAGGAACTGTTCTGCCGGAGTCCTTTAGAGGATCCGTGCACCTAAGGCAGGACCTGTCAGCCTCCCTCCCGCCACCCGTCTTTTGGACCCAGGAAAAAGGAAGTGGGGGCGGGGGGATTGGAAGGGAGGGGGCTGTGGTCTGGGAGGAGACCAAGCCCCTGCTGAGAACTTAGGGGACGCGAAGCAGCAGGAGCCCCCGGGGGCTGGAGCGGGAGGACAAGGAGGAGCCAGGGTCCCCGGGCAGAAAGCTTCTGGTGTCCCGCTCCTGGGGCGGCCTGGCTGAGCCGGCTCTGTGGCGGCTGAGGGGTGAGGATGTGTGTCCATCGCTGTCTCAAACCTGCAGGTCGATGGGGGATCACCAAGGGGCCCAGGCGCCTCTGCCACGCAGGGTCCAGCTGCCATGGCTCCGCTCTGCTCTGCCCACCACGGGCCACGCAGGTACCGCGGCCGAGGCCAGGCTCTGGGGGTGGCGATGTCTGCTGGGGTGTGCTTGGGGACGGATCTTCTATGGGCCCCACAGCAGGCGTCTGATTACATGGCTGCGCTTCATCCTCCAGCCCCCGCCCCCCAGAGGCGTCTTTACTCCCCTTTTGCCACAAGGGAAACCGAGGATCCAGAGGTGGAGTCACAGGGACCGTGGCGGAGCTCAGCCTCTGCTCTCCTGTCACCCTGCCTGCGCTAATCTCACCCAGGGGCCGGCCCTCGGTGGCCTGCCGCTGGCTTTTGTCAGTTGCCCTTTCCCTGGGACGCGGCCGCGGCCCACATGTGCCGCTGGCTGACATGTCCCCTGCCGTGACAGCAGGCTCCAGCGGCGCCTGCAGAGACGGCGCTGCCCGCGAAACCTGGACAGCTCACTCCCTGTCCCTTACGGAAGAAGTCTGCAGGATGACTGTGTGTCAATCAGAAGTAAAATACAACTTAGAATGAAGGATTTGCCGACCCCCGCGTTCGTTCATCAAGTCCTGTTGGCTTTATTCCTTCAAAAGAGCCTCCCAGTCTACCTTCCCTCCGTTCCACGGGTTCACTCCCATCCTGCTGCCGTGGACCCCGCTCGGACAGTAGACACACCTGCCAGTGGCTTCCCCCTTTGCTCTTGCTCCCTGGGGTCAATGTCCACACAGGTGACCCTTCCCAAATGCACACCTGGTTCTGTTCCCTTGCCCAACACACTTTAACAAAGTTCCGTATTGTTTTAAAAGTCCAAACTCCTGGGAACTACACAACTCTGCGATCTGGCTCTGCCTTGAGTGCTCCGCTACCATGTTCTGATCACAATCCACCAGCCTCAAGAGCCTCCTTGAAGTGTCTTGCATGTGCCATGATCCTTCCAACCCCAGGACCTTTGCACAGGCCGTCCCTTCTTTCCAGGATGCTCTTGTAATCCCTCTCCCTTCAGCTTAGTAACTTCAACTCATCCTTTAACTCTTTGCTGGTTTGCATTCCTTGACCCTCGAAACCTAGCTGACCATGTACAGTTTGGACAACGCACGACTCTGGAGAGACACATCATTCATGTTTTAGTCTAAGTGCACGGAATCTCTTTTGGGGGGTGGGGTGGTTATGGGGGGGGGGGTGCTCACATGACCTAAATTGACAAATAATTGAGGAACCGCCACGTGTCAGTACAATGCTGAGCATTTTCTCCCATCAATATAACTTTCTTTACCCAATAACCTAATAAGACAGTTATTAAGAACCCTTTCACAGAAGGGGAAACGGACGTATAGAGGGAGTCGTTCAAAGGCACACAGCTGGCTATCTGTCAATCACACAGCTGGTTAGCGGTTGGAGCCAAGGGGAACCCGGCCTCCCGCTCTTACGGTGGGTCCTTAGCCATTAAGCCTCTTTGAACATTCAAAGTCTTGCCGCCCTTCACACTGGAGGGAAGAGACCTCTTTCCATGGTTTGTTTCTTAAATTCTCCATTTTCTAAGGGGCGGGGGAGGCGATTGTTTTGCAAAGAAGGAAGATGAGTGTGCGAGAGGAAGCTGGAGAAGCAGAGTTTGGAAGATTGGAAGATTCCAAGAAGGGGGTCTTCGGGTAGGGGTGAGGAGGGGGAACTGACATACAGAAAAAAAAAAAAATAGCAAGCTTTTAAGGGATGGTTGTACTGGTTTTCCCTGCGTGGGGCGCAGAGTGACTGTCTGCTCCGTCTCTTCCACGTGCCCTTCAGCAAAACCCACATGGTGCACCTTCACGAAGGGAGTGGGAATGTGCTTTGAAGGGGTTGATGTGTGTGCGCCAGGTCCCACGGTGGCCTGGAGGAAGCAGAGGTGGATGAGGGACAGATGCAGGAGGAGGACGGGATTGGAGTCAGAGTCCCAGTTGCATGCCCCGCCACCCGTGAGGACCCAGGAAAGTCACTGCCTTTGTGCTTCACTAAGCATCCGCCTGGTCTTCATCCAAGAGCTTGGAGCCAGCGCTGGGTAGGGTTTGATCTGTGAACCGAGCAAGCCAAGGACATGATTCTATTCCCACCGACACATGGATATGTGTAGATTTTACACATTGAATCATAAACCATAAGTGAAAACTATAACTGGAATGAGATTATGAAAATGTTTCCAAATAAACTCATTAAGGGCAGATTAAGGCTCTCAAGGACTTCCCGATGGTCAGCAACGGGAGCGATGCAGAGATCTAACAGTAGGTGGCGCTAGATGCCACGGCTTCCCATCAAGTCCCGGTTTCCCCCAGTCTTTTCTCTGCCTTCCTCCTCTCTGACTTGATTGAAATGGAAATTGGCTGTCAGCATCAATGAGCCCCCATCAACCCTGGGACTAAGCTGGCATCGCCAGCAGCGAATGTGCTATCCACCTAGTTAAAAAAAATTAATCAGATACATTAATCTCATAAGCTCGTTTGAAAGCTCTTTTGAAGATATGAGGGGCCAGGGGTCCAGCTGCCAGGTACCAGTAGCCAATGGGAATGTATGATGGGCTGGGAGCTGTCTTTCAAAGTCCTGGAGGAGCCTGGGGGGCCCCAGGATGTGACAAGCACTCCGTTCTCTATTGTGAGCTTTGCCAACGAGGGTTCTGTTGAGTGATTATAACCGTGCTTAAGTTTCATGTGCTCGAAAATGCACTGGACTCCAGAGGGCAAATGGTTCCAGCCTGAGGACCAGCTTCCATCTCCCCATGAGTAGCCATGGCTGTCTGGAGCTCCCTGTGGTCCGATCCCTTCAGAAGGAATTTCTGTGATTGACTAGCAATGCCTGCCCTGGGCCAAGGAGGGAACAGCAGCATCAGAGACGACACACCATCTGTGGCGCCTCTGTGGGGCCCTTATGAGAAAGGGTGAGTGGTGTGATAATGATTATTTCTATGTTACGATCTAGAGCCCTGAGGCCCAGAGAAGTTAAACAACTTGCCTGAGGTTACGGAGCTAGAGAGAGGGAGGATCAGAAGTTCGGCCGGTCTGGCTGTCCGGGGAGCTCCATTTCTTGCTTACCACACACCACTGTTTACTTGGCTTCTGGGAAATGAAATGTTTTTTGGCAATTCATCCTGGAGAAGGGAAACAAGGAGCGACCCAAGAGCAGCTCCTTTCATGCCATCGGGGTCCTTTGAAGAAGTGTGTGTGTTGGGCCTAAGTCCCTGTGGGCTCCAATCTATCTTCTCTCTCCCCAGAAGTGGATGATGTGGACATCTCTGCAACAGCGGAGCGAATCTCTGAAGGTCCAAAGAAACTCAGCCTCCCACTGGACAATGACTTCTTTTGATTTATTTCTTTATTTTTTTGGCACTGGGGATTGAACTCAGGAGTGCTCGGCCACTGAGCCACCTCCCCAGCCCTTTTTATATTGTATTTAGGTCTCACTGAGTTGCTCAGGGCCTCACTTTTGCTGAGGCTGGCTTTGAACTCATGATCCTCCTGCCTCAGCCTCCGGAGCCATGGGATGACAGGGGTGCGCCCCAGGGCTGGGCTGGACGATGACTTTTAACTTCCTTGTCACAGGAGAAGGTGGAGCAGAGCTGAGCTTAAAAAGAGCCCAGATGCAGAAAAGCTGGCTGGGGCTTGACGTTGGCGTGGATTGATTCTCTAACGCTGGCCCCACATGCCCTTCAAGGCCGCCTCCCGTGGCTCACACTGGGGGGCTCTGTGGGTGCCAAGAGCAGCTCAGGCGTTTGAAACAACCTCTTACGGTTAGAAACTGGCCGCAGGTATGATGCTGGACAGAACGCAGTCCTTTCCCCTGAGGGGCTCCAGGTCTGGGGGCCGGGGCATCATCTGGGGTGGGGTCTCGGCATCAAACAGAGCTCTGGGGCTGGAAGGACCAGGATCAGGGGTCCAGACCCAGCTGAGCGCAAAAAGTGGCGGGCAGGGTGTGTCAGACCTCGGCACTTTGAGCTGACGGAGACTGGGAGGGTCTCGGAAGCCAGGCTCTGGAACCTTCTCCCGCTTTCCTCCAGGGAGGTCATGGAAACTAGAATTCTTCCACAAACTAGAACTCTTCTCTGCAAAGCAGGTCTTCAAATCTAGAAAGCCCACTCTCTGACCTCCTCTCCCGGCCCCTCGAAGGTCCTCATGTGATGGGTTCCTGCCCCGTCCCTGGGGGGGAGAAGGAAGGGATTTCAGAGACCCAGAGAAGAGACTGGACAGACAGGCCTGGCCGGTCCCTTCCCCCTCCTTTCTTCCCATCCTGTCTCTCCAAACCCTCCGCTTCTCTCATCAGACTTCAGATGCACTACACCGTTTCCCCTGGCTCTGTGGGTCTTCCTGAAGATCCCGTGCTACATCAAACTCGGCTTGCATAAACCCGGTACCTTTTCCTCTTGTGAATGTGCCTTGTGTCACGGGCGTGCGAGCCATGGTCCTCGTGATGGGTATTACTTTTTCTTCCCGGCAGGTGTTCCAGACAGAGGGACACACAGGGGCTTTGAGTGACTGGAATGTGAAGTTGAGAGGGATGGGGGAGAGGTGACGTGGGTTCCTCTGATGTCCCCAGGTAGGACAGAACATGCCTGAAACTCGTAGTGCTGCTGAGAAGCTGTGTGAGGCCACTTTAGCAAAATCAGTCCAGGGCGAGTGCCCCAGCTGAGAACAGAAGGCGGAACGCTGAGTTTCCTTTCATTTTTTTTCCTATTAATTTTTTCCCCCTTGGATCGCCAATATTTTCAAATAGTTTAAAAACAGACCGAAGGGTATGGAGTTAAAAAGTGTCACATCTGCCTTGTCTTCAAGTCAGTCATTTTCTCCTCTCTGGAGATGATGAGTGTTACCAAGTTCTTGTGTCTTCTTCCAGAGAGATTTTAAATAAGCCACATGCATGTGCATGAACACACACGCGCACACACATACATGCACACACACACACACACATGCACACACACACATGCACACACACACATGCACACACACATACATGCACACACACACATGCACACACATACATGCACACACACACATGCACACACATATACATGCACACACACACATGCACACACACACACACATACATGCACACACACATGCGCGCGCACGCGCACACACACACACACATCTTTCCAACGACAGACATTCTGTTTTCCCGTGAGGAGTCTGGGGCAAGATGGTGCCAAGCTCTGGGGTCCTTGGAACTGAGCTGGGAACAAGAGTGGACTTTTGTCAATGGTGGATCGGGACTTAGAGAAGAGGGTGGAATTGGAGATTAATGTATAAAGTGCTGAATTAACTATGAAAACGAGAGCGAGGGAGGGAAAGAGAGAAGGATGCTAAGATTAGGCAAGGACCCATTCAGGGAACTGAGTTCTGTCAAGGAACACAGTGTTCAGAAGAAGATGCAGAAAAGCCAGCTGGTTTTTGTAAATACAGTTTTATTGGAACACCAACACTACCCACTCCTTTGTGCCCTGTCTAGGGCTACCTCTGTACCACAAGGACAGAGTGGACTAACTGGAACAGAGACTAAGATGTCTTGCAAAGACGAAAATGTGCACCGTTCGGCTCTTGGGAAAAGTTTTCTGAGCCCAGGTTTGGAAGCATGAAATATGCTTCTTAGTGGATGAATTTTTAGCCTTAGATTATTTTCAAGGACATATAAAAGTGCTACCCCCAAATAAAAAAGAACATCTGTTCCAACCTCATCCCATCAGAGTGCCAAGGGTGCCTGGGGTCTTTTCTGTAATTCTTGCCACTCTCTGTCCAACCATGTTTGAGAAGGCGAGGCAGCTGAGGGTCACAGTTGTCAGGACAGAGTTACGGTCCATTACCTGGCTCCCACGGGCTAGGAACCTACAGACACAGGGAACCTTTACTTTTCATTTAATTTTTTTTAAAAAGAAAATGGGTATTGGGTGAAATTCCAGCCTCCTGTCACACTTCATTTTGCATTTCCTAATTATTGGCGGGAACGCGCTTTGGTGACAATAGTGAGGTCATTCATAACGGGCTTCCTGCCAGCTGGCTGATGCCAGGCCCCCTCTGTCACACTGCCCCGTGGACCTCTGGGGACACCAAGGCAACTTCCCAAGAAGATCCTTTTTGGTGTCACAACTTGATGGCGGCTTCATCTAGTAGGAAGATGCCGGTCAGGCCGCTGGACATCTTACAACGTCTTTCTCGTCCCTACAAAGCTGTATCTGGTCCAGTTTGTACCAAGACCAAGCCACATGGTGGTGGTAGGAGTGTCGGGTTTTTGTTTCTCCTGGAGGCCCCAGGGCGCCCAGCGCACAGCTGGTGGATGGTTAGAACCCAGGTGGGTTCCGGCCCCAGACACACCGGTCTCTGGTAGACAGCCTCCCAGCTGGTCCCCCGTGAGCCTCACCCTCATGCCCTTGTGGGATCCCTTCCCTGGAAGGTGGGTGGGACCCAGTAACTCACTTCTGAATAATAGAAAATGCAAACACAATACAATGTCACTTCTGAGACTAGGCGGCAGAATGGACAGGGCCTCTGGCTTGGGCACTTGCTCTTACTCTGGGGAAAGCTGGCTTCCAGGTTGTGAACTGTCCTTTGGGAAAGGCTCACACGGCAAGGGACTGACATCTTTACTATAGCTCGGGAGCACCTGTTACCCTCCAGATCCGCAGCCGTGCGCGTGACCCCTCCCCTAGCTGAGCCTCGAGGTAACAGTAGCCCCAGTGACCATCTTGATTGTGCCCTTGGAAGACACTCTTGAGCCAGAGGCCCCCAGCCAACCACAGAAACTCGGGAGATGACAAATGTTTGTTGTCTTAAGCTGCTATGTTTTGGAGTAATCTGTAACACACCAAAATATAACTAAAATACAGTCGTAGAGGAATAAACTCTCTGCAGGAAACAGCTGGTGATCCAGGTTACATAAACTCATTTAATTTCTCTTTAGGGTCTAATCACAGGTTTAATAGAACTTCTCTGACCATAACAGGCTCAACCATTGGTGAAGAAAAAATTGTTGGTGCTTTTCAGGGTGTGATCTGGCCTGGACGTGACTTGGCTGCCAACAAGATCATTCAGTACCTGAGCTACCGCGGGAGATGGGCAGATGGCAGTGTTGAGAAGCTGGACTTGGGGATCAGACCTGGGTTCAAATCCCAGCTCTACCTCTTGCAAAGTTGGGTCAAAGTCTTAAGAAATACACGTCTGTAACTGCCTTTGACAGGTCTAAGAGAAACCACCAAGGCGGGGAGGGGCCGAGTGGATGGGTAAGGCCACCACCAGGCAAATGGACCCAGTGGTGAAGCTACTGGATTGTTTGAAGGTAAGCGGAAGACTAATCCAGGGCTCTCTCAACTCGTCTGTGCATATTTGAAAATATATTGCATCTTACCATTTGCATCTTCTTAGTGCACTTGGCCTTGAGGCTTTGAGGGTTGTCAAGCTCCACTTCCTGGGGGGATATTCATGCTCAGGGCAGTCTGTGGCTCTAGAGGTGCCTTTGGTGTTCTGTGCTGGCCCGATTGGCACTGCAGAGACTGATCTGGCACCTCTGGTGGTGAGCAGATGCTCGTTCACAGCTGTTCTCCAAGGGAGATTTCTGGCCAGTGTGCTCGGGACATTGAATGTTGCTCTTGCTGAAGGAGCTTTATCAGCATGAAGTCAAACTGCTATGTGACGCCTCTCACGGTCCCTCAGCCCCGGTTCGCTGCATCCTCTGGTGCTCTGGCTTCAGCCTGAGGATCCACGAGGAGGTCAAGTGGGCTGAGGATCGGGTGTCAAGATTATGCTTATATTCATGACGCAAAACGAAAACCAAGCAGCTCCAATTTAAAACCATTTTTTTTTTGTTATATTGGATGTACCTCTTTGCTCTGTTTTATATTCATATTTTAAACATAATATTCAAAGCCACTGATTTAAGTGGCTATTCTTTTCACATTGTACAGCAGGGTCTCCTCCCTCTTCTCCTCTGGATTCTAGCCTCGCAGTGAGCGGAAGAGGGTGACCCTGTCACATTGTGCCTTTGGTCTAGGGCACGATGCCAAGCCAAGAGTGGTTTCTTGGCAGTTAGGGACCCAGCAAGCAGATGAATGGAGGCAAACCAAAACAGGCTGTTGGTCAATTTTCAACTTTTAGGCTCAACTCAAAGACAGAGGAAGGCTGGAAAATCAAATTAGGAATGTGGAGCAGAGTGTAACTGCTGTCAATTCTGACAGTGCAAAAGTGATCCCAGCAGCTCCGGATGCTGAGGCAGGAGGATCGCGAGTTCAAAGCCAGCCTCTGCAACTTAGCAAGGCCCTAAGCAACTCAATAAGACCTTGTCTCTAATAAAATATTTTTAAAAAGGACTGGGGATGTGGCTCAGTGGTTGAGCACCGCTGGGTTCAACCCCTAGTACCAGATTTAAAAAAAAAATAGAAAGAAAAAAGTAGTAGCAAAAGACACCAGGAGGGCTTCCACAGGGTAAGGACCTGGAACTGTCCCCTTTGGTGAATGGGGTAAGAAACGTAAGGGTGCCATGCTTTTCTAAGTGATTAGCAGCAAATAGTGCTACAGTATAAATTTTCTGTATCAAGAAAAAAAAGTTCCAGAATTTCCAGGGCATAGGACCTGGAGTGGGAGGTGGGGTAGGAATTAAAGGAGCCAGATCCTCATCTTTTGTAGCAGAAAGTCATTCAAGTCTTAAATGCCTAGGACGAGAAACACAGGTAAAAGTCCAGCCATGGATCACTGGAAATAGCAAACTGTTAGAATTGGCTGTTCTGGGAGACAGCACCAAGGATCGGGAGGGGACGGGACAGGGACTCCTTGTTCCTTAGTAGGAGATTTTTCCATGCTATTTTCTTTTTTAAAATTAAACCTGGGTGTATTTTACATTGATTTTCTAGATGTGCTTGAGAGCCCTAGTTGGAATGCAAATACAGAGCCCCACTTTGCTCCCCGTGAAAAACCAACAAGCACAACAAAGCCCCATCATATCCACCCTCATTTCAGAGTCAAGACAAAATTAATTTGGAAAAGAAAATACAGCCGGGGAGCAGAGTTAGCAACCTCAGGAAATTCAGGGAAATGTAATTGAGTAAGAATTATCTCCTTAATTACTTCTGACCAAATCAATAACAAGGCTAGACGAGAAACCACCGTCGCCACCAATGAGTATCAAGTTGCTGAGAAACTAATTGGGGTGCAGACTTGCCTGCCTTCTCGTAGTTAGCAAACACGGTTCCGGGGGGCGGGGAGCCCAGGCAGGAGGAAGGCAGCTTTCGGCAACCTGCCTGTTACAGTTTCAGATGGGAAAGCGGAGCCAAGGCGAGCCTTCAAAGAGGATGCCTTTGATGGTATCGAGTGCTCCTTTTCATGCCTTCCTGGGGCAAATGGGACCACAGCAGGTTCACCATGCAAATGAGACGGAGGTAAAGCCAAGGCCACAACAGAGTTAGGCCAGGGAGCATTTCTGTTTGCAGAGCTCAAGCTTCCAGGAGAAACTGCAAGGATTTCTTTCAAAACCATCTTGGATGTGCCTTTGGGGAGGAGGCAGTCAGGACCTTGAACTCCAAGGGGCCCTGCTGGGTGCAACTTCTAGATCCTTCTATGGTTTGGGGCCTGGGTTGGGGGTCCTATCTGGAGCTGCTCGCCTCTTGCAGACTGACCCGTCTCCATCACTACGGGGGTTACTGACAAGGGACTGGAGTCTTCTTGTTCCCTCTGACACTGTGCCTGGGCTCCTTGCTCTCCTGACCTTGGACTTGAACCAATCACCTCACTGTCAAAGACACGGATACTCTTTCTCTCAAAAAGACTTCCGGAGCCCTCTCTTGGGGGTCCCTGCCCAGAGCTAGGAAATCTACACCCTCCCCAAAGCTCCCCTCTGGGGGTGGGCTCCTCCTCTCCTGGGGGTAGGCGGCCGATTGGGCAGAAGTGTGGGCTGCCGTGGGGACGTCTGACCCAGCAGGGGAGGAGGGGCTGCTAGGGGCAAAGGGAGTGACCGCCCAGCCTCAGCTGAGTCCTGCCAGACTAGCAACCAGGAGCCCGTGAGGTGGTGGATATGCCAATCGGCCTGATCTAATCACCCCACAACGTCAAAGGTCAAAGATGGTGTGGATGGCGTGGTTGGGAATGGGACACCAATTGGCAGCTAGGTGATGCAACCCCCAAAAGTTATGCCGTTGGACCCCAAGTCCCTGAAATCTGCTGACTGGCAGCTGGACTGCAGCGGGCTGCCTCTACCACAGGCCTGGCAGCCAGCTTCCTGGGGCAGGACGGGCCGGGGCTCTCCCCCTACTCCAATCCAGAAGGGGTGCGCACATGACTTGGGTGTGGCCCATTGGGATGTGCCACCTCTCTGGCCACGGCGGCGAGGACTTGCGCCTGAGGCCCAAGGGAGGACGATGGTGGGGTGGGGACGTGCCTCAGCGGCAGAGCCCTTGCCTAGCATGCACGAGGCCTGGGCTCCATCCCCCGCCACAAAGAAGTAGGGAGATCAGTAGAGGAGAGGTAGGAGGTCGAGGCGGAGGGCGGAGGAGCAGAGGGGAAGCAGAAGCACTAGGGAATCCAGTTGACCAAATTACGCTACATACAGGTCTGAAGATATGGCAACGAGTCCCACTTTCACGTATGATTATAATGCACCAGTGAAAAAGATATGCCTGTAAATAAATAAAAGGGGGACAGGAAGGGGAGGAGGGGAAGGGGAGGAGGGGAAGGGGAGTCCTGGGAATGAATTGGAGTAAATTGGGTGATGTATCTATATGAATATGTCCTAATGAATTCCACTATTATGTATGATTATAGTGCAGTAATAAGAACATTAAAAGAAAAAAAGAAAAAAAAAAAAAAAGGACAGTGGCCTTCAGTCCCAGGACATCGGCTGGAGCTGTAGGGAGGGAGCAGGTCTCCTTCTGCTGGGGTTGCTCCATGGAAAGAAGCCGGCTTAGACCTCTTGGAGGCAGCGTGGCCGCCATTTTGGTAAACTTCTTGGAGAATAAAGGCAACACAGATGAAGATAAAGAAGTACCCTGAAATGATGTTTGAACACTTGAACACAACCATTCTCCAGCCTGGGGTCGACACTTGGTTAACCTTGGACAATTAACTTTCTCTTGTGCTTAAAGTGCTTTGAATTGGGTTTTTCTATCATACGCAGCTTAAAGGATCTTGACCATGATTTTGTTAGCACATCGCAAATATTTGGTCTGGGTGGCCCCAAATGATACCCCAAGAGTGTAAGGCTATCTCTCTGTGGCTAAACCAAACCAAAAGCCACCACAGAACTTTAATTTTAGAATTATCTGAGCTGGGTGTGGTGGCACACATGGGTAATCCCAGTAACTTGGTAGGCTGAGGCAGGAGGATCGCCAAGTTCAAGGCCAGTCTGAGCTAGTTAGTGAGACTCCCATCTTATAATAAAAGTAAAAACGGCTGGGAATGTAGACCAGTGGTAAAGTGCCCCCAGTTTCAGGTGTGAGTACCACCAAAAAA
Organism: Sciurus carolinensis; assembly: GCF_902686445.1. Classification (NCBI taxonomy): domain Eukaryota; kingdom Metazoa; phylum Chordata; class Mammalia; order Rodentia; family Sciuridae; genus Sciurus; species Sciurus carolinensis. The sequence goes on from NC_062220.1 coordinate 133,485,381, forward strand.
TAAAACAAATAAACAAACAATAAAACCCCTGAGACCATCAGAGTTGAGAGGTTTCCCAGCATAATGCCCATCATTCCTTACTGCGTATTAATTCACCCTCGCCACAGGTTCTGTAGAATAGAACTGCTGTGATCTCCGTCTTACAGGTTCAAGAGCAGAGGCACCGAGAGGCTGATTTACCCAGGGCACGTGCAGGCCCTGCGAGCGCTCTACCACTGAGCTACAGTCCCCCCTCCCAACCCTTCCTCTCCTTACAAAGGAGACTCAGAGAAGCTGGAGAATAATCCTGAGGACACACAGCTAAGCAGGGAAGATGGGACAAGAACATGTGGAGAACTTGCATCCCATCCCAATGTGCACCTGGACAGGCAAAGGGAGGGGACCAGATTCGGAGCCACCCAGAGCCGAGTTCACTGGCCAGGGTCTCCGGCAGGTATGACACTGCTTGGAGTTTCGGTTTCCTCGTGTGCGATGTAGAGATCATCCTAGGACCTTCTTCATGGGGTTGTGACGGAGGCTTAACTGGCTAATGTGTGGGTAAGCTTCTCAGGACAGAGCTGGGTTTATGGGGGCTCTCGATAAATGCTACTTGTTAACGTAATTGTTGTAATTAATAAGCTGTGCTGTTAATGAAGGTGTAAAATGCAGGTGATCTGCCATATGACCACAGGCCAGTAGCTGAATTTACAGTGGCCGCTGGTCCATTGGTCCCACTGGTAAAATAGGGTTATTATCCGCCCTTTGCTCATGACACCAGAGCATTACGAGGATTAATTAGAAGTTTTATAATGTGCTGTGCACTTTGATGCTCCATAAACAGAGAAGGGTGATGGCTGAATATTTATATAATCCCCGTTACTGAGGCTCTTGAATTGCTTTGCTGATGTTAAAAAAAGAAACTCAACCTTCCAAAGGCATATAAATCCATCCGAATCAAATAAAAGGAACTTTTATTGTCGGTCAACACCTTTGAAACCCACCAGAACTGGACTTCGGGGTGTCAGTGGAATGGCCTCAATGCCTGCGCATTGGGAATGTGGATGGAGATGCTGAGATTGCGGGGTGCCCCTTCCTCTAGGTCTGAGCTCCTACGGAGTTGATACTGCATCTTTTCCTCCAGTGGATCCCCAGCCTTGAGCAGAGGGTTTGACATGCAGCAAGCACTGCATACATACTTGACAAGGGGAAGGATGGTTAGGTGGGTGGATGGATGGATGGGTGAATGGATGGGTGGATGAGTGGAAGGACGGATGGGATTGGTGGATGGATGGGTGGATGAATGGGTGGTTGGATGGGTGGATGGGTGGGTGGATGGATGGGTGGATGGTTGCATGGATGGATGGATGGATGATGGATGGATGGTTGGATGGATGGATGCGTGGGTGGAAGGATGGATGGTTGGATGAATGGATGGATGGGTGGATGGATGCATGGATGGATGGATGGGTGGGTGGATGGATGGATGGGTAGATGAATGGGTGGACGGATGGGTGCATGGGAGGATGGATGGATGGATGGGTGGATGGATGAATGGATGGATGGATGATGGATGGATTGGTGGGCAGATGGGTGGATAGGTGGATGAGTGGGTGGGAGGATGGATTGGATGGGTGGATGGATGCATGGATGGCTGGCTGGCTGGGTGGGTGGGTAGATGGATGGACGGAGGGACAGATGGGTGGGTAGATACGTGGGTGGTAAACAGTGGATAAATGGATAGAATCCTTAAACTCTTGGAGGTAGAAGATTAGATGGGTCTGGCCCTAAATATGGAGGCCAAAGTAGATGGGGAGCCACATTGGGTATTGGGAGAGAAAGCCATTCAGGCAGTATGGTCAGTTGAAAAGACAGCTGACATCCTACAACCTGGGCTACTATCTATGTGACCTTAGGCCTCTAGTTTTCTTTCCGTTTCTGGTGATGTTTAAATATTTACTCTTCTCCATTAAGTACCTTCCCCCACTCCCCCCTGGATGCCACATACCTCCTGCGGCTTTGACCAATGAAAAGCAACTTGTTGACTAATTTATACTCAGGCGGGAGTGACATGAGGCATCCTTCCGCCTAGTAATGTCTTCACATTGAAAATGGAGCACTTGGCGCGGGGGATGCTGAACAAAGGGATGCTGGGGACACGACCTAATTTCAGGGTCGCGCTAGGTTTTAGCATGTCAAGGTTACCACAGGAGCCTACTGTAAAGACCAGCTTGCCGAGCGGGATGCCTGGTGGCAGCCGCCAGAAGAAGAGTGGCAGCCGGGCACGGTGGTGCACTCTTGTGATCCCAGCGGCTTTGGAGGCTGAGGCAGGAGGATCGCGGATTCAAAGCCAGCCTCAGCAAATTAGTGAGGTCCTAAGCAACTCAGCAAGACCCTATCTTTAAATGAACTATAAAAAAGGGCTGAAGATGTGGCTCAGTGGTTAAGCACCCCTGGGTTCAATCCCCAGTACCAAAAAAAAAAAAAAAAAAAAAAAAAGCAGAGGATCATAGGGTGGGAGGAGGGAGGACCCAGATTATCAGCCGTTGACGTCACCCTTGCCCCGCCCTTCAGCGCCCCATTGGGGGGCTGTGAGGGAGGGCGCGGCCCCTCTGGAGGCTTTGATCTTTGGCTCTGTCAGATTCCCTTTGAAGTTTAATTATAACTAAAGCGGGGGAGGGGGGCCCTGTAGGTATTTAAAAGGGGGGGTGCCCTCCATGGGACACCAGATGAGGTCGGGGAGGACAGCTCTGTCGGCAGAGCTTTCTGATTTAACAGCTGGCTCCGCGTGTCAGGCTCAAAGCAGGGGGGGGGGGAGTTGGTCACTTGTTGGAAGGAACTTTATTCTGAATGAGCTGGAATTGAAAAGGTCCCTTAATCTCTGGGGAGATAAAGGTTTCTTTGGAGCAGATGGGAGGGCTGGGGAGACGCTGGCAGGGAGAGGGGGTTAATTAGGTTGGGTCCCAGGTCCCTTGCTGGACAGGAGGGTGCCTATCTGGGTCCTGGGTACATCTCCTTCTCAGCACCCCACCCCCAGCGGGATGACCCCAATTTGTCATCTGCCTTCCAGAGCTGGCTCTTTATCCCAAGCCAGGGCTGCGGAGACTCCTTCTTTGGGAGTAAGATTCACAGGGGCCACTTGAATTGGTCAATTATTCATACCTATGTATTTTTTTTTTCTTTTTTCTTTTCTTGGGGGGCTACTGGGGATTGAACCCAGGGGTGCTTAATCACTGAGCCACATCCCGAGCCCTTTTAAAATATTTTTATTTAGAGACAGAGTCTCTCTGAGTTGCTTAGGGTCTTGCTAAGTTGCTGAGGCTGGTTTTGAACTCTCGATCCTCCTGCCTCAGCCTCCTGAGTCACTGGGAGGACAGCAGGCACCAGTATGCCTGTTTTTTTTTTTTTTTTTTTCTTAATGTAATTTTTTGGATTGTTTGTTGGAGAAACTTCCTTGGGAATCCCATGGCCCTGGATTCCAGTTCAGCAGTACCAACTGTGAGGACCTGGGCGAATTCTAACCTCACGGAGCATCAGTTTCCTCATCAGGAAAATGGGGACATTGGTAACAGTGCCTTTCCTTTTAGAGATGTGAGGATTAGAGATAATGAATTCAAGGCAGCTCACGGCGTACCTGCCATTTAGAGTGTGCTTAATAAACGTCGGCTATTAAGACAATTATGAGCTCTGCCAATAAAATCCTCAGCTCTTAAAGTCCCTGCCTGGGCTAAACCTGACTAGAAGAGGCCGGCATACATTAAAACGATCCTCAGCTCTAAAGGGATCATCAAGACAGGCAGTCTGGTTACGAAATACCGGTTCCACTGTCTGACAGTGTCTGTGATCACGTTCATCAGTAAATAGAGGAAAAGGGAGAGACTGGACTTCTCCCCCGGTGGGTGGACTCTCTCTCCTTGGGAAACCTGTCCAGGCGTGTGCCACTTGGAAGGTGCTTTCCGAAAACCTCTGGGAGAAAATTTGCAGAACTCTCCCTGGGACCCTCTCTCCCGAGGTGAGTCGATTAATCACCTTTGCGTTTATGCCACCTACGTTTCCAGAGTCACTGATCGCAGCTACATTTTCAAAACACATCTTCACACACGTGCTCCCCATTTAACGCAGGGGCAGGTCTCCGGGCTGTGGGTGGAGACGCACAGAACGCACACCGTTCGGAAGCCGCGGAGACGCAGCCAGCGACTGCGGGAAATATAAAGTGAGAGATGCGCTCCGAGGCGGCCTGGTGCTGCCGGGAGGTCATTTCCCCGCCTCCCTTTCCCAGGGAAACTTGAACCGTATTTCCTGCACGATGAGCCTAATCTTCGAAATGGCCCAGATCTCATTTTAACGAGTACACATGATTGAGTTTGTCTAACTGGAGATTTAACGACCTGTAAAATGTCGTGTGAGCACCTGGCGACCCTCACAGACTCTGTGTGGCGCCTCAAGAGCTGGAGATCCTGGGGCGGGAGGTGCCGTTGCTTTTGTTTAGGGGACAAGGTGCGGTGGCTTCCGGAGGGAAATTGTGCGCACGCATCAGGTCCGCGAGCCGCGGTCGTGGAACGTCCAGAGACACAGGGATCCCGGCTGATCCACTCTTCCATTCCTCCTTCCCCTAAGTATTTACGGAGCATCCCTTTGAGCTGGGGTCTGTGCTAAGGTGCGTGGTATTGGGAATAACCATGACAATAAGTTATATTTTACCGAGTGCTCATTAATGTACCTCGTGTTGGGTAAGAACTCGGCAGAGAGTCTCTCATCCAATCCCCACCACGTCCTGCAGGATAAATATTACTATTATTATCGTCACCATCATTGTTATTTTTTTGGGGGGGGCACTGGGGGCGGAGGCCAGGGCCTCATGCACGCCAAGCATGTGCGCCACCGCGGAGCTACACACCCAGCGTCATTTTACAGAGGAGAAAAATCAGCCTTGATTCCAAATTCTCAGGGAAGGATCGCATTGGCTCAGCTTGGGTAAACTGTCCGCTGTGTTCGCAGCCGAGGTGAAGAGAGTAGACCCGTCACAGCTCAGGTTGGAGAGAGTCCAGCAGGAGGTTCTCGGAGAAGCGGGGTCTCTGTGAGCAGCCCCCTTCTTCCGCCTCTGCTTGTCCGAAGAGGGTGGATGTTCGGAGAGACGAAGGGGTGGGCGGAGACCAAGGTGCCCTGGGTCCTGGGTCCACTTTGGGAAGTCGCATTGCCTCTTCTACGGCTGAGCTGCGTGGGACACTCCTTGTCCCTAGGATCAAGTCTCTCTCTGGGTCTCTGAAAGGCATTGTGTTTCTACAACTGAAAGGACTTGGGCTGGCCGTTCTTGTCATCGCAGATCTCACAGGGCCCTGTCCTGAGGTTTGGCCTCCGTCCTTTGCAGTACTGTGCGGTGGAGTGGCGGGTGTCTTGAGTCTCGGTTGTTGCAGGACCCCAGTGCAGAGGGCTTCCGGAAGGTGGAAACCCAGGCCGAGCATTTCCTCCGGGCTCAGAAGGAAGGAAAAGGCACCAGACCTTCACTTATTCTAATGAAGAAAAGCCTTTTCGACCTGCAGGTCAAAAGTCTCCCAGCTGTCCCCGCGGAGATCGACAGTGACAATGATAACAACCCATGACGGTGGCTCTCATTCGCCGACTCTGGCTGTGTGCCCCACTCTGCAGCGCCCTTCAAACACGCTGTTGGGCGTGGCGCTCACAGAGGCCAGGGATCATTCCTGCTGTCGTGGTGAGGGGGAAGGGGGTGCAAACTGTGCCCCAGGATGGTTAGGTAACTCGCCCAAGGTCACACAGCTGCCCAAGCGTGGGAGGCGGTACTCCAGTTCAGGCCAGTCTGCAGCCGGAGCCCGAGGCTGCCGTCTGGTGTTCCAACAATCTGATGGTTAATGTCGAATCCTTAGGATTCGCAGCTTGGAGTAGCTTCTAGAAGTCCTGAGCGCGCCCAGATGCAGAAGGCATTTAAGACACACACACACACACACACACGCACACACACACATATATACTTGTGTGTACACATTTACGTGTGCACACTTGGAAACATGAGTCACAACAGGCACAGACTGGTCCCTTGAGGCTTAGAGGAGCTGAGAGCAGCTAAGAGACATTTGAGTGATAGCTCATTTTCTGACGCTTCCTGCATTTGAGCGCGCTCAGCAGCCTAGCACCCTCCCTTCACATGATGTTTTTAAAAAGTCAGATTCGCATGGGACCAGATGCCACCGTGAGGCAAACGGTTAAGACCCCGATACCAGCAGGGACAGGGTGTCACTCAGGCCCAATCGGGAGGTTAAGCCAGGTGGCAGGACTGCCCCCTCTTTGGGGTTCTGTGTCAAGGACCTTCGTGGAAACAAACGTCAGTGGAAGCAAAGAGGAGGAGCCGCTTTACAGATAGATCCGCCTGCCACTGTCCTGGGTCAAGATCATCCACCTCCCTGCTGCTCAGAGTGGCCCAGGAAGCAGGCACACCTGCGCCAGGTGGGGCCCTGGCCCAAGCGGAGGGTCTCCACCCCGCCAGAGAGGCTGACTCCCAACCTGCATTTAGCAAGATCTCCAGGGGAGTCGAGCCCATGTCGGCGCTTGAGAAACAGAGGTCCTGGAGGCTGCCTCTCCTTCATCTTGGAATCCTCACACTGAAAGAACTGGATTCTCTGAGGGCTCCATTCGCCCATCTGTTCATTCATCTATTTTAAACATAGACCGAGCATCCACTGAGGGCCTGCGACGATAAACGAGATCCCTAGCTTATGTCTGGTGGAAGAGGAAGACGTGGCCCAAGCACGTATTTACTTATCATGCTAAATACCACAGGCGCAGCAAGTGTGGGCGCCCAGCTCTAGGGAAGGACCTGAACTGCTTGGTGACAGGGGACAGCTCGAGGGAAGACGAGAGAAGGCTTCTTTGGGGAAAGCGAGATCTAAACTGAGACCCAAATAGTGTCGAGGTGCATTGGCAAAGGGAGTGTCCGGGTGACAGGAGCAGCCTGTGCAAATGCCCAGAGCCGGGGAGAGGCGGGGTGGGGTTAAGGCCTTGTCCTCTGAATTTTGAGAGCGGCATTGCATGTCCTCCCTCTCTCACCAGGAGAGATGCTCAGTGACCTGTTCATTTTATATATGAAAATCCACAGAGTCACAGGCAGATGACGCGATCCCCTCTGGAGAACGTGGGTCTCGCTTTCAGTGGAGGGCCGGGGTGTTCTGGGTGCAGAGGAGAGGAAGGCACCTTCATCTTTCATTTGCTTTTTCAATGGAGTTTGCAAGTCCCCAGCAGTAATGGCCACGTGAGCAAAACCACTGCCCAGGATGAACGGCAAGCTGGTTGTGGCTCGTGGAAGGGACGGTAGTGGGGAGGCCACCCCTGGAGATGCCTTGACCTTGGCCTCCGTCCTGCTCCTGCCTTGGTCTGTGATCCCGCCTACTTCCTCCCCAAGTCTGCCAAGGGTATCAGAGTTTTATGAGCACAAGTAACATATCCAGGGGTGATTCCAGGGGGTCAGGGAAAGAGGATGTGAATTCGCCAGTGGGTTACCGCTGTAGGCAGCTTGGGCTCAGCCTTGCTGCGGTCACTGAAGGATAATGCCGATCAGGGGTCAGCGGACTTGATGGAGCAGGGTCATGTGATAACTCCTGTAGGCTTTGCAGGACATACAGTCCGGGTCATCACCCAAATCTGCCCCTGGAGTATCAAAGCAGCCATTGATGATATATAAACAAATGAATGTGGCCGTGCTCCAATAAAACTTTATTTATAAAAACAAGTGGTGGGCCAGATTTGGCGGGTAGGTTGTGTTTTGTCAACTCCTGGTATAGAATATGTCTCAAGAGCTGTTGCATCCGAAGGCAAGGTAACCCATCTGCTACTGTGAAAGGCTGCCCGTAAGGATGCTGCCTTCTCGGTCCTTCTGGAATGCACCGGATTACAGGTGGATAGTCACAGGGGTTACTGTGGGAAGTCATGAGCCTGGTAAGAGCCAAGAGGCTGCAGCGGCTATGCCCCTGGAAAAGTGAGGAGAGGACTGTTTTAACAGTGAGTGAAGGAAGGCTCAGAGAGGTGACGTGGTGGGCTGGGGACACACAGCTGGGAAGTGGTCCTGATCAAAACAGAGCTGGGCCCTATGCTCTTGTGCATCGTGAACACTCTGAAAGAGCAGGTTTTCTGTGGTGTGCCGACTGCGTTTTAACACCTGAGAAGGAAACTCGTGTTCTGAAGCGCATAGTTTAGAAAGCAGGTCACCATAACCTTCTCCACGAAATGGATTTCCTCCTGCGTCCTGAACTGGTATAGAAGCACTTGAGAAATCTAAGTAAAAACAAAGGTGGATAATTTGAGTGTTCTTTATTCTTAAGAACCTTTTAAAAATGTCTTGATCATATGGGTTTCCAGGATACAGATATAGAACTTTTACAAACCAATAAGAACGCAGCCAACTACTTAGTAGAAAATAAAACAAGGACACAGATACCTAATGCTCAGAACGGAAAGTACAAATCGGCCATAAATATATAGATGATCCTCAATCTCATTAGTAATAAGGCCAGTGCAAAAAAATAAGGAAATGCCTTGTCTGCCTATCATGTGCTCAGAGATTTAAATAGGTTATATAGGGTGGAGGAAGATGTAGTTGGTACTATTTGCAGGCTGGAAATTGGTGAGGATATTCTGGAGGGTACTTTGATTAACAAAATCCATTTCCCCTCCTTTCCTTCTTCCAAGACCCAAAGGAGGAATCCGGATGTGTCCGTGCCGATCGTGGCCATTCCTATTATCTTGCAGCCCAAAGCTGGCCAGCGGGACCCAAGGAAAGCTGAAGGGCTGTGTCCACACACAGCACCCAGAACATCTCCAGCCAGTGTGGGTTCGCTGGGGAGGCATTCCCACCTCCCTGAGCAGGGTGGATCAGGACGATGGAAGGAGAGCACCTAGGGCCACTACGATGTCACCGTGCCATTGAATTAAGCATCTCTGGAAATGCTTTACCTCCAGACTTCTCACTGACAGGAGAAAACGAAGCCCTTATTGTCTCGCCACTTGGATCTTCCTCTCTTTGCAAACCGAAGCAGCTTAATGGATCTAATTCATCATCTCCTCCATATTGAAGCATGAGGTCATGTGTCCAAATAGATCACGCACAGATATTCTATCCTTGCCCCTAATTGTCAGACGCGAAGAGTAACTCGAATGGGCACTGGGGGGATTTAGTGAAGAAACCGTGGCAAAAAGGCAGTAAGACCACCGAATCCCGGGTAGCCACTAATGACAGCAGGGTACGTCTTCACGTACTGATTCAGATGCAGAAAGATCTCTAAGACACAGTCTTCCGTTTTAAAAAACCTGTGGGAAAAATGCATGTGGTATGACTCCATTTATGAAAGAGAAAATAGTTCTAAAAATAAAATGTGTAAAGGTTCATAAACGTGCATCTGTCTGAAGAACGGTGGGAGGGGGCGCGCCGTACCCTTGGAGGTCTTCACCTCTGGTCGCCGGAGGTGATGGACAGGGACTGCCAGGGAAGACAGGCGACTGCTTTTTTCCCCCCGCATAGAGCTTTGTACGTTCAGCAATGAAAATGGGTGAATTTATGATTTTTGTCATAAAAACTGTTCAGAAAATATCCCACCTGCTCATTAGAGAAAAATCTAGCAAATACTGGAAGGCACTCGGGTAAGTTTTATTCAGACCTTTCAAGACGGAGGTCTTTTTTTTTTTTTTTTTTTACTCTCTCTTTCCCTTAAATCATGATTTCAGGTCTCCTGGGAACAAAGAGGAGCTTCTCCTCGGGCCCCTCAGATGTTTTCCTTGTGTGTCGCACAATTACTTGAGCAGAGTTCAGTGTTTCTAATCAGAAGCTACTTGTCAAGTGGGCGATGTCACTTTTCCTGGTCTGCGTAAACAAAAGCGTTTGTGGGAACTGGGTTTAGAAAGTGGGAGAACTGTATTATTCTGGGGGGAGAGAGAGAGAGAGGAGAGAGAGAGAGAGACAGGGATTGAATTGATTAGAGGGAGAGAGAAGGAAGGAGGAGGGAAGAGGAAAGGAGAAGGGAGGCGGGTGAAAGGGCCGGGCTGCCCATGATTCTGGAAACTTCCACCCACTCTGCGTCTTCTAGCAGCGGTGCCTCTCTCCCAAAGACTTGGCATCACGCAAGTCTGACCTTCCAGAGGAGAGAGGCTTCCCGGGCTGATGCTCGGCTGGTAATGACAGCGTGCTAGGCCCGGACTGTGTCCTAATTGCCTTCCAGTTGTCTCCTGCGTTTTTCTGGGTTGGGCACCATTAGTCTCGAGACTCCTGTCGTGTGGCCATTAAATCATTGTTTTCTCTGACAGTGCCATTTCTGCGAAGCCCTGGAGGGACAATGCTCTACCATCTCCAGGACCGGAATGCTGCCACCTGGTCATTATGCCCAACAGCCCTGGAGCGGCTGCCGCTGAAGACACCCCTTGGGTGGGGGGGACTGCGTGATGGGTCCCCTGCCGCGGGCTTTTTCCCAGTGGCGTTCTCCCTGGCTGGCGAGCCCCCCGCGGGCGCTCGTTCAGGGGCCTGGCTCTGGAGAAGAGGTGGAAAGAAAAGAAGAATGGAAGAAAATAGCCCCCCACCCCTGAAATCAGAAAGGGGCGGCTCTTCTGAGGGCCTGGCTTTATTCTCTCCCCTCCCAGGGAAGAGACGGAAGCCGCGCCTTTCAGCCGGGGTCTAACTGTCGTCTGAAATCATTGGCTGGGAACAGGGAGAACTGGAGTTCTGCTGAGCACGGAGAGACGAGGTGGGAGGGACCGTCCTGGTGATCAGTCTCCTGCAGCTCAGCTCAGGGCTGGGTGAGGGGGACGCTGGGGTGGCTTTGACGAGGCACAGAAGGATGCAGGCCGTTTCCTGGGGCTCAGCACCCAGGCGAGCGTGCGTTCGTTCCTCGGGTGGTTCACTGAGCAAGCACTCACTGGTGGTCGCTCTGGGCCCAGCATCCCTCTGGGTGCAGGGGATATAGTAATGGGCCGGGGGCACTCAGATTGGGAAGCTGAGGCCAGTCGAACCCAGGGTCTCTTTCTGAAGGTGGGCACGGGGTGTAAGGAAGCCTGTAAGGGATCCTACAGCACCCCAGGGCTGGCGACAGCAGGAGACTTTGCCACCTGGAGCCGAAGGGGCAAAGCAAGGGAGCAGAGACCAGCAGCAAAGAGGGGGGGGTAAAGACAGAGGTCACAGCTCTGACCCCTGGCAGAACGTCACACCCACCAAGTCAACGCAGCAGAGAGGAGATGGCGAGCAAATACTGGGGTCTCTCCCATCGCCTCTCTCTCTCTCTCTCTCTCTCTCTCTCTCTCCTGTCCTTTGATCTCCTGGTGGTGCTTCCAACCAGAAACAGAAGAGCCATCAATCTGTCATCTCCTGGGACCTAAGACAGGGAGGATAAGTGTGGTGGCAAGTGGCCCTGGAGAGGCAAATGGGATATTTCCAGCACTTTCTCTGGCCTCGTGGAGCTGATGGTCTATTTGGGGGGATAGACAATAAGCACATAAGACCCAGGAGCTCTCAAGTGTAAGGACCTCGCTGGGCCAAGCAGCCCTTTTATGCAAATTAGCAAAAGCCACCCTCTCTTTAAACGCATGTCGCCTTCCGCTGGGGTGCTGGGGTGCGCGGGTGGCGGGCTGGCTATCAGCCCCCCTCGCGTGTCCCGGTGAGGAGCTTGGGCGCAGCTCAACCCACAGAACCCGATATCCCCGACCATCAAGCAGTCAAAGTGTCACAAAGCAAATAAAACCTGGAGGCGAGTGATAGAGTGTGCCCGGTAAGGGGCCACAGTGGGAATTGTGTCCACGTGTGACTTCTCGTTGTTCAAGGACCTTCTGCCGTCCTGTCAGTCCTGTGGTCACCGAGGGCTACTCCAGGGACCCAGAACAGGCAGGTGACAGGTGATGTGTACAGAAAGCTTTTTCCAGAGCATTAGGCTTGGGTACGCTGATGACATGGTGACAAATCTGGTCTGTAAGGAGCCCTGGGGGAGGTGCAAATGGGCTGCTCTCCTGGAATCAGCTGGGCAGCACCCGCTGCAAAGCCTTGCAGGCAGGCAGAAGCCAGGGCGGGTCCCTTGCAAAGTTCGTCACTGGTGGGAGCCACCCGGAGCCCACAGGGGACAACAGAGCTGAGTGTCTTCCTTCTCCGGCCCCCTGAACTGGAATGAGCGATTTGTCCCTCAGCCTTGATCTGCTGTCAGCCGCTGGCGCTGACTCTGGGATTACTTTCTCCTCGAGCTGTCTTACATCGCAGTCGACGAGGGACCAGGTATGAAGCAGACTTGCGGGACCCAGCGGCCCGTCACCGGCCAAGCTGTGGGGGAAGATGAGCGGTGCTCCCCATCTTTTTTTTTTTTTTAAAGATGCAGACACTGAGCCCGTAACGAAGCCCTTTCCTTTGCAGCCCTGAGCTTGACACCCTTCTCTCATCTGTCTCCGAATCTATGTCGGAGCTTCTTTAAAGTGACCACGCGGAGACATTACTGGGAGACCCAAGGACACGCCAGGTCTTTCCATCTGTCTCTAAACCTCTCCCATCTCATGACTGTGCCCTCCTGAGTGTCTCCTGTGCTCCTCGGATTGTGTTTCATTCGGGGATCTGTGTTGGGGGCCAAGGGAGATGCATTCACCCCAGGCGGTGAGGAGATGTCGGGAATCTCAGGGAATCCAGCGACTTCGTCTCTTGGGCTCTGCAAAAGGGCCTGGCTGCTCACATCTGCTGTTTTCTTCCCACCTGCTTCTTAACTCTTCCTTCCTCTCCCTCTCTCTCTCCTGGATCCTTCTATCCCCTTACACAACCCATCATGGCCGTGGCAAAATGGCGGTCACCCCAGAGAATATTGGACCCTCCTTTCCATTTCTTGCAGCTATCTGGGTCAGGGACCCAAATCCGCATTCCCAGATGAGGAGATCTGATTGGTGCAGTTTGGATCAGGGTTTCCCTGTGGTCCAATCATCTGTGACCTGGAGGGTGGGATTACGTGGTAGGTAGAGCTTCCCAGAACTTCCAGAAACTTCCAGAAAGAGATGCTGTAGTGGCAAAAGCAGATCTGGACTTAAACCTCTACACGTCCAACCAATTTTGGATCCGTGACCTTTGATAAGCTATTAGATTTCTTTAGGCCTCGGCGTCTTCACATGCCAGGTACGTGGGAAATACCTAGTCAATGTACTTAGTGGCTCTATGACATCGTCTCTGCCCCCCTTCAACTTCAGCGGCTGTGGTGGGGACAGCGTCTGTGCACAGTGACACTCTCCCACCTTGTGAACACTTGAGCCTCTCCTTTCTGCTCAGGTCTTTTTCTGGGGGCTCAGGAGCCTGACAAGCCTTTATGCAGATGTGGCTCACAAGTTTGGGGGAGATGAACACCTTGGAGAGACCTCCAACCCGTAGATGGCTGGTGGACAGACAGCCCCAGCTCAGGGGCCTGGTATTTCTGGAGAAGCATGAACAGGACCACATCCCTGCGTCTGTCCTTGCAGTGCAGACCAAGGTCAGAACTCAAACGGGCTGCAGAGACTTGGTGATTCAGCCTAAGTTTACATCTCCATCCTCATTTCTCTTTGCTCCGTGTGATGCTCTCTGCTCACTCTTCCATTCCCACTTTACTGAGCACCTACTATGGGCCAGCCTGGTAGGGACCTGCTTGAGCTTCTCTTGCTGCCTCATTTCTCAGGATTTGCACATGTTCTGTTCCCCCCGCTGGGAATACTTTTCCCTTCACTCTTTCACCAGTTAAATGCTCCTGAGTTCTCTGCACTCTGTTCTCCTCTATCCCACTCTTCACACTGGTAAGTCTCACTGGTATATCCACACAGGGCAGAAAGGGTCCCCCACCTGCTTCCTTTGTGCAGACAGTGACCAGGACACTGCCTGGCACTGGTGGGGCATCTGGCAATATTTGCCAAATGGGTAAATGTTGAAAAAGGGCCGGAAGATAGATCTCTGCCTTGTGGTGGAACATGGCGGACTGCCGTCAAGTTCATTCCCAGATCTAAACAGCATTTTAATTGCTGAATATTGATGCTATGGTTTAGATGTGGTGTCCCCCAAAAGGTCACATGTGAGGCAACGTAAGAAGGTTCGGCGGAGAAATGATTAGGTTTTCAGAGTCTTAACCTAATCAGTGAATTAATCCCTGATGGGATGAACTAAGTGGTAACTGGAGGCAGGTGGGGTGTGGCTGGTGGCTGGAGGGGTGGGCTGGGGGTGTGGCTTTGGGGGATATATATATATATATATATATATATATATATATATATATATTTGTATCTGGCGAGTGGAGTCTCTCTGCTTCCTGATGCTGTGAGCTGCTTCCCTCCACCACCCTCTCCTGCCATGATGTCCTGCCTCACCTCGAGCCCCGAGGAATGGAGCGGGCTTCTATGGACTAAGACCTCTGAATCTGTGAGCCCTCAAGTAAACCTTTCCTCCTCTGTAATTGTGCTGGTCAGATCATTTAGTCAGAGTGGCGAAAAAGCTGACTGAAACAATTGACATGAGAAGAATTGAAGCTGAAGTACCTGGAAATGGGCTCCATGTTTGCTGAGGGAGAAGAGAGGGGTGGATTGGCCTGATGAGGTTAAGCGGTCTCTCTCTCTCTCTCTCTCTCTCTCTCTCTCTCTCTGTCTTATGAACAATACAGGTGGGAAAATCACGAGAAGGTGTCCTGGCCACAGAGAACCAGCCCACTCTGACTTCAGAAAACAAGGGTCTTCCTCAGTGTCTCTAGCTAGTGGGGCCCCTTCCCTTGTCACCTGCTTCAACTTCCCACTGAAAGTCTGAAGGTCTGAAGGTTTGAGTAGAGAAACCCCCTTCACGGTTCAGAGTACTGACTTCACCGATGCTCACTGGTCTGATTTGGAATCCAGCTCTGCAGCTCACCAGCCAGGTGACCTGGAATGAGTGACGTCCCCTCTCTGAACTCCAGTTTGTCTCTCAAAGCCGGTGGCAACAGCAGGACAGCCACACCATTGAAAAATCATCTCACCACCTGCTCCTTGGCACCAGACCCCTGGGAGAGGGATTCCAGCACCAAGTCAGACGGGGTAAGAGGTCTTAAATCCCTTCCATGTCAGATTTGACAACCTCACAGTCTTATTATACTTTCAATTATTTTTGGTACAGGCGATTGAACCAAGGGGCACTTAACAACTGAACCACATCCCCAACCCTTTTTTTAATATTTTTATTTAGAGACAGGGTCTCACTGAGTTGCTTAGGGCTCCACTAAGTTGCTGAGACTGCCTTTGAACTTGAGATCCTCTTGCCTCAGCCTGCCAAGCTGCTGGGATTACAGGCATTTGCCACTGTGCCCAGCTCACTATACTTTCTGGATATGAGTTTTTCAGCCAGTAAATGATGGTAAATATTTAACAACCTGCTTCCCAGAGGAGGAAACAGGCTCTGATTTATAGTGATTGCCAATTCCCCTGGTGTAAATATTCCCACCATGGCTGATTTCATTGTGTCAGCAGGAAGTCACAGAATGCAGAGTCGGGAGGAGATGGATCGATCAGGCATCTTGGGAGGCGGTATGAGTTATCCCCCGCACACACCTGGTCCCATGCAACTGAGGTTGGCCTTTTAAGGACATAAAATCAAACTGGCATGCAAGGATTAAGGGGTAATATCTGAAAAACAGCCGTCTCCTGGAGAATGCATGTGTGAAGTTTTGCAGCCCCGCTCCAGATCCTTCTATTTGTGCCCATTCCAGAGACAGAGACATGGATGCGCCTTCTTACACACATTTTAGGAACCCCTGGAGTTGGGCTTCGGGTTCCCATCTGCGTTTCACCTGGTACCTTCTCGCTCACAAGCTGGTCCATCACCGTTTGCCTCTCTGTGCTGGCGAGTGACTGGGCATTACATGGCAATTAAATGTTCATCAGACCTGTTGGCACATTTCGCTCTCCGTACTTCCGAGGAAGCGCCGTGGCTAAGTAAGCTTTTGCTGAGGACCCACTGTGCGCCCAGCATGATAGGACTACATTCACAGAATCGCAACGAGGGCTACACAAGACGCTAACCTATCTCTGCGCGCCAGGCTCTGCTCCCTCTTTGTTTGGGGGACCCAGCAAAGCTCAGAACAGTGTCAGGGGCCCTGTGGGTCTCCAGACAGCACTTGGCAGTGGGGCTGCCGAAGGCTCCAGATGCGAGTCCTGGCTGTTCTTCAGCCAGCCCGGCCCTCCCGACGCCTCCCAGGTGCCCAGGCCACAAAGCATTGAGTGTCCTGCACCTGAAAAACGATGCTCTGTGCTCACCACGAGGTTTAATTGTGGGGGGCTTGGAGGACACCTGCCCGGGGCGATTTTACAGAGGGTGGTTATGTCAGCATATGCGTTTCATGATCTGTGGCCGTCTGCAACGACAGATATTTTTAGCCTCTCAGTAAAGGTTTGGCATGAGCTCCTGGGGCGTGTGTGTGTGTGTGTGTGTGTGTGTGTGTGTGTGTGCACGCACATGATTTTTTCCCTTCCTCTCTTTAGTGCTGGAACTGGCCCTGGCCTGTGCCTAATAGCCAGCCTGAGCTGGGGGCTTCTAGAGCAGGTGGAGACTGCTGGACAAAGCTGGTCACTGAATGACCTTGCTCCTGCCCCCGCACTCGCCAGAATGCGCCGGCTCTGGGCTGAGCATCGACTGTCAATACCGTCTTCCATTTGTGGTTCGCCTGCTGTGTGCGGAGGGAGGAGGACTCCATTCATGGGTCTGGCTCCGGGCATATGCCCAGCAGGCCCACTGCGGGCTGTCCTGACTAACCTGGGTCAGGCCTGGCCTGCGTGTCCGGCTCTGCTGTAACATTATCCAGGCTCGTGCCTTGGGGAGTTTGGCAATGGAATCAATTTCAGCCATGCACTTGGCGCTGGCTGCAGGGAGAGCAGATGCCAGCTGTGTCCTGGGAGCAGGCACCACGGTGTTTATTAAGAGCAGGAACAGGTCTGGGTTCCAACTCCATCTCTGACGCTCCTTAGCTCCGTGGCCAGCTACCGAATCTTCCTGAGCCTCCGTTTGTGCATCTGTAAAATGGTCTCATAATCTTTGACAGGGTCGTGGTAAGATTGAGGTACTCTGCACGCAGGAACCACTTCTTTATGCTCTTTGGCAAAGTATTTAAGAGGCTGTATTCACAGAGTAGTTACATTTAGCGTGGGAGAAAACGTGTAGAGATAAAATGGAAAGACTTTGGAGCCAAAGGATCCTGGCTTGGTTTCCAAGTCTTCCCATTTCCTAGCTGTGAACAAAGGCAGGGAAATGAAGGAAGCTTGCTAAATGGTGAACAGCACCTTATTCTAGGGTGAGAGTGGTTTGGGGTGATGGACACTTCTGCCTTCAGCTCTTAATGCTGTAACATCGTAACTGTTTACAAGGCAAATGTGTTTATGTTATTATTTGTGCCTGTGAACACTGAGAATAAAAACAGGAAATAGAACTGGTTGAGTTTCCCAGACTCAACAATCCGACAAAGCTTCATGGCAACTGGAAAGTGCTTAGTTGACTTCTCGTCTCTTGACGCCTGGGTTGGAATAGCGACGTGTGGTCTCCGCTCTGCACGGTGTGGCGGGAGATGATTCCTGTTAGGTGGCCCCGCTGTGGGAGCAAACTGCTGAAGGACAGAAATCTAGGGGAGGATCGAGAACGGACCAAAGGAACTGTTAGGTCGGAAATTAGGCCACTGTAGGGGGCAAAGCTGAGCAGCTGGAACAAAGAAGCTGAGCAGCTGGAGCAAAGACCAGCCCGCCAAAGGTGTCCAGAAAGTTTGCAGCAAGGTGGATGGAAAGTTCCACTGACCCTTCACACCCACCTGTCACTCAACAGGACCCCCTCCCATCCCAGTCTATAAAAACCCTGGACAGCCAGGGCCACGTGCGATTTTCTCCGGGTCCTCATACCCCAGGGGTCTGGAAATATCGCCTGAGAGCCAAATTCCAATAAAGCTTGCACTGGCCACTTTCTGTCCCATTTTATTTGGCTGCTAACTGTGCCCGCCGAGCCCGCCGACACCCGCCCGAGCTTACAGGAACCAGCAGGCTGGAGTCCCTTCTGTGTGCTTATGTCAACCTCCCGAGTTACTGAAGGGCGAACAGAATCTACTGTCACTCTGGTGTCACATCACGAGAGCGCAGGCTCTGCGGTTGGATGGATGTGAAATGCTGTCACATCTCTGCAAGATGTGTGGTCGGGAGACATGGCACGGAGGCACTGGGGTGTAGGATACTGGCTCCCAACCGGTGGCTAAGCGCTGTGCATGTCCCGGGCCGTTTCCACCCGACGTGGGAATCCTGAGCGGGCCACCGTGACGCTGGAGCTCCCCAGAGCTCAGCTGGCCAGGGTTTTCTCGGGGCTGAACTGCAGCTGGAGGCTCCTCTCCAGTCCTCCTTCTTCCTCCCTCTTCTTCACCTTCCTGGACGTCTTCAGGCCCTTCCTGATCGGCCTCTGTAGCTCGCCCACAGCGGATCCCTGACAAATCTCTTGCCCTTCCAAACTCTGATTTGGGGTCTGCTTCCCAAAGGACCTGGAGCGACCCAGCCACCTCGGTAGGAAGGGGTTTCTGCCTTCTGGTTGATCTGGTCATCACTGCGTAATTCCTGCAGATCTCCCTGGAGAGGTGGGGCAGGAGGGAGCGGGGTGTCTGGGGAAGAGCCCAGGGGGTGTCGGGGAGCCTGGCAGACCCCAGGCTTCAACCTGGATGGAGCTGCTGTTCCAACCTGCTGGCTGGCTTCACCCAGCTGTCAGGAGGTCGGCCGGGCTGAGGGGTCCCTGAGGGTGGCCATGTTTTCTTGTTAATGAAACTCAGAGAGGGTCTGGAGGGGTGGGGTGGGCCCTGCGTCCCACAGTCACATTTCTGGTTATGGGACCTTTCCAACTGATTGTCGCTCTGCTCTTTTAGCCAAAGGAGAAGAAGTGTCTTCAAGAGACAATAGGCTAGTTGATTGGGTGGCTTTGCATTTGTCTGAATTTACACTCTGAGCTCTGAGGAGTCGGGGGTCGCCCCGGGAAGGAGCAGTGGGCTTCATGCATTTTGAAAGCTGTCTCCGGGGGCCTCTGGGAGGAGCCCCCATTTACATCCCGCCAGCACCAGAAGACCAAGAAAATTTTTAAGCTGCCTGAGCGGCTCCCCTCCACAGTGCACTGCTGGCGCCGTTTAGGTCAAGGAGAACACGGTCCTACCTGCTCCCTGGCCCGGTGCCCCATTGTTTCCAGTGACCGGATCAAACACAGCTCTCAGTGTGCTGTCAATCAGCCACCACAGGACGCGTCTGCTTTGCACCCGCACCTACGGAGCAGAGTGGAGGGACACGCCTGGGAGAGAGCCCAGGGGATCTTTCCAGGGACCCGTCTCGCAGGTCCAGGGGACGCAGCCACAGTGTGCTAGGTTGTGGGACTGCTGCAGGAGAGCCGTGCCTGTGTGCCCAAGACCAAGAGCCCGAAATCAGCCGCAGGAATTCCTACTATAGCAATTCCTACTATAGCAATGGACAAACTAGGTTTGTTTTTTAAATGTTTTTCTCAGAAAACTGGTTCTTAAACATTAACCAGCACATCTCAAGCCTTCTGAAGCTTTTGTCCCTACGTGGGCACTTTCCTAAGAGACGTTGTCCCTAAACTCCACTGTCCCCCACTGGCATGGTGCCCTTTCCTGCCCAGACGGTACACATCTCTGTATTCACTCTTTTTATGACGATTTCCTTCCTGGCCGAACCCCTTACCACCTCTAAGTCGGTCAAGCTAGTTAACCGCCCTGGGCCTCAGTTTTCTCATCTGTAAAATGGGGACACCAATGGCATCGAACCTGGTCTCTTCGTGGCCGCTGCAGAGGAGTGGCGAGCACAGTGGATTTGACATTGAGCCTATTTAGTCCTCACATACGTGATACCGTCCATCTGAGGCAGGGGAGGCCTTGCCATTTTAAGTCAGCGGATGAAAGCGTCACAGCCAGAAAGTGGCTGAGCCAGGGAGAGAATCCAGAGCTCTTGCGAGTGTGAAGTCAGTGTGTCCTGCAGTGCACGGCCCTGCCCCCACCCCGTCAGGCTCCTCCTTGGGCAAACCCAGGGCCGGCAGGAGCAGGAGGAAGGAGGAATTTCCTCTCGTTTCCTCCAAAGAGACCGTGCGTGCCTCCAAGGAAGAGAGCGAGGAGGGAGCCGGCGGAAGTTCATCTGGAATTCTGGGTTCGTTACCCACGTACTTAAAGACTGTCAGGTGACAAATGGGATGTGAAGAGGTAGCCAGGCATCCATGTGTCCTGCCTCCGCGCTTGTTTGTTGAGAGAGAAACAAAGGGGCGCATACCTTGTCAAAATCGGCGGATTTTTTGGTGGGAGAGATGGGGGATAAGCTTCCATCGGCTGCACAGTTCTGCTCCTCTTCGGCTGAAACGGCTCAGTGTCACATCAGGCACAGAATTCCACCCGCACAGGCGTGAGTGAGTGACTGGGTACCGGCTTTCCATGACAGTCCTTGAACTGGGATAAGCAGGGGCTGAGTTGAGCTGCAGATGAGCAAACTGAGGCTCAGAGAGGTTAGGGAATTTGCTCAGGCTAACACAGCTGCAGGTGGGATTCAGCAGGGTTGGAGCCCAGCTTTCCTGCCTCTCAATCAGCCACAATGACCTCCTCTGGAGCATCGCAAGAATAGCGACTGTTTAATGAGCAAATAGTAGGTCCTAGGCATTTAATTGGGGGAACATCCTGAGTTCCCCATTTAGCATCAGGGAGTTAAAAGTTGCTTCAGGAGGAAAGATACTGGGATTTTAATTGAAATTCCATTGAATCTGTGTAATGCTTTTGGAAGTATGACCATTTTGACAATATTAATTCTGCCTATCCAAGAACATGGGAGATCTTTCCACCTTCTAAGGTCTTCTTCAGTTTCTTTCTTTAGTGTTCTGTAGTTTTCATTGTAGAGATCTTTCACCTCTTTGGTTAGATTGATTCCCAAGTTTTTTTTTGTTTTTGTTTTTGTTTTTGTTTTTGTTTTTGAGGTTATTATGAATGGGATAATTTTCCCCATTTCTTTTTCAGAGGATTTATCATTGATGCACAGAAATGCATTAGACTTATGGGTGTTGATTTTATATCCTGCTGCTTTGCTGAATTAATTTATTAGTTCTAGAAGTTTTCTGGTGGAATTTTTTGGATCCTCTAAATATAGAATCATATTGTTGGCAAATAGTAATAGTTTGAGTTCTTCGTTTCCTATTTGTATCCCTTTAATTTCTTTCGTCTAATTGCTCTGACTAGAGTTTCAAGGACTATGTTGAATAGAGGTGGTGAAAGAGGGCATCCCTGTCTTGTTCCAGTTTTTAGAGGGAATGCTTTCAGTTTTTCTCCATACTACAATGACGCAGCCACATCAATGTTTATAGCAACTCAGTTCACAATAGCTAAGCTATTGAACCAACCTAGGTGCCCTTCAACAGATGAATAGATAAAGAAACTCTGATACATATACACAATGGAATATTACTCAGTCATAAAGAAAAATCAAATTATGGCATTTGCGGATAAATGGATGGAGTTGGAGAATAAAAACCAAA
Source organism: Sciurus carolinensis (assembly GCF_902686445.1). Classification (NCBI taxonomy): domain Eukaryota; kingdom Metazoa; phylum Chordata; class Mammalia; order Rodentia; family Sciuridae; genus Sciurus; species Sciurus carolinensis. Next base: position 133,506,868 of record NC_062220.1, read on the forward strand.
GGCCCAATATTTTCTCTGATATGTGGATGCTGATCCAAAATGGGATCGGGAGTGAATGGAGGAACTTTGGATTGGGCAGAGGGGAGTGAGGGGAGGGGAAGGACAGGGGAGTGGGAAAGATGGTGGAATGAGATGGACGTTGTTACCCTAGGTACTTGTATGGTCACAGCAATGGTGTGACTCTACAGCATGTACGACCAGAGAAACAAATAGCTGTGCTCCATTCATGTACAATGAACTGACATGCATTCTGCTGTCACGTAGAACCCATAAAAACAAAAATTCATAAAAACAAAGTTGCCGCAGGGGTTGGTCAAGGCCAGTCACCTTGCCTGCCCTTCGATGCTCCGTACAGGGGACACAGCCCACTCTGCCACTTCGCCCTGACATTTCCCTCCTGAGTCCATGTTTCCCACCGTGCAGTCCCTCGCTGGTTGTCCCCACCTATTGTGCACTCGGGCACATCTTTTACTTTACATTAACATTAAACAAATCCCATCCCCACCGAGTGTCTATTTTAGTTTCTTCCTCAGCAACCACATCCCCGACATCAAAGTGCTCAGTACAGTGGCCTAACGCACCACTAAATCAACACGTAATGAACAATTAAGAGGAAGAGTGGCTGTCCCTTTGAAGGCACCCCGGGGGCCACCAGCAGCCTGTGTAACCTGCTGCTGCGTAGCAATGCCTGAGGTCCAGGGGCCGTGTGAACTCTGCGTTGACTTCCGAGGAGGTGGGGAGGATCCTGTTATGGCTTAGATATGTGGTGTCCCCCGAAAGCTCAGGTATGAGATGGGGCAAGATTGTTCAGAGGTGAAATGATCAGGTTATGGAAGTCGTAACCTAATCGGTGACTCAGTCCATGGATATGGATTACCTGGGTGGTAACTGTGGGCAGGAAGGGTGTGGGTGGAGCAGGTAGGTGGCTAGGGGTGTGTCTTTGGGGTTTATATTTTGTCCCTGGTGAGTGGCGCTCTCTCTGCTTCCTGGCTCTTGAGTCGACCTGTTTCCCCCTACCGCGCCCTTCCGCCATGATGTTCTGCCTCACCACTGGTCCAAGGCTCTGGAGTCGGCCGACCATTGACTGAGCCTCTGAAAACGTGAACCGAAAGAAACCGTTTCCCCCTCTAAGTTGTTCTTATTCGGTCTTTTGGTCACAACGATGCAAAGCTGGCTAAAACAGGGCCCAGGCACCCATGTGTCCCTCAGCGTAAACATTCCTTGGTGGACGCTGAAGACAGAAGCACTCTCCAGAAAGTTTGGACCACAGTTCTGCTGGACTCTCGGTATGTTGATCAGATCTCTAAGATTTTGTCACGTGATGGTTCTGTCTGATCTGTTTCTCTAGGACCCTGGAGCCACGGCTGTGGGAGGGTGGCTCCCAGCTGTCTCCATCCTAAGTATCAGCTCCAAACTTCACAGCCTCCTTGGAGGTGGATGCGATGTCCCCATTTTACAAATGAGAACAAGAGAGGCAAACCTGTAAAGCTACCAAATGGAGGAGTCCATTCCTCCCACCACCCTGGGAGGAACCCAGATTGGCCTAACTCAATGCCCAGACTCTAAAGAGACTATGCTCAGCTGCCATGTGGGCTGACCCCTGTGTCCTCCCGCCACCTCCCACCTGGGGTTCGCCAGATTGGGAGGGTTCTGGCTGGGGTCATCACGGGGACTCAGCAGAAGCCCTTTCAGTAAAGGATGGAGGCTGCAGCTGTTGTTATCTTTCCTAGGACAGGGTGGGGGATTCCTGGCCGCGTCCTGCAGAAGTCGTCCAAGTCTTTCCGGAGGGTCTGGAAAGATGCTAAATCAGGAAGAAATAACAGCCCTGGGGCTAGAAACACAGCTGCTCAGAGAGCTGGATGATGCTGGGGTTTGTTTTAGAAACTCTAAACAGCAGCTCAGGAGCCCCCAACAGCGGAAAATCCTCAGGCTTGGGAGAGCAAAGCATCTTGCCCAGGATTTTACAGTCTGTCATCGGTCGACTGGGATTCTAATCCAGTTCCGGCTAAGAAGGGGTTGTTTTTCCTGACAAATGACTGACAATGAGCCATCCATCCATCCATCCATCTCTCCATCCATCCATCCATCCATCCATCTTTCCATCCATCATCTCTCCATCCATCCATCCATCCATCCATTCATCTCTCCATCCATCCATCCATCCATCCATTCCACAAGTATTCATCGAACTGCTTCTCCATCCATGCTCTGAAAACAGGCTGGGAACTAAGGAGATAAAGACTCTGGAGACAAGTCCCTGGAATTCTCTCCATTTCTGTCCTTTCTTCCCTTTCTCCCAGGGGACACTGCATCACTTGAGGGCCCTGCGCTTTATAATTGTCTCGAGTATGGATTTTCCTGATGTAACCACAACTCTGCGATCTCCTTCTCCTATAGAAGGAAACTATCCCCAGTGATGGCTGTTTAATGAAGCAGCACCAGATGTTTGAAGAACTGAGATCCGGCAGGAGAGGCCACGGGTCCCCAGGCTGAGGCATAGAGGTTCCAGGGCCCACCGTGATGGGAAAATGGTTCCCATATTTTACACCAAACTGCCCTGAGAGGGAGAAGTTGTTTTTATTGAGTCCGTGTTTCCTGCAAGGCCCGGGCGGATGGCCCGATGCCAGAGGTGTTCCTGAGGTGGGCGGGGAGAGGGGCTCGCTCCACCCACGTGAGCCCTGCAAATCGATTTCACTGTCCCCAGTGCAGTCTGGAGGAGCCGAGCTGAAAAGGACCCTCTCGCCCTGCGTCTTGGGGATCGGGGGCTTATAAACGAGGTATACAGTGTCACCTCTGCGAGGTACTTCTTTTCCCAGCCGGACCTGATACTCTGGATCCATTGCCGAGCCCAAGTGAGCAGGGCCATTCATTATCATGACAAGCTCCGCCGCGGTCCCGGCGCGCAGCGCACCCGGGGCGCCCGCCGGCTGCCTGACATTTGGCATTTCCGCAGAGGACTTAACAACAGTGCGTGATTATATTTGATACGCTCCCCTTGATTCATTATGGATTCTGTGGGTTGGAGAGACATTGAACTTTAAGAATTGATTGTGTTGTTTGGAATGATCTGAGTGCCGGGGTGCGGGGAGGGCGAGGCCTGGATCTGAAGCCGGGCAGGTGGGGGAGTGACCCCTGCTTCTGTGGGGGCCTGGAGGCGGGGTCTGGCCTGGTCTTCCCTGGGGTTTGGCAAGGAGGCGTGTCCTCAGTCCCTGGCTGACTTTAGACATTTGTTTCCTGCCTGGGCCTTGAAGTCATTTAAATGTGAAATCCCTGCTTTTGGGAACTGGGTTCAGACATGCCTCAAATATCTGGGTGACCCACCACCTCTTGCTGCCCTCAAAAGACCTGTGGACCCCCACTTCACCACGTCCATCCACTCAACAACCAACACCTGGGCACCGAGTCCGTGCCAGGCCCTCTGCTGAGAGCCAGAGGCAGTGGACAATGTAACTGACCTGTGGGGACAGTTTCTACATGCCAGATGCTGCTTCAACACGTCAACCCACTTATCCTCATGGTGGCTCTGCCATAAGTACCCTTATTGTTCTTGATTTATGCATGGGGATCCCTGAGGCTCAGAGAGGCCAAGTCACTCGCCTGGGGTTGCACAGCCAGTGAGTAAGTCCAGGTTCTTAACCACCGCACATGGCTCTTTCTCTGGCAAGACTGATTCCCAGGGAGCTTAGGACAGCTTTCAAGGACTCGCCTGACTTTAAACTCCTGCAGCCCTCCGAATCCCTCTTGCCATGAGGATTGGAGAAAAGCAATGAGATACACGGGTTTTTCAACCCCAGGAAACTAGAAAGCTTCTTCCTTCCCCTCAGGCTGCCATGTCTCAGCCCTCTGCTTACAATTTTTCACCCCTTTCTGGGCTGAAAGGGAAACCTGCTTAGAGATGAGCCTTGGAGCTTTGTGCTGGGTGAATCGCTTTCAAGCCCAAACTGCAAGTTTCTTTCTCTCCAAATATGGAGCCGTCTCAGGCCTGGATTTAGCGTGCATCCCTCCGGCAGAGGCGAGGAAGGCCCCTTATAAGGCCGTGCTTCTGTGGTTTCCCGCTTCCAGAACAAAACTGCCTGCTCTGATTTTTTTTTTTTTTTTTTTTTTTTTGAAACCTCTGCAGCTCCATCAGCCCGGCCCTCTCCGTGTGCTTGGTGCCTTTCCGCCGTTCTTCCTCTGCCACCGGAGAGCACAGGTGGTGCCCCATTCGCCCCTTCTCTTCCTCCTCTTGGGAGACGAGGAAAAAGGCAAAGAGGAGGAAGAAGAAAGGGGGAAAGACCTGCAAAGCGATCACATCACCGGCAGAGGAGGACGCATAATGAGCGCCCATTAAATGGAGGGTATTAAAAATAAAATGGCCAGAGAGTGGCCATGGGCCGGGGCCCCGGGCAGAGCCGCGCCACCTGGCTCAGGCTAATGACATGCAGCGAGTCTCCATGGAAACCCACCTCGGGCACCTTAGTGAACTCGAGCTGATTATGGGAAAGTCTCCCCCCTGCAAACCCTCCCGGGAGGAGTGGGAAGATCTGTTCTCCCTCCGCTCTGCTCTGTGTGCGAGTCAAGGCTGCAGGTGGGACTGAGGTGGCCCCCAAGAGCAGGCCTCGGGTTGGGAGGGCTCTCTCTCATGGTCACACACGCTGAACTTGGAAGTCCGGAGGGGTCTTTCTTTACTGGTTGGCAAAGAGGAAAGTCCAAGTCCAGCGTCTCCTGGGTGTTCCTGGCCTCTCCAGCAGCACCTGGACACCCCCGGAATCTTGCAAAGAGTTGGCAGCTGTTCCCGGGCCTTTGCCACATGGATTACTAAGCATGTTATCTTCGCTTGCTGTCCTCAGCCATTACTGGACGAGGCAAGTGAGGCCGGGATCTCCAGACTCAGGCCGTGCAGCTAGTAAGTCACAGGTCCGGGGCTCCAACCCAGGGATCCTTGCGCCAGAGCTCACTTAAAAAAATTTTGTTGTTTTGGACCGCTTTATTGAGATATAATCCACACGTTGTACGCTCCACCCATTTAAAGCATGCGAGACGATGATCGTGGGTATATTCCTAGAGAGGTGCGGCCATCGCTGGGGTCAAGTTCAGAACACAAACTCAGCTCCAGCTGGGCCAGCTGAGCTCGTGAACACAGCACTGACATCGATGCACGTTTGTTCCCAGAGACCCTCGCTGTCCCACTGCCCTGGATCTGGACCTCCGTTTTCTTCTCCACTAAATCAGGGGAGCAGACGTGTGCGATGGGAGACTGTTAGGTGCCCCCTCCCCACTTGGATGTCCTCACGGGGCAGCTCTCTCTGCCTGAGTGGGGGTGGGGCTTCTCCAACACCCCCACCTCCGTCTGGGAGTCTGTCACCCCATGCCCAGTACCGTGACTCCCCTGCCCCTCTCCCCTGGGAGTGTGGGTCCAGGAGGCAGCCCTGGCCCTGGCCCTGGCCCTGGTGGAAGGCAGAAGGGCCGCCTGGTCCCTCAGCCGCCACCCACCCTCAGGTCCCCCATCTCCAAGATGAGGATGAGACCCCTTCCCCTCTGTGGACGCTAGAGATGAAGTGCATGAATTTACGCAAAGCATCGCCGCACAGCTTCTGGGTAAAGGCCTTGCGGCACATTTGCAGCGAGACCCCAGGACTCCGCGTGGGAAGCCGGGGTCTTTCCAACACTGGCCCCTCTGCTGTCAAGCAGACGGTGGCCCTGGAGTCTGAGTTTACTGGAGAGAGGTGGCCTCTGCTCTCCATGGGCTCTTGGGTGGCTCCTGTGGAGGCCGGCCTCCGCTGGGGCTCTGCTCCCGTCTCCCAGTTAACACCCCATATTTCTACGTACAAGGGGACAAATCACCCGCAGACGGGGCCGCACACGAAGGCCCACCTCCGCTGCCCAGGCCGCGTTCCCTGCTGGTGGCTTCCCAGAGCAGAGAGTCGAGTGGCCCTTCTCTCTCTGACATCTCTGGTTAGCGGAAGGATCCCTCTGCGCTTTGGCTTGCGAAGCCCTCTTGGTCTTTCTCTGGCCCTTGTCCTTCCTTCTCTTGCCTCTGACCGCAACAGAACAAAAATCCAAATGCACACACCCCAAAATCCCCGCAGCTCCCCGCGGCGCGGTGACCCTGTGGGCGGATGGATGGCGTCTGATGGGGGACACATCTCTTTATTTTTACCTTCAAGCAGTGGATTAAATATGAATGAGAAGGCGCGGTTTCCTTCGGGGTTATTTCTGATGAAGCTAGACCTGTCCCTATGCCTGAAACCAAATCTCCTAGCGTTTTCTGCCATGTGAATCTCTAATGCCTTTATTTAAAAAATTTTTTGACTTGTATGAGCTTACGGGTCGTTTTCCCCCTGCAACTCAAAGATTCTTGACAAAGTACAGTAGTGATAAATATATATGCTCAATATACACGTATATATGTCTGCACACTGTTTGTTCTTGAAGATGATATTTAAAGGAATATTTTGTGAGGGTCAAACCTGAACGTGGAATGATTAAACAAAGGATCTCCGTGTATTTAAAATCAAGCTCTAAAAATGGACTCATGTCCCCTCTCACCTACATGATTCGAAGGGACTGGATTCCCCACACCTGGAAGTGTTGCTCAGGGGTAGGAGCCCATGGGGGAAATCAGCGGGGACGGGAACTGGCACTTGACTGTCTGAGCGGCCAGTGGGCTGAGAACACGCTGGGCCCCAGGGGACATCCGGGAGGTACCTGCGGAAGAGTTTCTGCAAAGCAGTGCCGGTCGATGCCTACCAGGCAGCTGCGATGGAAAAAGCCCACCACGCCCAGATGCCGCAGAGCAGCGACTGTGACGGATCCTCCCAGCACGGCTGGGGCAGTGTGGCTTGGTATCACCCTGGGGATGGCTGTTTGCAGCATCTCCTGAAGCTGAGCATGTGCGTATTCGTTGGCCAGCCCGTTCCACCTGTGGGAAACCTATATTTATTCACCTAAAGGCAGGTCCACAAAATACTCAGGGTACTTTTGCAATAGCTTCCCCCCTCATGATCCTCCTTGGAAAAACTATAACCTCAAGTTCCTGCAACAGGCAAATGAATAAATACATTGTGGTGTATTCACATAGTAGAATACTACATAGCAATGAAAAATGAACAGAGGACAGTTATACCTCCAGACACAAAGGAATCTCATGAAGATGTATTGTGCAAGTGAACTCAGACCCAAGAGAACAAGCATGGCATGACTCACTTGTACAGAGTGCATAATTACTCGGTGATGATAGAAGTGAGGCGGGTGATTACCACTTGAGGTGGACAGGGTCGCATCTGGGAGCCTGAGAGAGTTTGGAGGTTCCGGAAATGCTGTCCTCTTGGCCCTGTGGAAGGATCTTTTTTGCTGTGTAAAAATGTATAAAACTGTACGATTCAGTTTGTGCACTGGTCTCTGTGTGTACGACAGTAAAATTGCTTTTTTTAAAAGCATTTGGGGGAGAGTAAGATAATTCGGGGAAAAAAAATCTACTAGTGGAGAAAGACTTCGGGATACACAGGCGAAGGTCAGAAATGGCAAAATTGGCCCTGAGGCGAGATAGTGCAGTGAGGGGGGGCCCCTCTGCTGGCCTTGGCCTCCAGCCCCCTGTGAAGCCCCTGGGACCGTTCTCACTGGGGCTTCTGGGGAGTTTAGTCTCTGGGCAGACACAGGAAGAGGTGAAAACCAGGCCAGGAGCCGAGAAAGGAGGGAAACCTGCTAGGAACTGGGAGGGTCTGAGCCCGGGGGGTCGGCGGTGCGGTGAGAAGAGTTCTGGAAGCTTCTGTCCCAGACCTGAGAGGCAGAGGTCTGAAGTCTGGTCAGAGATGGACAGGAGTTCACAGCCAGAGTTTCTAGAAAGAAGTTTGGCATGGGAAGGGTAAAGGACCCTAGACATAACATTCTGCCTGAAATGCGGCTAAATGGGTACAAATACGAATGAAGGGGAAGAAGCAGACAAGGACCCGTAGTTCTGAGGATAAAGCCAGGGACTCGGTCTCTACCGAAAACCTGACGGAACACCGGTGAGCTCGTATATTCCAAGAGATTTTACCTTAGGGTGCCTGGGAGGATATGCCCCGGAAGTGACCGGACCTCTAGAATGTTCTGGAATCATCCAGAAAAACCTAGGGGAAGGAATGGGTGGAAATGTTCTGAAAACCACCAAGAGCGAGGCTTTTTCAGTAGGACACGTGCTGTTCAGGGTTGAGAGATGGGCGAGCAGGTAACAGGCCCGTGATTCCGGGGAGGTGCAGGATTGGTTTATGCCACAATATTTACGGTGTTTCTTCCTCCAGCCTCGGCGGCACCCTCCGCTGCAGATGGCTGGTGAATGAGCGAATCCAGTGGTCATTTGTGGAGGTCCCTGCTCCAGCCGGCCTGCCCAGGGCTGTCACTGAAGCCCCATGGAGGTGGGGAGGGAGGACAGAGCGAGAGATTCAGGACAGCTTCTCAAAAGGGGGAATTTCTAAATCGACCTGGTTTTCATGAGCCATGGATGTGTGCCTGGACCCAAGCCAACACCTTTTTTTTTTTTTTTAAATCGGCCAACAGGGGAAAAAAAAAAAATTGAGATGCTCAGACCACATCTAAGTGCAGAACCCACACCTGGCCCGGATACCCTGGTTACCCAAGTGGCAGAGAAGAGAAGCGAAGGGGCCGTCTTTCCTCCTCCCTTCCTTAGCAGATAAGGAAACTGAGGCCGGGAGGGAGAGGTGAGCTGCCCAAGGCCCTACGGCTGGGAAACAGCCGAGTCAGAGCTCGGACAGACGATGCCACATAGCCTGCGGGGCCAGCGAAGGTTGTCATGACTTTCCTCCCACCTTGGGAAGGTGGCACGACGGGGGCTGGGGACGGAGGGGACGGAGGGAGAGAGAGGAGACTGCAGAGAGGAGAGAGAGCGAGCCATTCAATGCACAGCTTCCGAACTCCTGGTGACATACAGGAAGGAGCCCTTCCAGGGATCTCTGTGACTCCAGGGTTCTAGGTAAGGGGTCCCGCCTTCAGAGTTTCTCAGAACTGGGGCAACCTGAGCGTGGAGGTTGTGCTGCCACCTTCACCCCAGAGAGCAGTTCTCCGCCTTGCTCCTGGTGGGCCTGGATCCTGCCTCTGCTGGGACAGGAAGTCAGTGCCCAAGCGCTGGGTGACCTCGGTGGCCGAAGCTGCTCAGACCCACGTCCTCCACAGAGCTGCACCTTCCTGCCTTGAGCCTGCCAGGCCTTCCTGGCATCTGCTTTTGGTTTTTGTTTATTTATTTTTTTCCATTTGGAACCGATAATAGGCTTGGTTGAGAACCAGGCTTTGTAAAATGAAGAAATTATCCCTGAGAACATTGCCTGGTTTCCGTTAATGAGTTGTAACTCGATATCAAGTTCTTTATCAAAATAGATTCTCATCCATCTGCCGGAAGCCCCTGTGCGGGCTCTGTGGGGGCTGCTGGGGACAAAGTCTTCCTCCTCCTTATTACGGCAGAACCTTCCGGAAATGGCCATTTGTGCTGAAAACCCCCGCTGACTCCCAGCCCCAGCCGGGAACATGAAGGTCCTGCCACTGACCGCGGGGGATGCCCTCTCCACCGTTGCATTTGGTCTCCAACCTCATCTGGACCACTCGTCATCAATCTTGTCTGATGATCTGTTTACCCAAAGCGCACAGCTGACTGACAGATGTCCGTCATCCAGGGCAGGCAGAGAAGGGGAGTTATTTAACTCACAGCTTCTAAACCCTTGGTGAAATAAAAATTCTCTCTCTGATTTCTGATTTGATTTGCCCCGAGTCAGGGCTGGTGGTTAGAGGCCCTCTTGACCTCCAGTCGACACTCCGCCCCTTCATTCAGTCTCCACTGTGAATGACACACGGTCCCTTAAATGCTGGGAAGAGGCTGCCTTGCTTCAGGAGAGGCTGGCCTCCCTGTGACTCAGGAGGTTCGCAGGAGGCTGTGCTCCTTCGTCAGGGGAGGAGACAAGGGCTCCTTTGTGGCGTGACCCGGGGACGGCCCTGTTTGATGTGACTTCGGCGGACAGTGTGACGCCCTGCCCTGGGATGCTCCGGGAACTTCTGACAAGCTCACAAAGGCCCTGGGCAGCTAGGAGCAGCCGGGTGGCCAGAGTGTGGCCTGAGTGTGGCCTGGAACTGCGTTTGGGGACACTCAAGGCAACAGAGCCAAGGCTTCCTCCCAGCAGAGAGGAGCAGCCCTGGGCATCTGGCGGAAGGGACACTGGGACCCTGGAGGCCGGACTGGCCTGGTCTGGGAGTCAGCTCTCCACACGCTTCCAGTGTGGCCCCACGGGAAGTCACTTTTCCTCTCTGAGCCTGGGTTTTCTTATCTGCAAAATGCGGGTGATGACGCCTTGCTCAGAGATGTCACGAAGCTTCAAGGCTGGAGGTCGCCTGGCACCTGGTGAGCCCTCGGCAGGTGGCTGGGTGGCAGGGAGACTCCCAGGTGGGGTGGTGCAGACTGAAGGTCCTGAAAGCCACAGGCATCGGTCTCTGAGTGCAAGCGAGGAGCACCCCCGAAGGGATCTTCCAGGAGGTGGGCGATAGGACCCCCAGTCCCTAACCACTTTGGGAAGATAAAAAAGAGAGTGGAACGGGAGAGAGGGCCGTGTGAGGCCATTTCTTCAACATCAGCTTCTGTGATGCGTTTGGGGACCGAGGGTGCGTCATCTTTCACCTCGAATGGAATGAGGGAAAGGTCACCCTGTGGTCGCCCGAGAGCTTACGAGGAGACCCCTGCAGTTGAGGAACTGGAGAGCTAGTCTCTGACCCCTTCCTGGAAGATCCGGGGGACAGAGGTGGGCTGGGCAGGGCAGAGAGACAGCATGGGACACCTGGGGCAGACACCTGGCTGCGGGGCGGGAACCTGCGATCCTGCCCACACTGGCTCCCAGCAGAGGTGCCGGAGGACTACGGGTAGACCAGGGGCTGAGGGGAGCACACAGCTGGAGAGGAAGCGCAGGGAGCTGGCCCCGGAGGGCTGTCGCAGAGAGCGGCAAGGAGCCAAGAGACGTGCCCAGAGGAGAACCAGCCGGGCCCTGCTGGAGCCGGGAGAACAGCGCCACCTCACCGCAGAGCTGATGGGAGCTTTCCTGGGTCCGCCATTTTGCTTCCGGCCAATATGGTGGGAAGGTGAAGTGGGGGACTCTCCCTGGGTGAGGGAAGGGGCATGCCCCACACCTCCCTTCCCGGGGGCCCTGCCCAAAGCCATCCTGAACGGCAACCAGAGGGGCGGCGCTCTTCACCCGCAGGGAAGGACTTAAGTGAGAGACTGGCTACCACCCAAGGGTGAGCAGAAAAGGCCCAGGATCCATTGTTTTATGTAGAGAAGGGCTTCCTCCACTGGACATATCTGAATGGAAGAACAGGGGCAAACAAACAAACAAATAAACAAACAAGCTAACAGAAGCTTGTGCTTGGGTCTGATCCCTGGTCTCATCCTGTTCCTGGGTGACATTGGCGATGCCTGGTGTTCCAGAAGACAGGATGGAGGCTCTGTGGCTGGAGTGGAGTCCCATGGCTTCAGAGAGGAAGTAGGGTGTCCTTGAAATGCCCTGGACTTTGGCGATGGCCAGAGAGGTCAAGCCAGAAATGGACAGTCTCTGGGACACAGTGTTTTCTCTGCCCCAGGCCAAACTCAGAGGGGGCGGCTGCCCTTCTTTCTGTTCCTCTTTTGGGAGTGGGGATGTATTTCCCCTCACCCACCTGAGGTCAGGCTGACCTTGCTGGGTCATCGGGCACCCAGGTCAAGAGTGGGGGCTGGCGCCCCAACCCGGCTTAAATGGGTTTAAATGCTGGAGGGTCCACTAACCAGCTGTGTGACTCTGGTCAATTGGACATTGGTTTCCTCACCTGTGAAATGGAATTCCTCGTGTCTCCCTCTTAGCATTGTAGCGGGCATGGGACGGGGGACTCTCATCAAGGGCTAGCATGACATGTGGCCCAGAGTAACCACACCACCAGCTACATCCGTTAGTTATCTCTGTCACCACGGTCACGATTATGAAAGTGACCACGTGCGTGCCTCACTTTCCCATCTGCAGGACAGGCTCAACAGGATGATGATTCATCAGGACACAGACTTATTTATTTTTCCTCAACACCGTACCATCATTATTGGACACAGAATCGGTGTTGACGTCACACTCAACCAAACTCAGGGGAGATGGGGATATGCAAAAAGCACCCAAAGGTGGAATATTAATCGTAAACCAATCTCATTTATGCAGAACTGGGTCTTTCTGGACAATGTCACACATCTTCCCATGATTCCATGACTGGTGAGGAACTCAGGATCAGAGAGGTGAAGCAGATGGCCTAAGGTCACAGAGCATCAGAATCAGGGCTCAAAACCCAGAATGATGTTTAGGCCCAGGTGCTAAAGTCAATTGTCCCTGAAAAGAGCTTTGTCTGCTCGTATGCATATGATTTAAATCCCAAGTCACAGACCACAAGGAAAAGGGGATGGGGAGAGTTACTTATTGGTTTGGGACAGGTGGGGAAAAGGCGAGGAGCTTAGACAGGGTTCAAGAAGCTTCCAGGCTGCCTGTCCTTGTTCTCACAGACCCTGCCGAGGCCCCCACTGTTTTCCTCGCGCTGTGAAGTTGCCAGATTCCTGATCGCTCGCATTCCTTGGCATTCATCAACAAGGATTGCTTCCTGAGTTTTGAGCAGCCTCTTTTAAAAGGTCTAAAAATATCAAAGCAGCAGCCTGATTGGTACAGGATGGGACCAGCCAGCCAGCAATAGCAGCAGAGGTGACAGTCATGTGCTAATTGCCTTTCAGGCATTTTCTCCAAGGGCTCTTGGAAATGAACATTTCCCGCACACGTTAGCCTTTTGGCTCTTTTTCCTGAATGCGTTTAACATCACCAGCCCGAGAGCTGTCATTTCTGGAAATGTCAGTATTTCTATGTTTTAATTCTTGATCTTTGGGGGCCACTGGCTTCCATTCCCAAAGTGGAAGTGGGACGAGATTGCACTTAATGAGCACCTATTATGTGCCAGGGCCTTGACAATCCAAAGCAGTGGCCGCTGTTCCTACTTCCCTGTGAAGGATAAGGAGACCGAGGCACAGGGAGTAACTTGTCCAGGGTCGTCGTATTGCCAGCATCAGGGTGCCACCTGTATTTAGGAAGCACCCCCAGTTTGTGCCGGGGAGGCAACGGTGACTTGTTCAGGTGGAACAGAGCGTGGCCTGAGGGACAGGCTGTCCTAGTCGGTATGTGCAGCTACCCTGGGTGGCTGCTGAGAACAGAGAGGAGAGAGTTCCAGGCACCCTCCCAGTGCCAGCCCCTGCGCTGGGTCTGGGACAGCATCACGAACAAGCAAAGTCACCTTCTTGGAGGGGCGCCAGGCCTCGTGGGGAGATCAGAGAAATAAAGAGGCAATTATGATGCAGCGTTTTTAAAAAAAAATTTTTTTTCCTTTTTCTTTTTGGTAGAAAATAAAAAAAAATTCAGCGGGTGAGAGCTTGGATTCAGAGTGTATCTATTTAACTCCGTATTTACCCAAATCGTCCGACCCCATTGAGCTGTTTCAACATCTCGGCCGGGTACCCCCAGAACCTCATCCCTGGTTAGCTGGGCCTCTCCTCCTGGCTGTTTTGGCAGGGTATTGACCTGGGATCCAAAGATGCCTTTCTCAGAAACGTGACTCTAATTAGAATTGGTTTATAAATCTTCGTGGAAATGAGCATTATTTAGGAGGCTGAGCCCGAGCCACATGCAGGAAGACGGCTTTTCCCCGTTTCTTTCTCCCATCCTTAGCTGTATTTCACTGCCAGAAACCCGATGGCATGTTTTAGCAAGAGCCCGAGCACATGCGGATGTCCTTGTCTGTGGTTACCCGCAGTCACATCCTTGTTCGCATCGCCTGCAGCTAAAATCGGCACTTCCTTTTTCTACCAGATTTTTTTTTTTTTTTTTTTTTTGGATAGACTCTTTTTTAAAAATGGCTCCCCAGATGCCCCTTTGGGGGAGGCGCTTGTCTCCTGCCCCTCCCCACGATGGCCGCCGGGCTCATCTTCAGAACACGGGCTCTCTGCAGCTGTCCGGTCCTGGATTCGAATCCCAGCGCCGCCCACGGCGTACCTGGCGTCTGTGGGAGGGTTTCGCCACCTCCCCATGGCTCAGCGCGCTCACCTCTTCAGAGAGCGGGGAAGAGCGCACCTGTCCCACAGCACTGAGGAGGGAACTGTCACCCTGTGCGCCAAGTACCTGGCGCACCACGGATGCTTCCTGGCAGCCCTGACTTTGCTCTCCAGAGTCACGGGGCAACCAAAGGGCCCCGGGATTTCCAGGTTAGAGTCTTTTCTGCTTCTGCAGATGAAGATGAAGAGATCGGAGAGGTTCAGTGGGTTGCCCAAAGTCAGACAGCCAAGGAGAGGGAGGTGCGGGAGCCGGGCCTCCTCATCCCGGGCTATACCCGCTCCATCACCGTTGGGACCGCTGGGCACCTCCTGCCATGGAAAACCAGCCGGGGTTTGTCTGCTTCAGGGGAGAGCTCGAGAGGGACCTCTGAGCCATCCCTTCCCAGGTCCCACCTGGACTGCAGGCTCCTCTTTCTGTCCGGAGCTTTGATGCCAATGAACTGCGGAGGAGACGAGCCAACCCTAGAGAGGGGGAAGCCGCATCCAGGTCTTAACTGGACACCTACTGTGTGACAGTAGGCTTCCCGCAACAATCAAAGCTGACACGTTCCTTGTCCTTAAGGAGCTTCCAGTTTGCAAAGGAAGTCAGGGATTACGGGAGCGCATTTCAAGACGCCCAGGAAGCACATGATCTGGTTTGGGGGAAGTTGGGTTCAGGGCAGGCTTCTCCAAAGAGATGAGAGTCGACCCAGAAAAAAGAAGTTCCGGGAGCAAGAGGAAGGCGAAGCACAAGGTCGCACGGGGAAACCAGTTTGGCTCCTGAGCGGGGGCGCTGAGGCTGGAGGACGAGGCTGGGAACAGGCCACGCAGAGCCCTGTAAGTCCCACGAAAGGGATGGAGTCTCATTTTGAGGGGGAGACCTGGACTGTTTCTACCAGGGGAAGGACAAGGTCACACCTGCACTGAGAGAGAGTAGTCCAGAGGAGAGAAGACGGTGCTGGGACTAGGTGGTGACCTCGCGGAAGGAGGCGGTGACCTCGCGGAAGGAGGCAGTGTCCACAGAACACCTACGCTCGGGCATCTGATTGGACGGAAGGGGCAACGGAGGGGAGAGATCAGAGACAAACAACTGGGCACCTGAGAGCATCGCTTACCTAGAGGGGAAAGGGATTCAGGACCTCAGGGGTCTTCCGCTAGTGGCCCTCAGTCAGGGATGGTTTTACCCCCGAGGGCAAATGGCATAGTTGAGACATTTTGGGTTGTTACAATGGGTGGGTGGGTGGGGGGGAGGATCACCACTGTCACCTAAGGGATAGAGAGGCGGGGGATGCTGTCCAAAGTCCAGAAATGCACAGGACTGACCGCGTGGCCCAAAATGTCAATCATGCCTGGCTGAAATTCAGCCTCTAGAACCCCATTAGACCTTTGCAGTGGTTTAAACCTTTGGTAGGAATTCATGGAGCAAAGCCCTCCCTCATTTGACAACCCTCTGGGACGGAAACTCGGGTCACTTTGAGTGTGTGTAAATCTATTTAGAGAGAGAGGGCGAGCGAATGAATAAGGAGCTCCATCTGCCGGGGCTCTGTGGGGGGTGGCGTCCTGTCCCCCGGGGTACCCAGGAAGAACTTGTTCCTTGGAGGAGAAAGGCAATCTCTCTCCCATCCCACCTCTAAAGGAGGTTCTAGCTTTGGCGCAGTGTCTTGTCCCACCCCCAAGTCTATATCCGGGCAACCTTCAAGGTTCAGATCACTCGGCTCCACTGGACACATCTTGCCATGACAGAACTTGTTCGTATCTCTAAGCTCCTGAAAGAAGTTGGCTGTCTGTACCTGTGGTTTCTGCATCCATGGGTTCTGCCAACCATGGATAAAACACCTTTGGGGAAAAAAAAATCCTGTGTGTTCTGAACATGTACAGACGTTATTCTTGTCATTGTCCCCTACATAATACAGCGTGACGACGGTTGACACAGCTTTTACATTGCATCGGGTGATATAAATCCTCTAGGGATTCTCTCAAGTGCGCAGGTTCTTATGAAAATACGGTGCCATTTGATGGGGGGCTCTGGACATCGGCAGAGTTTGGTATCCATAGGGGGTCCTGGCACCAATCCCTCGGGGACCTCGAGGGACCACTGTACATTCTTTGTCCTTTCTTTTTGGTACATTTGGTTTGCCATCTTGATTTCATAGTTCCTTAATGGTATTCTCTCCAACACAACTGTGGGTTGTGTTGACCCCAGGGTTGGTTCACTTTAGTGCCTTCAAAACATCCGTGGGTATACAACGTACCCTTCAGGAGGTGACCCAGGCCACGTGCCAGCCCACATGGGGCCGTTCTCTCTGACTCCCTGCCACTGACCCATCACCCACCGTGAACCCGTCTGACCCCGCCGAACCCGTCCCAGAAACCATCCCCGCCGGGCGTCTTCCCCCTCAGTAAAATCCAGAAACCCGGAGGCACCTCCAGCCTTGCAAACAGATCACCAGACATGCCGGTTTTGGAGTTATTGGATAAAACTACCGGTTGCGTAAATTTCAATTTAGGCAGAAATACGTTATCTGGAAATTGAGCCCCACAAGAAACTCTCCTCAGCTGAGTTTGCAAACAGGAATGGAGACGGAAAAAAGCCAACAACTCAGGCAAGAAGGTATCCCATGGAGGTTATGATTTTGGATTTGGCTGTCGAAAGCTCTCTCAGAAACGGACGTTGGTTTATTCAGCTCCAGGGAGGTTTAACTGGCTTCTGTCAGATTGTACGTTAAGTGCGGCTGGCCACTGAACCCTGTATGGATTCTTTCAGTCTTTGAATTTCGCAGCTGACGGCAGAGTCTTGGGAGGAGGTGTGGACGTTGAAAGGTAGTCAAGACTAGGTCTCCCTCTACGGTGGCCAAGCATGGATTCAAGAGGCCACACAAGGTAGACACAGATGGGCACCCGGGATTCAAGGTGGCCCATGTTCTTCTGGTCCAGTTCCCTGTGATCTTCAGTGTCCAGAATGGTGACCCCAACATTAGCTGCATGAATCCCTACAGTGTAAGGTACCACTGTGGGCAAATGTCCCTGAGTAGGGGACATTTGGTAGTTGGGTTGGGTAGGAAGTAAGGGTGTCTTTCTTTTGGGGATTAATCTTCATCCATGTGTGGCTTTCAACGTCCACACCTCCTCCCAAGACCCGCAATGTTTGGATTTTTGTGAAATCACCAGACCAGTCCTTGCTGATTTGTCCATCAAACATCCATCTCCAATGCTACCGCCTCTCCCTCGCCTGCTTTCTACACTCACGTTGGATACACACTTTCTCGTTCTTGCTGCCAGAAAAGGCTCGCGACACTGTTTTGGCAAATGGGACGGTTGGAGGAAAGGCTTTGCTCACTTCATGAAAGAGACACATCTCCCCTTTTCTATAGAATGTGGATGAGATGCTGGAGCTGGGGAAGCCACTTTGTAACCATGAAGGAAGAGACGCTCTGGTCCCAACATTAGTGAGCTCTTGAAACAATGCAGGACCCTCTACCTCCTGATCTCTTCCAGGAGCAGAAATGAATTCATATTAATGCCAGTGCTCTTTGGTTTTTCTCTTACTTATAACTAGAAAGGGTTCTAATTGATACAGAGTGTTTTCCTTTACTCTCCCAAGGTTCTGGATTTCTATGGAATAATGGTAGCATGCTGAGAGTTGAATAAGTTCAAGGGACCCAAACCATGCTCAGGGGCACCCTATTTTCTATTGATTTATTTATATGATTGTGCATGTTCATATGTATTTTTGTTTATTTACATTTTCGAGGTATGGGTGCTCTATTTTTATTTTTATTTTTTTGAAACCCAGTTGCTGTAAGCTGCCCTTGGTGCTCTGGCCCCAGGCTTCCCGCTCTTCTGCAGCTGAGGCTTTTAACTGGGTCAGGCATTTCTTCCACCGGGATGAACTCTCTCCTGAAAGGCACATCATCCTGCCTGCAAAGCACCAAATCTAGGAAGTCCTCCTGCCCCTGCTTCTTTCCTTTCTGCCCTCAAGTTGGGACACGACCTCGCTAGTGAGCCCCCTCCGGATGTCACCTCCCGGTTGACTGCGTCTTCAGAATGGTGGTAGCCGCGCCCCGAGGGAATAATAACCCCGTGATAATAACGGTGGCCACTACCTCCTGGGGACTGTGTACTGGGGACTGGGCTCAGTATCACACATGCCCTATTTTTTTTTTTTTGGAATCATTCCCCAAACATCCGGGGCCACAGAAGCTATTTCACAGACTCTCACACTAGAGTGTCAAAAAGGGGATTTGAACCCACCCTTGTGGGACTTCAAAGGCAGCGCTCCTAAGTAGCCACCAAGCTTAGATGGGGTCCAAGATCCATTTCTGCCCCGTTCCTTCCCACCCTGAGCAGCCGCCTCTCTGCAGACCTGACAGAGCTGGCTTCATTTTGTCCAGCACACAGAGAGAGTCAGTCGCTCTTCCTGTGCTGGGAGGTGGCGAACAGGCTCCTTGCCTGCATCCTGATTTATCATGGACGGAAGGCGACTGTCACATGGGCCTGCAACTAGACACAGCAAGATTCGCCAAGGAGGGAGGAAAACTAAATAAATGAACCTTTTGAGTTTTGCAATCGGTCTCCTACAACTGCAAAACAATGAAGCCAGAGAAGCCCCTGGAGAGAGACAAGGACTCACTGCTATTTTTCTGGTCTAAGGAGTGATCTAAAAACAGGTCCAACCAGTTTGGGATTCTTCCGAATGAAATCTCAAGTGGCTGTTAGATATTTGATGCTTTCAGGGTAATCAGTGAGTCACTGTGGCAGGGTGTGGTCTCCGTGATTAGAGGCCAAAGAGATCACCCAGCTGTGGGCTCACTCCTAACAAAGACCTGTGACTTGCTCACCAGGGAGACCGCTGGTTACCTCTTTAGGTCGCGATTTCTTCCACCTGGACAGGGAAGAAAATCATTTCACATTTTCAGTGGACACAGGCTGCTCTGAGGGACAAGGTTTTTCTTGCTGGGGAACAGCTTTCTAAAATGTATGGATTCTCCTGGTCTCCGAGGCTGCCCTTCATCATTTGGGGAGTAGATGAAAGATGCATACCTGGGATTCTGCCTGGTTTGTCCCCTGCTCCTCAGACCTGCCCGCTCACTTGTCAGCTCTCCGAGGGATCTTTGTGGCCATCTCCCCGGGTGCAAGAGGGAACCAGAAACACCAGCTCCGGCACGGAGGTTGTTAACAGGATTAAACGACCGTATCCTGGCGGCTAGGGTTCAATGGCACTGACGCGGGCCAGGCTCTGTTCTAAGAGCTTCCTGTGCATGAAGTCATCTGTTTCCCTCAACAGCCTTACAAAGGTGAAGTGTTTTTAGCTATAATTCGTCTCTTCTAAGATGCACATCCCCCCCGCCATGTTTTAACATCTCTGAAAACGAGATACATCTTATCCTCTCATTAAAAAAAAAAAAAAAATAATAAGAAGATGCATCTTAAAATGGGAAACCTCTTAGATCTGGCACAGCTGCCTCACAGAGGGGGAGACCGAGGCAGAGAGAGAGGGGGGCTGACTTGCCGGAGGTCATGCCACCCAGCAAGTGGCAGAGCTGGGCTCGAATCCACGTAGTTGGCTGAAGGATCTGTTCTTTTAGTTACCCAGCTAGACTATGAGCAGCAGCCCCACCATGGGTTCCTGGGGGTTTTAGGATCTACCCAAATGACGAAGGCTTTCTTCTCTCTGGATTGTTAATTGCAAGGTAGAAACTTCAAGCACCAAGAGACAGAGACTGTATAAAGGATTCTGCACCTTTTTAGGTTTTTTTTTTTTTTTGGGGGGGGGGGCAGTAGCTATTTCTGTGTTTCCATTCTAGAACATGGAGGAGGGGTCGTACATGCCCCTCACCTGCTTCCTAGCCTTTTCCAAGACGAAAATCCTGGGTCTGCAATAAATCCCACGGGCAGCTTGCTCCTCCCTCTGTCCATGGCAAATCCCATTAGACTTCTCTTTTGCTTCTGTGGGAAACAAAGCCCAAAGGTTTCCTTCAACAGATTAGGGGATACAACAGGGGGGCAGGCTGGAAGCTTTCTTCCACAGGAGACCTTCACTTGGAGGATTTGCATATTTATATTTCTTCAGCTGGGAAAAAAAAAAAATCAACAACCCAAAAACAAAACCACAAGAAAGACGCTATGAAGACTGCCACCCCTTAGTTAGGATCTGACAGCCTCGAGAAGGAAAAAGGTCAGAGGGCTTCGGGGGTTTCCCCAAGACCCACCCCCAAATCCTAGCTAATGCGGCGGACGCCATGACCCCGCAGCTGTTCTCCTCGGCGACACCAGATCTCTCCTGGATTCCCTCCTGGATTACCTGGCTGCCCGGCATTCTCTAATCCTCTTTTTATGTCTTTTCCCTCTCTGCTCCAAACCAACCTGGAAACTCTTTGATCATACCCCACAGCTTCTTCTTGTATCCCCAGTGGTGCCCAATGGACGGTGAGATAGAGAGTGGTGGAACTCTGGAGCAAGAAAGCTCGGAGTTCGAATCCCCACTCTGCCCCTGGAAGGCTTGGAGAATGCTCCGCATGCACCTACGCCAAGGGTCAGACCCGCACCTCCCTACCCACCAGCAGCATCATTAGCAGGACTGACATTATCATTCCCTTTACTTGCCCCCCCACCCCCAGCCTTAACTGAGCCTAGGTTAATCAATGCCTTCTGGCAACTCAAAAAGTTGAAGTTCCAGAAGAAAGGGATGGTCTTTTGAATGACAGTCAGGGACACCCTCAGGGCTTCGTTATTGCTTAGAAGGTGGGGTGGGGGCAGGAGGATGTTGATGGGGCAGTTGTGCCTGAGGTCTTAGTTTGTCTGATAGTGCCCTGGGAGCTTTCTTCCTGTCCCTGGAATTCCTGGGATCCCACTACCCTCCTTCTAAGAGAGAGGATCAGTGTACCACTCTGACCTCAGCATCTTCCTCCACCTTCCTCATCTCTCCGTCCCTGCGTGCAAGGGTTGCATTTACTTAGGTACCTGTCTTCTTTCCTCCCTAAATAACACACGTGTGCGCGTGTGAGTCTGAGTTAGCTGTCCCTTATCTTTGCTCCCATAAGACCCCACACTATTTCACGGTTTACCACCTACAATGCACCACCTTGCATTATAATCACCTCCCTCTTTTTCACTCCCCACCTCAAACATATGCACTCTGGGCAGTGAGATTCTTGGAAGAGAGTTTTTAGCACATAACAAGGATCCCTTAAATCTTCGCTGAATGAATGGTGTTTCAATACAACTAAAATCTTAGGAGTGCTTACTGTGTCAAGAATTATCCTAGGGACTTGGGACATGCATTAAGTCATTTAATGCCCACAGCAATCTCATGCAGAGGGCCTGTGACATCCCTATTTTACAGAGGACCATGCTGAAGCAGAGAAGTTCTGCAACTTGTCCAAAGCATGGGGACGCTAAGGGGAAGATCCAAGGCAAACCCAGCCTGTTTTTGTCGGGTGACGCTGCTCCGATACTCCCGGCTGCTCCCATACTCCCGGCTGCTACTGAAACCTCCAACTGGCTCCTCACCCTCTTGCCCCTGGGAAGTTGCTGTCCTGGGAAGTTCAGTCCCAGAGGGGGCTGTTTTGGATCAAACACACTTCTATGCAGCATTTGGAGATAAAAGGAGATTCATGAAGCTGTATCTTGCAGACGGATCTCACCAAGAGGGTTGAGCAAAGAGGAGTGCCCAAAGAGGTATCCATCTTCCAAGAAGAATAACAGGAGAACACTCCAGGCCACGTGCAAAGCACTGGTGAGTTCCCCTGTGTGCATCCTTCCTGGGCCACGACTCTGAGCCACAGTGTGCATGCCCCTGTGGATGGACCAGAGTGGACCATCACCCCATTTCCTGGTGTGGTCAATCCATGACTACGCAGGGGATTGAAGGTTCCAAACCAAGGCACGCTTATAAATTTGGCATACCCAGTTATGGTCAATTAAAAACAGAAACCCTTGACTCCCATCGTTCAGTACTCACCAATGTTTCTTTGTCATTCAAATCGACACCCCCAATTTCACGTCCCATGTACACAGTCGGAAGCATTAGCATTGCCCTAGACAATTTCCCTATCTGATTTTGTTTAATTCTTCCTGCTGTTTCTGCCTAGTTCATGTTCTGTTCTCATTTTGCAGATAGGAGGAAATAAAGGCTCAGGGATGTTCAGCAACTTGACCAATGTCACTCAGAGAATGAGTAGTAAGCCCAGCCTCCCAACCCCAAAGTTTGACGCCCGGCAGCCTCTCTGCCTAGAGAGAGGATGCGCACGTCTCCCAAGTCTGGCGGATCTCTGGAAATAAGTTCTGCGACGGCAAACCTACAATTCATCTTAATTTTTTTCTGATGTTCTACTGTGTCACTGTCAATTTATTCCATCGTTTTGGAATTACTGGCTAATAGGATGGCCCAGTGAACTGTTCTGAATCGTGTTTTCATTCTGTAGGAGAAACCAACCATTGAATAGCAACGGGGATGTGTCTGGACAATTTAATTACACCATGACTCTTTTCTCTTCTCCTCTCCCTCGTGGGTCTGGAGGCTAGTATCTATTTCTCTTGTTTTTAAAAGCATGTTTGGTTTGGGCAGAGTAGGGAGACTTACCTGGGTCTGAGGTTCTGAGTCATAACAGGTCCACATGGCCCCGGAGCTGGGGGAACTGTGCATCTTTTTGGTGGCTGGCACCTTGGTCATCTTGGAAGTCTTTCAGGCTTTCTCTTGTCCTCCCAAGACTTTTCCAGAATCTTCTATCTTTTTGAGGGATTCCAGAAATTTCTCCCTGCCTCCCAAGTCCCAGCGACACAGATCCCCAAAAGGGTTTCTTTGTGCGACAAGGAATGGGAAAACAAATTACTTGAATGTCCCACAGACAAGATAAGGAAGTCCAGAGACGATGGAATCAGGCTAATGGGGAATTATTAACTTTTCAGAAAACTACAAACTTTTATAAACTTCCCCCCATCTTCGGAAGCGAATCTCTTTCCCTTCTATAAGTAAAATAAAATATGAACGGAAAAAAAATAAAACTCCATCAATGAAATCCCCATCCTTCCCGCAGCGTCCAAGAATCAAGGAGGCCCAGAGCCCGGCTGAGCCTCGCCTGGTCAGGCAGGGTAAGCGGCCGCCAACCGTCAGGCGCGGCCCTACGGTTGCCGGGCAACGGGACGCCAGGCGGGGCTGCCTCATTGGCTGGGCCTGGAGGGGGCGGGGTCGCCAGCTCCTCCCTGCAGCCGGAGGCAGGCTCGGAGCAGGTGGCGGGCAGGAGAACCACATTTTCTGAAGTCTGTTTTTTCCCTGGCAGACCAAAGGACCCCGGATTCTTTTTCTCCACCCTACTACACACGTCTCCTTCCTTTCAAACTGCCTCATCCTGCTGCTAATCTAAGAGTGGTTCCTTGTGCTTTGATGGGGGGGGGGGTCACACCATTCTTCACCCCTGATGCCTAATTCTCCCCTTTTCCTACCTGAGAAACTTCTACTCATCCTTCGAAGCCCTCATACATATATAGACTTATGCATACATACATATAGACACGCATCTGTGTATTACGCATATAAATGTGTCTGACACTTATTAAGAATGTGCTCGACACTGTCCTAAGTCTCTTATATTGCAATGCTAGCAGAATTCTCACGGCATTCCATGTACGAAGCTGTCATATTACCCTCTGTTATGGACTAAGCAACTGAAGCACAGAGACATTAAATGACCTGCTTAATGCCACACAGCCTGTATCTGAGCTGCGATTCAAGGTCAGAACTGTCTGATTCGAATACCCGAATTCTTAACAACTTAGCTACGTGAACTGGGATAAGTTCCCTAAATATACTGAGCTTTGACTTCCTTATCTTTAAGATGGGGCTATCAGGTTTACTATAGGTTGTTCAGGATTAAAGTAATAATATATATATAAAAGATGAGCATCTGAGAAGTTCTGGTTGAAGGTACTGTTATTATTCCCTGGCATCCTATCTCTAAGAAGAATTAGGCATTCTTACTCTGTTGGGCTCATTTCATAGCAGATATTAATACTAGCAATATTTATTGATTGCTTACTCTGTGCTAGGTACTGTACTAAGCACTTTACATACACTAATTCATTTAATTCTCCAATAACCCTATGAGGTTAGTTCTCAGACTGCAAAAATTTATTGCACGTTTTTTTTATTTGCATGCCTTATCCTTGGCATTACTTTACCCTGAATCAATCTAGTTCCTGGTTTCTGCCTAAACCTTGAGCTGCTGAGGATTATGATATCATCATGGGCTCATCTTCCCGAGCAGGCACCCACCGCAAGATAATACTCCACAGAATGCAAAATGCCTGGCCATGCGGCTCCGGATGTTGATGGCTGGAAGCCATCATTTCCTCCCTGTTGTCTGAAGACTGCATCTGACCTCCCCTTTTCCTGGGGAGTTTGGGTTCTGTTTCCTTTATGGGCAGTATTAAGCAATCAGCAAGCGTTTTCAGGACAATGCAGATAAACAGAGCTGTGTTTAGAGGATGGGGCTGGGGATGAGCAAACAGGCAGAGTGGGAAATGTTCAGCTCTGAGCACAGTAGACAAAGGCTTTCTCTGGAAAGAGGACCTCATTTAGTGCTGTCTGAGCCCAAGGAATGGGAAGAGGGCTTTGTCTCAATTTGAAGACCTACCTAGACAGCAGAGCATCATTTTAAAGGATGTGAGCTCTGGAGTCGGACAGACATAGCCACTGAGCAGCCTCAATGATAATTATCCTCTAAGGGCCATACTGAAAGCCAGATAGGATCATCTATGCCGAGTGCCGTGTCTAGCATGAAGGAAGTACTTGATGAAGATTAGCTCTTCTTTCCTTTGTTGTTACTCACCTGTCAAAGCCACATGAACACTGGAAGGAGGAAGGCTCTGGAGTTCAAAAGATCCGGGTTCAAATTCTGAGCCTGCCACTTACTGGTTGTTAAGACCTGGCTCAAGTCACTTCACTTCCCCAAGCCTCGATTTTATTATGTATAGGAAGTCCATGTACAGGGGCCATGTCCATATTATGCCTGCTGCTGGGAGTCCTAAGTAGAAAGCCCAGTGCGTAGAGTCGGCGCGCCAGAGAGGGCTCAGGGAACGCTGTTTCTCGTCTCTGTCTACAAAGGGGGAGGTTCCCTAAGGAGGGAATAAGATCCCCAGCACCAGAGACAGTCATCCAAATGCTCTCTGGCTTCCTGATGGGTGGAGGAGGCACCAGTGATCACTCAGGGGTGACCCCATGACATTTAAGACCCTTTCCAAACAGAACGTGGGAGATGATACAGAGTACTATTTAAGCTAGTGTTGAAATCTCAGCTTGGCCCATTACCAGCTGTGTGACTTTACTCAGAAGATGTCTCCTTTCAAAGCTTTGGGTTTCTCATTACAGAAAAGGGATAACAAATACATTTAGCACAGTGCCTGACACACCTTACTTGGAAAATGTCAGTTCTTGCTCTGCTATGATCATTGAACCAAATATTTTCTAGATCAATCTAGTACTTTGGGTGAATAAACAGGTTAATGAGGAATATCTCCCCATCCTGAGGACTCATGACATCTCCCAATCTAGTTGTTGGGAGAAGACACACACACACACTCATACACACACCCTCACAACTTAATAAGAAAGCATCCAAAGGGGCATTTTGATTGATTGAGCTCCTTTAATAGAAAACTCAGAATGGGATCAGATGTGAGCTATCATTTGGTTGTGGCTTGAGTGTGTCCCCCAGAGGTTCATTGTTGGGAGCTTGGTCTTCAGT
This sequence comes from Sciurus carolinensis, assembly GCF_902686445.1. Lineage (NCBI taxonomy): Eukaryota > Metazoa > Chordata > Mammalia > Rodentia > Sciuridae > Sciurus > Sciurus carolinensis. The sequence continues at coordinate 133,532,698 of NC_062220.1, forward strand.
GTGGCAATGTAAAGAGGTGGCAGGACCTTTAAGAGGCGGGGCCGAATGGAAGGTAATTAGGTCATTGAGGTGCCGTCCTCAGAAGGATTGAATATAGTTCTTGTGGGACCCTGGTTGGGTCTTGTGAAAAGATGCTTACCAAAGAAGGAACCTGGTCCCTCTGGTCACTCTGGCTTCTGATCTCTACATCTGATCTCTCCCTCACACAAACTCTACTGCATGATGTCATCTGTCATAATGTGATGCAGCCAGGGGCTCCCACAGCAGAACCCACGCCATGCTGTTTGGATGTCCAGATTCTGAATCTGTGAGCTGAGTAAACTTCATTTCTTTGTAAATCACTCAGTCTCAGGTATTCTGTTACAGCAATGGAAATGGACTAATACAATGTGCAAGAGACTTATTGGGGGACATAATGCAAAGGGGAGGGACTGGAATAGGCTGGGAGAGTCTGGTGATGGGAGGAAGGAAGGGGATTGAATGGGAGGAGTCACACATTGATACCCAGCTCTGAGGGAGTCTCCACCAGGCTGATGGGGAGTCCCTGAGCCAAAGGTGCCTGCTAGATGCATTCTCCATTGGTCAGGAAAGGCCTGATTCTAGGCCCCTACTCTGCCCACTCATTGGCTGGGAGCATTTGGGTGTGGCATGCCTGCTGCAGAATCAAAGCATATGGCGGCTTCAAAGATGCAGCGCCTGCCCATCGGCTCTGCTGCCTGCAGTGTTCTCTTGGTGGGTCATCTAAGCTGACTTGGCCAGTCCAGGTCACCTTGGTGCTGCCCAGATCCACCTTGGGTGCATTCCCTCTCTGGTGGCTCCTGGGGGCCTTTCTTGTTGAGGGGAAACTTGGAAAAGAGAGATCAGTGGGACAGACTCCTGAGCCATCTTGCAGCTCTTACCAGGACTGACCCTGGTGCCCGCCCTCCTCCTCCTCACCATCCAGGCTAAGTTCCCCTCGCCCTCAGCAGCTGCCTCTGCAGGGCCTGGAGGCTTAGCTAGCGGTGTGATTGAAGCCTTCCTTCCTGAGGATTCTGAGCCCTTCAGTAAATACACTCTCCTTTGGGGCTCAGGGTGCCACATACGTCATTTCCTGCTTTAAGTTGAACAGGAGAGTAGTCCGGGCACTGTGGATCACGCAGGTTCATCTGGGTTCCTTCCTGCCGGCCCCTACTGCGTAACTGTCACTCAGGGTCAAATCTTCCTGAAAAAGTGGTCACCCCTTTTCTCTCCTGCTAGTCCCTAGACACACAAGAGTCCACGTTCCCCGTAGCAACAGTAACTAGTAGCCAGTAAAATACATGCTCTGTCCTCTGGCAAAAGTGTGTCCGCTTTGGGAACCTGGACTCTCTCTCACCTTGCAGAGCCCAGAGTTGTAGAAGTAGGAAGATTCCAGTCTCTCAGTGGGTTACTGGATGTAAAGGGTAAGGACGTAAACCCCTTCTGTTTCTGTTTCTTGGCCCCTGTGTATGGCCGTATTGGAGACACAATGCCATTGATTTGATTCATTCACTTTGAATTGCAGGGCATCCTTGCCGGGGGTTCAGACTGGTCCAGAACTCTATGGAGCCAGTTGCTTCTGTGCTATGACCAGATCCCAGGCCAACGTGAAGTAGGTTCTACTGCTATTTCCACGGGTACAGACGGCCGTGGTGGTAGCAGGCAGGGTTGAGACCAGGTCCCTCAACCCTCCGCTCCCAGTTCCCAGGAAGCACTCTTTGCTACCATTTTGCCTGAAATCTCTCACTGGCTGCAGCAGATGTTCTTAAACTTTCTTGGCTCATGGCATTCTTTGCTTCCCAATAAAATTTTAATGGCGTCTCTACGCCAAAAAGAAATCTCTTGAGAAGCCTACTTATTAAGTAGTTTGGCCCATGCAACTTAGTAAGTATTTATATCCTAAAGAAGTAGTAGCTATTTGAAAAAATACAACATGTACATTAAAAGAAAATACTATTTGCATTTGGTGCTTCAGTAGCTTACCGAAAGGGGACCTGTGACTTCTCAAACTTTGGAATCGAGTCGGATGCTGTCACCTTCACTTTCTCTGGCACTTGGGCTTTTGCACAGTTGACACTTTTTGTCACAGTGACACCCCAAAATCCAGTTTTATAAAGATGGAATATCACAAAAGGAATGTCGTGTCATCTGCTGCTGAAATCGAGTGTTAGGGAGGGCGATCCCACACACTGCCAGAGACCTGGAGGCTTCAACACCAGAGATTTATTTTCTCATCATTTGGAGGCTAGAAGCCTGAGATCAAGGTATCCACCGAGTTGGTTTGTCCCGAGGTGTCTCTCTTGAGCTTGCAGATGGCCACCTCCTTCCTGTATCCTTGAGAAGTCTTTGCCCTGTGTTTTCACCCAAATTTCTTAAAAAGACACCAGTCCTAAGAGAAGACGGTCCACCTTCATGACCTTGTTTTAACTGAATTACCCCAACGAAGACCCTAGATTCAAGGAGGATCATATTCTGAGGGGTAAGGGGTTAGGGCAAGATACGAATTTGAGGGTAGGGGGCACCTTGCTCTGCCCACAGCACAGAGCTACCTTGAGTTAGTGGTCATGTGGGATTTAACAGGTGTCTCTGGGTTTCCCTCAAACATTGAAAAATATCCCAGGCCTTTTCTGTGAAATTCTTGGGGGCCCTGCGTTACCTTGGCGCACAGTTTGGGAGACACGGGCTCTAGGAATGTGTCCTGCCTCTGAGCAGAGCAGGCTGCAAGGGCAGGAAGAGAGGGTCACCCTCAGGAAAGCAATGACGGATGGGAATTTGGAGAAAGACCCCACCTCCTCTCCCCGTGGGCCACTCCGTAGCACCCAGGGCTTGCCTGCTCATTTACACACCCCGGGATGACCTCATCCCTTTACCTGTCACACTTGCCCACCTCACTCTGATACTTCCTGGATGGCCTCCCAGATGAACTACTTACGCCCAAACCCTTTTCTCTGCTCTGGGGAACCAACCAAGGTCAGCATTTACACTGATTGGAACAATCGAGAAGGTCAGACTTGAGTCAGACTATGAAGCTGAGCCACCGCTGGTTGTGCGGACACCTGAATCATCCCTGGTCCCTCATCCTACTGCTTGGGCTCCCCACTGCCTGTGGTTACCAGGTTCCATAATCCCCTTCCCATTTTTGCTTTCATGGATGTCTTCAATTCTTCCTGTTATTCTCCACATCCCTTAGACACTGAGAGGGCAACATGTTTTCAGATATGCAAATACATTCCCCAGCAGCGAAATATTTGACAACTGAGATAGGAAGTGATTGTTTAATTCTTAATTCCTGGTTGATGTATGCAAAATGTGAACTGGGGGTGTGGAGCAACAGGCACCCTCTCCTCCCAATTTCCCAGAAAGAAAAGCATCGGAAGGGATTAAAAATAGACGGATCAAAGAGGAGAAAGATTTTGGAATGTGTCAGACGCCAGCTGGGGTAGCTGACGTGAAATCTCAAAATCTGGTAAACACTTGAGTTTCCGTCAGTAATACATATGTTTGGCATTAAAAATCTATTGGAAAAAGTCATCACTTTTGGAATATTTTTAATATGCTTCTCTGTGTTGCATCTAGCCCACGGAGAACCCCTTCTGGATATTTTTATGGAAATGTCAGCAGTAGAGTTACAAATGATAGGGCCCAGGGCAAGACAAAAACTTGGGGGTCCCTTGACACCTGGTAACTGGCAATCTATTGATGAATTGGTTCCAGGATTAAATGCCACTGGATAATGTGTATTTGTCCCACCTCCCTGGATTTCAGGACTTCATTAGGATGAAGAGGGATTACTGCCGGCTGCCTTGCCCGCTGGGGACACTCTGCACCCCCATCTCTCATTTCTGCTCTCTTCTCCAAAATGCAATCCAAGGGGAAAGGCAGATTCAGATCTTTGCAAAGGAAATGAAGAACATGGAATGTTCACTGGCCTACCTCTCTTTCTTTCTTACTGTATTGCACCTGGTCCAGTAACAGAGGGAGAAGCGAAGTCCCCAGGAATATTCTTGGGGAATCTCACCTATTAGAGACCTAGAAGCGGGGTGGAAGCTACCTCTCTGAGCAGGGCTTTCTATGCCTACCTGATTCATGTCACCGTGCCCTAGGAGGCAGGCCGGAGACTGGAATTCTGGAGCTGCGAATCTCATTTTACGAATGAAGAAATCAAAGCCAGCTCGAGCAGTTGCAATGTGTTTGTGGTGGAGGCTATCTGGGAACCGTTTCTTTTAAAATTCCAAATTCAAAGATGTATGTCGACACTCAGTCACACTATTGTAATGCTCTTCCACTGAACCGGGTGTGCACGCACGTTTGGGTTTGGTTCAGCAGAACAACATGGAGTTACCTCTGCAAGCTGTCAAGACGATAAGACAACTGAAGATTCCCGAGCCACCTGCAAGAAGACGAACTTCTCCAGCCTTTTGGAGGAAGCCTGTACTTTAACATCCACATAAGACAGCTCAGGCCCTCATTCTGGCTGGGAAGGTCCCTTCTTGCATTTACTGTTCAGTACACGCTCTGGCCTGCTTCCGACTGTAGTCGGGACTTGTTGAACAAGATGTGTTCTACTCCTCAATGCCAGTAGTTCTTCATGTCATCTAATTTGGAAATAGGGTCCTTGTAGATGGCCAAGAGGGACTTATGCTGGATTGGGGTGGATGCTGATCAAATGACTCGTGTCTTTTAGAGGAGAGGGAAATGGAGAAGAGACCTAGAAGACACACAGGAAAAAAGCCACGTGATTTGGAGGCAGAGCTATAAGCCAAAGAACCCCAGGATTTAGCAGTCAATACTGGGAGTTGGGGTGTGGAGAGTGGTGACAGAGGATGGGACAGCAGTGACTGAGATTAGGGTCTCTGATGACCTCATACCTGTGGCATGCCCAGTACCTGGGAATGTTTCTGTGCAAAGGCCCAGGATGCTTAGCTGCTGTGGCAATGCCCTGCCTGAGGAGGCTCTGTGCAAGAGCCCTATCAGCTCTGACCTTGATCTCAGGCATACAGCTCTGGGAAGGAAGGAATTCTTATGTTAAACAACCACAATTTTCTGCAGCTGGGTTCCTGCTGGCTTTACAGTACCTTTAAACAATGGACTTTCTTGAGAGCTACACAAAGCTCCTAACACCCCACTTTGCAACTGTGGAAAACTACATAGATGTCCTAGTTTCTGTAACTTTCCTGAATGCAAAGAATAATGGCTGCTTAATCTTTAACCTGATCATGAGACATACATAAATAAAGATTGCTGGGGACACTCTTTAGATTTCATCTCTGTCAGAGGGCAGAGCTCCACCTGATCCCAGCTTCATCTTCAAAATCTGTGTCTGTGAATCTTTATTTTTCAATCCCCCTTCATCCCTCACCAGACCAGAGACTTTGGTTGCACTGGTTGTGGAAATTGGGAAGAGGGGAGGGAGGATCCTCCCCAAGAGACTTCATAAAGAGCTTGGGGCTCAGTCTTGGTTTTGTACTTCTAGCTCTGGAACTGAGGCAATAAGTGCCTGTTGTTTAAATCCACATAATTTGTAGTAGTTTGTAATGGCAGCTCCAGGAAACTAATATACCACTAATCTCGTCTGTTGCTGCATTTCCCCCCCATCCCAAGTTATTAATGCCCTCGAAATGCTACTTCTCAAAGACAGGGAAAGCAGGATTTTATTGGAGGTTTGGAATGACAGAGGAAGACTCCAGCTCTCCAGAGTCAGTGGCCTAAAATGAAAAATTAGGCATTGTCAAATTTTTTCTTTTTGGGGGGGGGTGCTGGGGATCAAACCCAGGGCCTTGTGCTTGCAAGGCAAGCACTCTACTGACTGAGCTATCTCCCCAGCCCTTATTGTCAAATTTTTAATTAAATAAAAATAAAGTTCTCTGGAGACTGGAGCACACAGGTAGGGTAGTAATCCCTGCCACCTATTCTGTTTGTTAGAGGAGTTACTTTTTCCCCATAAGAAGATCTAAACATCTTCCATTTTTATAGATGCAGTTTTGGGGGTACCCAGAACCAAACCCAGGGATGCTTAACTACTAAGCCACATTCCAAGCCCCATTTTTATATTTTATTTAGAGACACGGTCTCACTGAGTTGCTTAGAGTCTCGCTAAGTGGTTGAGGCTGGCCTTGAACTCGTGATCCTCCTGCCTCAGCCTCCCAAGCCGCTGGGATGGCGGATGTGAGCCACTGCATTTTTACATGTGGTTTCCAAATGAGGGCTTGCTAAAATGCAGCTCCAGTTGATGGTTCTACCTAGTCGTTGAACCAATTCCTTAATATTAGACAGAAAGCATTCTGTTCTTATCCCGACTCTATGTCTAGGCAATATCTTGAGGGGATGGATAATGATGCTGTGCATGTTGCAGAGTCTGGAGACCAACCTGTGGCTAGCATCCGTGGCTCATTGTGGATGGAGACCTGGCGCCAGGATACACAGCTACGGCCTTACACGGGGACATCTGCTGCTTTTCCTCTTGGGCACCCACACTTCCATTGGAGAACTGGTCCTACCCAACTTCCATCATGGAATTCTTGTGAGGGTCACAGGAGTGAGTTTATCACCCCAGCCTAGATAACTAATAACCCCATTTCCTTCTGATTATAGTGATTAGATCAGGGATAACGATGTTGCTATGGTTTGGATGTGGTTCCCCCTGCCCAAGGGTTCTTGTGTTGGAAGGATTCATGGTCCTCAGTGTGGGGGTGCTGAGGAGGTGGGACCTTTAAGAGGTGACCTTCACCATTGGGGACTGTCCTCAGAAGGGATTATGGTAGTTCTGATGGGACGTGTGCTAATTCTCATAGTGAGTTGCCATAGAAGTGAGCCTCACCTTGATCGCTCTCTATAGCTTCCTGTCTTGTGCTCTGAGCTCTTGTTCCCATATTTCTGTGCCATCTGCCTTGAGGTCCTCACCAGAGCTGAGCTGATTCCCTTACCATGCCCTCAGACCTCCAGAACTGTGAGTTACCCAAACCTCTTTTCCTTTAAAGGATCCCGTCTCAGGCATTTCATGATAGTCGTGAAGAACTGACTAATATAGATGTCATCCAAATTGGGTCGATTGGAATTATCACTCAAAATTTTGTTTGTGATGTTTTTGTTTTGTTCTGTTTTTTGTTGAACACTCAAGAAAAGGGAACTTCCATTTAGGCCGTGGAACTAGAAGAATATAAACTGTGCTCTGTCTGAGGGCGTTCTTTTGTGCCACAAGGAGAAGTCTTTCTGTAAGAAAAGAAAGTCAGACCAACTCAGAGAGAAGCAGACTGAAGAGAGAGATTGAGCGCTGATGAAATCTGTTGTTGTGCCTGTCTCCAGGTGGACTTGAGGTGAGCAATAGCCAAAAAATTTCATTTACCTGAATTCATGGGTACCATTTTGGTCTTGTTGAGATTGTGGTTGTTTTTACTGTCTTCCCTAAGTTGATTTGTGTTGAGATTTTTTCACTCAAGAGTGTTGACTAGTTGAACTCTTTCTTACCCAAAGGGTTGTTTCCTTTTCCAGTCTCCCCAAATCCTACTTGGGTCTTAAAAATAGGTTCTCACATAAGAGACAGCCACCTGGACCGCAGAATTACCCGAGTTAGATTCAGGGGGTGGCAAGTGCTTCCAACGGAGAGACTGGCAGTTCAGTGGGAGGAAAGACTGGGATTTCAGTCAAACAGAGCTGAGTTCAAATCCTGATTTTTAATCACATATATTAACTATGTGTCTGTGAGCAAATTTCTTAACTTAAATAAGCTTCAATTTCTTCATTATGAAGAATGATAATCAAATACCTATACAATTTATAGGGTCATTGTGAGGTTAAATGACATAATTATCCAACTCTCTGTCTATACATCTTTCTCTATCTATGATATAGACAAGTTAATACATATGATAGATACAAAACATAATATAGAGACAAGATAAACTTTAACTATTGTTATTAGTTCCCAAGTCCTTTGTCCCTTGGAAGGTCCTATTTCACTCTGTCCCTCACTTCCTTCCTTGATTTTTTTCCTTCCATTTAGAATCTACTAATGGGCCATCCTCTAAGAATTATGCAAACAGAAAAGAGATCAGCCTTTGCAAAGACCAAAATCCAGCTTTAAGTCAGCTCAATCTCTGACCAGATTAAGGCGATCTTCCTTTCTGTAGTTAACTGTCAGAAATCCAAAGTATTTTTTTGAATGATGATAATACTAATCAGGACTTCAAAATACATATATACATATTTTTCATACACATCATTTGGAAATCCATCAAAAATTACCAGTACTGTAGGAAATAAGTCCAGAAGAAAAACCAAGAGAAACAAGAGGCCCTTCAACAGATGAATGGATAAAGAAACTCTGGTATATATACACAATGGAATACTATTCAGCCATAAAGAAGAATAATATTATGGCATTTGCAAATAAATGGATGGAATTGGAGAATATCATGCTAAGTGAAATAAACCAAGCCCAAAAAACCAAAGGCTGAATGTTTTCCCTGATAAGTAGAGGATGATATATAATGGGGGTAGGGGTGGGGAATGAGAGAATAATGGGGGAACTTCAGAATATGTAGAAGAAAATGAGAGGGAGGAGGGTATGAAAAATGGTGGAATGAGATAGACATCATTATCCCACGTACGTGTATGATTACACAAATGGTATGAATCTACATCATGCACATCCATAGAAATGAAATCATGTACCCCATTTGTGTACAATGAATCAAAATGCAGTCTGTAAAAAATTAAAAGCTAAATAAAAATAATTTTAAAAAATTCATTTAAAAAAATAAAAAATAAATAAAATATTTTGAAAAGCAAAAAAAAAAAAAAAAAAAAAAAAAAAAAGACAACAGAAGCAAACCGACAGGGATCCAGATATGAGAGTTTTCCGATGAGACTAAAAAATAGTGGTGGCAAACATATTCAAGAAAATATATATTTCTATGTCATCGAGTTCACTACCCTTTCTCTCTTTGGTATTTATTAATCCTATCCAGTGTTATTTTTCATCTCAAGAGGTTCAATTTGAGTCTTTTAAAAACTTGCGCATCTCTATCTAACATGACCAGTCTTTCATGTAGCTACCTAATAACCATCTTAAGATCCTTGTCTATTGCTGGTTCTCCTTTCTGAGTCAGTTTCAAGGGATTGATTTTAATGGGGTCATCCTTCCCTAATTTTTTAGCATGCCCCACATTTTTCCTTGGATATCAGACTGTGACCTTTACCTTGTTGGTGTTGGCTATTTTTGTATTCTACTGTAAATGCTCCTGAATTTTGTTCTGAGTCAGAGTTAAGTTTTATCCCTTCAAGTCTTGCTTTTAAGCCTGGTTAGGCAGACTTAATTTGGCCCTAATCTTGTCTGACTGCTGAGACACAAACGTTTCTGAGTACCCTGACTTGATGTCATGTAAATTTTGAGCTTTTCTCAATGGAGAAGCAGGAATAGACTTGAGTCCTGCCCTGGTGTGAAATCCACATATAGTTCCAATTCTGTTTTATTGTTATTGTTTCTCAGTTCCTGGGATTGAACCTAGGGCTTCACAGATTGTTAGGAAGTGCTCTAACACTGAACAGTACTCCCAGTTCTTTTTATTTTTTATTTTGAGACTGGGCCTCACCAAGTTGCCCAGGTTGGCCTCAAACTTGTGATCCTCCTGCCTCAGCCTCCCGAGTAGCTGGGATGACAGGCACGGGCTCCCTCTGATTCTTTCAGATGGTTCCATCACAGCCTCGGCTCTTTCCTCACATCCTCTCACTGGTCAGCACCCAGCTGGAATCTTGGGAAGAACCTTCAGAAGCAGCTCTATCTTTTCTAGTTTTCTTTCTGAGATTCTAGATGTCTTGGCCTCTCTGAATTCCCAGCTTCCTCTGCCCAGCCTGGAGAGACTCTCCCTGTTTTCTGTGTTATATTTGGGAAACTCTCTCCGTTCCATTAACTGGGGCTCATCTAGCTGGTTTCTTTCCTGTTTGCACAGGTTACCATTCCTCCTTGGCTGATGTCCAGTGTTTTAAGGGCCCTCGTTGCGTACATACTCAATAGACCCGTAAAACATTATATTAGGTCAAGAAGAAAAAGGAAAGGGATTATCTTTGGGGAAGCAAGGGAAACTGCAGCCAGGAGAAGCCCCAGAGTTTCTGTGGTACTGACGATGTCCATCTCCAGGTCACAGTGGTGACTCTCAGGGTGTGTTCCCTTTGGGAACATTAGATGCCGTTCTTTAGGATTTGTATATTTTTGTGTTACCTTTCAACAAATAAGTTCATTTTAAAATATATTGAAGGTAGGAAAATAAAACAAAGGTCACATTTGTTATCAAGGGCAGATCTTAAGATTCATACCAAGATCCAAAACTCCATGGGAATCTGGAGTCAGAGCTGAGTTCAAATCCCGGGTCTTCATCTGCTACATATGTAGCCTTGAGCTGTATCATCATTTCTGGGAACCTCCGTTTCTTCTTCTCAGACATGGATACAATGTTAATACCTATCCCACAGGGCAGGTGTGAAGGCAAAATGACATTGTATATGGAAGGTGTCAACTCGTGGTAGGTTATAAGTTTTTTTCAACTTAATATCTATTGTTTAATGCCTATTAATAGGGAATTGGTTAAATAAATTGTTATATTCTTATATGGGCACTACTCTGTTGTCAAAGCAAGAATGAGGTCATGCCATAGATACGGCTATGACAAGATGGAATCCCTCTTTTTTTTTTTTTTTTGGTACCGGGAATTGAACTCAGGGGTGCTTAACCACTGAGCCACATCCCCAGTCCTTTTTATATTTTATTTAGAGACAGGGTCTCACTGAGTTGCTAATGGTCTCCCTAAGTTGCCCAGATTGGCCTCAACTTGTGATCCTCCTGCCTCAGCCTCCGGAGCTGCTGGGATTAGGGGAATGTACCACTACACCCAGTTGAGATGTCACCTTTTTTTGTCACCCCTACACTTGCAGGGAAGAAAGGGAGGGAAGGACGAGCTGAATGAGAACCTACAGACGAAAGCTGCCCAGCAGGAGCGGAGGCCTCCTGAGAGGGAGGCAGAAAGGATAAGGACCCCCAGCATCTTTCCTCCTGGCCTTTTATCCGGTACCAGGACCTTCAGGGGGAAATTGGCCTCCGATTCCCAAAACCCAACTAGCTGCCCCAGGCGAGGGAGCCCAGGGGCACTTTCACACAGGTTGAATCCGGGAGCAGAGTGAAGCAGAGAGAGCGAACTGGGTAGAGGTTGTGAAAACAGTTGTGCAAAACCCATGTGAACAATCTTTAAGATATCAACCTTTTCCTTAAAAAAAGATGCAAAATATATATTAACTTTTTTTTTTTTTTAATGCAAGAGAGAGAAAGAGAGAGAGAGGAGACTCCTTAGAAGGATACCCAGGAAACTGCCAGGGGTCTCTCTCCACACTGGGGAGGGACTGGGGACGGGAGGTGGCAGGCTCAAAGTGACAGAGAGGAGGGAGGGTTTCTTCATCAAGGTCATGGCGTAGTGGAACAGGAGAAGGCGGAATCAGCGAGGCTGAGACTGTTCCTCACCCTCATGGGACTGGAGGAGAGAGCATGGTCAGCCACGGAGGAGAAGGGTGCTGTTGAGAGGACCCCCCGGGGCGAGGCAGGGCCCTGGGGTGGAGGGATCCAGGCAGCGGAGGCAGCCTCCAAGGAAGGATGCCCGCCAGTGCCTCCCAGTGGCTCCACCCACCTAGAGGCCAGAGGACCCGGGAGGCTGGTGGGTGCTAGGGAGATGGAGGCTGCTTTAGGGAGGCCAGAGCAGAATGGATCCCACTTCACGCTGGTGGCCTTTGGACCGTTGGAGTGGCTTCCTTTTCCAAGTGTGTCCGTGATTTTAAAAACACACACATCAAAAGAAGTCAAAAGAAGCCAATTCCCTCCCCCGTTTTGTACCCCGGAGCAAAGAAATGAAGAGTCATCCTCTGGAAAGCACCGGGAAGGACAGATGGCCTTCTGGGTCGGGCCTGGAACTTGGACCCGGCAGCGTTCTTCAGAACACTTCAGAGGGCCCAGCATTCTGGGCGCAATGACCAGATGGCCAGGCTGGACCTTCCTGCTTGTGCCTCTGTCCCCAGGGAACTTCTGCTACTTCTCCTTCATGCTTTTCTAAAAAAGCGACAGGTGAGAATTCAGTGGACAACTCGGTTCCCGTCCTCTCTCTCTCTCTTTCCACTCCATCCGCCCAGTTTCCCCCATATAATTTCTTCCTCTAACTGCCGGTTTTGAACTCAGAACTCCCTTGTGGGTCTGGACGGTGACCTTCTGCTCTGTCTTTTTTTAGCATCGCTTTCTGTTGAGACCGGATGGGAGGCCCGGCTTTTGCATTGCCTGACAGTACCGGCCTCGGAGGGACGCTCCCTGCCTCCCGCCCCCCGGGTTTGTCCTCTGCCACCCTCTGCATCCTGTGCGAGGACAGCCTCAGAGGCACGTCGCCGTCTCCTGTCCAGCCATCACCTGACCTCTGGCACTGCGGTAGAAACTGACTCTCTTTCCTTTGGCTTCAGCCACACTTCTTTCTCAAGAAGTTCTGCTCTTCCAAACAGATGTTGAAGAAGATGACATTTGGAATGTATCACGTTGCATTCCGACACACCTTTATCAGACAGGAGCTAAAGGACCAGAAGGAGCCCACCCAAGCGGAAAACCACCACAGAAGATCCGCCTTTCCTCCTTCCCGCCTGCCCGCCCGGCTCTGCCCAACCATTCTTTCCCATGACTCTATTTTCCGTGTTTTCGAATTTGGTTTGCAAATTTCTTTCTGCCATTGAAGAATCATAGCATGAAAAGTTTTGCCTCTTACCTTTACATTTGTTATGGGGAAAGCTGTAAAATAAGGGAGAGTTGGAGACCAGCAACAAAGAACATAAAAGACTACTCATAAGTTGGTGCCATGGTTTGGATGTGGTTTGTGACCCCAGAGTTCCCGGGTGGGAGCCTTGGTCTTCCACAAGGTGGGTTTGAGGTGGTGGAATGTTTAAGGGGTGGAGTGTAATGGGAGGTGGTTAGGTTATTGGGGGCGCTGCACTCAGAGCAGATTAAGGCAGCTCTTGGAGGACCCTGGTTAATAGCCTGACAGTGCGTTGCTGTAAAAAGAATGAACCTGACCCCAGAATCTCTTTCTGGTGTCTCCTCCCACCATAGATCCCTCTCCTTAGCATGCTCCATCATTATTGCTCACCATGATATGACAAAGTGGGGCAGACCCTCACCAGAGATGGTGCCATGCTGTTGGAACTTTCTACCTCCCGTGCTGCCACCTCTTTTTTAAATAAAGTGTTCAGCCTCAGGTATCTTGTCACGGCCAATGGAAACGGACTAATACAATTGGCACTATTAATATTTGCACATATTTCTTTCAGGTATTTTTCTTAGAAGGTTTCAAGAAGTATGCCTACCTTTCAAAATAACACTAAGTTTCATAAAGATTTTGCCTGTAGAGGTAAAAGATGTCTTTTTTGAAAATTAGATAATTCAAAAAGCATACACATGAAAATGAAAAATACCATAATTCTCCCTGCCCAGGTATAATAATTTAGTTTTTTTGGTATATATAATTCCATATTTTTCAGATATACCTACACTTATTTCTATACTTGTATTGATCTTATCCTTTCTGTTGTTCTTTTAAACATAAGTTAAATATATTAATTTTTAACTTTCTAATATTTTTCCCTTCAGTGAGTGCTGATTTGCACCATTGGATTTCAAAGTTTTTATATCATGGCACATGCTGAGAAATACATTTTAAACTATGATTCAGCACAGTGTATATACAGCACATATATATTTATAAGTAAAATAAAAGTTTCATGAACCAATTCTCACCTCCATTATGTATGATATACTCTGTTATTTTGTATTTTATTCTTTCATTTTTAAAAAAAAAATGCCAGTTATGACCCAGTAAATTGATTTTAAGACCCACTAATGGGTTTTGACTTGTATTTTGAAAAACATGTTCCTTCGCCACCGTTTTAATGGCTTTATTGTATTGTGAACTCCACATTTTTTAAGTTGCATGGAATCCTGTAGGGCGGTGTCTCCAGCCTCTTCATTTCATATGCAGGGGAGTGAAAAACATATTTTCTCAATAGCTGGTAACAGAATTCCCTCCAGGGAGGGAATTTTCTTTGTTTAGGGAATACCTTCATAAATGCCTAACCCAACCAAGCAAGCACAAACAGGAATCAGGAATCCAGAGCACAGACAACGATTGGCAGGAGGAGCAGGCAGAACTTTCCAGAAGAAAATGAACAAAGGGCTTTTCCTAACCAGAATCCCTGCTGCTGAATTCATATCATTTACACTGCTGTGTAATACATTCTCCTACCTGCTCAGTAAGGATTAAAATTAGTCAGGTCCCTTTCAAGAGCAAGTGAGAGCAATACCACTCAAATTGGATTAAGAGAAAAATAAGCCAGGAGTGTTCATAGGCTTATGAATCTGAATACACCAGGCACGGCTGGATCCAGGCCCTTAAACAATTCCCTTGACACTTGGTGTCTCATACCTCTTTTCTCTAATTTAGTTTAGCTCTCAGCTGTGGATTCCCCATAGACCCCCCACCTTTACACCACCACCTCAGCATAAAGACCCAGTACGCATGCGCATACCGTCTCATGTGCTGGATGAGGATCACAGGACCATCTTTGTGACCAGGGAGACGGAATGCTGTGATTGACTGGGATCGGATCCTGTTTTCGCCTGAGACAGCATCACATCCCCATCCACTTGGATTGAAGTGGGAAAGGAAGGGATGGTTTCTCCCAAATTGTGTTCCGTGGGGGGTCAGCCAACACAATCTATGTCCGCGACGTGCCTATTTATACAAAGACCTTATGTATGAGTGCTGGAGACCAAGAAAGGGGCTGAATTCCTCATCTACCTGTCCCAGTGCGGACTAGAATCCACGAGGAGAACATCAAATGATCCCTAAGTAGAACTCAGAACAAATGACACTTCCCCGTTGAAGTTCACGGAAATCTTAACAGGACACCGGATTGTCTACAATTTGTACATAGGGTGTCTATCAATTTGTCTAGATCTAAAGGGGAAAGAGGGTCCCTGAGGATATCGGGGTTGCACACATGGGGGAACTATGGTCCAGAGAGGTTCAGAGGCTGACCCAAAGTCACACAGCGAATTTTCACTAGAGCAGAGACTGAACGCCATCTCTGCTCAGTTTAGCAATGCTTCTTCTACGTCACTCAGGTGGCCTCCCCTCTCCCTTGCTTCTCTCGTAGAACCTGGAAGTGTCTCAATGTTCTGCTTCCTAGCACTTGCCCTCGTGCGTCCTTGCCCCTCCTTGGGCTGCCTGGGGCCTCTGCAGAGAGTCAGAAGAAAGAGCCTTCAATTGGACCGAATGAGTGAATGAATGAAGTTGACTCATCTGCAGGGGCTGCTGTAAGAAGTCCCCAGAACCCGGAGTCCAGAGTCAAGTGGCCACAGGGCTGGGAGGGAAGAATCTGCTCTGGGCCTCTCGCCTGACTTCTGGTGGTTTCGGTCATTCCTGGTGTTCCTTGACTGGACAGGTATAACCCTGCTTCCGCCTTTGCCTTCCCGTGGTGGTCTCCCGTGTGTCTGGATTCCGCCCTTTTATGAGGACAGAGTCATGTTGCATGAAGGGCCCAACCTGTTCCCACATGCCCTCACCTTAATACACCCATTTCCATCTGCCGCCACTGGGTTTCTAACTAAGCCACCTGTAGAGGTGGTGGGGTTAAGACTTCATGATTTTTCTCTTTTTGGTGGGGGACACAATTCCACCTAAAACAGTACTGACATGGAGTTCTGAGAAAAGCTAGGTTAAACAAAATTAAACAGGTTTCCCTCTGTGTTACAGTCTCCGAGCTGGTTTTGCAATGCACCTGCAAATTTCACCCTCCTCCTGCTGTGAGGCCTTGTCCCCTTCTCTTGAACCTGGGCCCAGCAGAATGTGATGCAAGTAACAAATAGTGGTTTCTAAGGCTGGATCCTAGAAGGCCATGCCAATTTGCTTCATGCCAGAGTCTCGAATATGTGAAACCCCAGGGCACACGTGTTTACTTGCCAGTTGGAAGTCCTACCTGAGTCTAGTCCTTGGTTATCTCATCCAGATGCAGACAGGTGTGTGAAAAGCTACCTGGATTCTCATCCTCCAGCCCTAACCTTTTAGCCTCAGCTAGTTTAGCTTTCCCAGTTGAAATTCCAGGTACCACAGAACAAACGTGAACGGTCCCTGCTGTGCCTTGCCTGAGTCCTGAGCTACAGAATTCATAAATCTGATAAAAAGCGATTGTTTTAAACTACTAAATTTAGGCTGTGTATCAGTGATCTCCAGAGAAACTGAATAATAATAACAACAACAACAGCAGCAACAATAATTACTATTACTGTTATTCTCTTACTTATATGAAATTTCCAGATATCGTTCTGTTATGTAGGCTATCTATCTGTCTTCTATCTTCAATTCCTCTGTTTCTCTGGACAATCTCCTCTCTTTCTCTCTCTCCACATCTGTGAGTTCTACATCCACCAATTCCACCAACCATGGATAGAAGATATTTTTAAAAATTGCATCTGTACTGAACATGTACAGACTTTTTCCTTCCTGTCTTTATTCCCTGAACAATACAGTATAACAACTGTTTACAGAGCATCTACATCCAATGAGCGTTTTAAGTCATCAAGAGATCATTTCAAGTAGAATGGGGGGGGATGTGGAGAGATTATATGCAAATACTGTGCCATTTTATAGAAGGCACTTGAGCCTCTGTGACTTTCGGTATCTGCAGGGGTCTTGGAACCGATCCTCCATGGATACTGAGCGCTGCCTGTATACATGGAGAGATTTATTTTAAGGAATTGGCTCGTGTGATTACGGAGCCTGGCAAGCTCAGACGCTGCAGGGAGTCCTGGCAGGCTGCAGATCAGAGCCCTGGAGGAGTTGACTCTGCAGTCCAGGTCTGGAGGCAGCCAGCAGGCGGAATTGGCTCTTCTTGGGGGGAGGCTGGAATTAATTCTCTTCAGGCTTTTGACTGACTGGATGAGACCCACCCCTCTTTTAGAAGCTAATCTGCTTTTCTCAAAATCTACAGATTTTATTATTAATCTCATCTAAAAACACACCCCACGGCAATGTCTAGGCTAATCCTTGACCGAATAGCGGGGTACCGTGGCCCGGCCAAGTTGACGCATTCAATTAACCACGATAGGCCAGTTTATTCTGCATCAGTAGGTGGCGGGGACAGCCTCTCCCAACCCGAGGCTGTGCCTAGTGACGTTCCAAGTGGGTGATAATATACGACCTTTCCCGATTCTCTTTGGTCACATCTCCCTTTCCAACTTTTTTGACTTGGTGTTGTGCAGAACCCTTCCGAAGAGGCTCCATCCCCGGATTTGGAGTCGGACAGGACCAAGCTTGCAACTCCGGACTGTACTAACCACCAGCCAGGGGACCCTGAGCAGGGTCTTTCAACTCCATGAGCCTGGATCTCCTCAGCTGTCCAGTGAGATGCCTGCGCTGGTCTCATTCAACGCGCTATGGAAGGGGCCCAGACACACAACGCTAATTTTAATTTTAATTTATGTACTTACTCATTGATTGACTCTGTTTATTTACTAACCGGGTGGCTCCAGCTGTTGCTGCCTCTCTTTTCAAGGCCTTCCTATGTGATGGTCAAGCTTCCACCTCACTGAGTTTCCAGAAGCTTCTCTCCCTCCCCCACTCCCTTTCTTCCTTTAGGCCCCCTTTATCATTTTCCTTTGTGAAGCTGGGTTTCCCTCACGAGGGAACGTGGCTTGTTCCACACATCCATCTTCCTTGTCACTTCAGCCAGCCGCAGCTCTCTGGACCGCTGACTCCCAGTCCCCGGGGGTGCCATGCCCTCTGCTTCAGTGCTCTGCCTTCTGCCTGCAGCCGCCGCTGCCCTGCCCAGAGCACCTCCCCTCAGCTCAGGACAGGGCCTCTCCTGGCCACCGGCGGCGGCAGCAAAGAACAGGCCGAGACTTTTGTACTGACGTGACTAGCGGTGGGAATTTCCAGTCTACTCAGGAAAAAAAAAACAGCCCCATTTATCAGGGAGGTTAGGGTGCCCTATGGCCTTCTGTTTCAGTCAGCGTTATAATGAAATATATTATAAGGAATGAACTTACATTGTCAGGGAGCTGAGAAGTCCAGACCCCAGAAAAACTGATGATCTCCTCCTTGTCTTAATCTGTTGCACTCTCTTTTATGTTGTTATAACAGAATGCTTGACCCTGGGTACTTTATAATGGACGGAAGGTTACTGGCTCACAGTTCTGGAGGCTGGCAAGTCCATTATCATGGTAGTCCATTATCATGCATTCCCACATGGTGGAAGGTGGAAAGGCAACAGAGAGGGTAAGACGGGACCAAACGTGCCCTTTTATAATGGCATCAGTCCCACCCATGGGAGTGGAACCCCCATGGCCTTTTCTTGACACTTAACAATGGCAATTAAACTTTAACACCAGGATTTCGAGGGGACAAACATTGAAACCATAGCAGAGTCCACCAAAGTTTCAGTTTAGGTCACAAGTCAGGGGAAGAGAGAGAATGTTCTTTCTTACTCCATTTTTTGTTCTCCTCAGTGGATTGGATGAGTCCCACCATGTTGGTAGAGCAGTCTGCCTTCTTCAGTTTGTGGATTCAGATGTTAACCTCACCCAGAAACACCCTCATCAACAGACCCAGAAATAATGTTTAACCGGATACCTGGGTACCCCATAGCCTAGTCAACTTGGCACATTTAAAGGAACCCTCACACCCTCGTTTACAGTTTGGACACAGTTGTCCATCACTGATACATGGCTCACCCTTTGCTTTTTATTCTAGAGTTAACATTACTTTCATCTCCTCTGAGGGACATTTCCTAATTCCCCTTTTTCCTGGTCTTAAAGAAAGTCACTTCAAAAGTGTGCTCTACCTTTAAATCTCTACCACCCAACCTGGCTATTATTTTCCACAACACTTAGTACAATCTTGAATTATCTTGCTTAGCTATTTTTTTTTAATCATTTATCTTCCAAAGTAAAACCTGAGTCCTTTGAAGGCAAGGGCCCAGAATATCTTGTTTTTTATCATTTCTCCTCATGCCTGGAACAAAGTAGACTTTAATAAATATTTTTCAGTGAAAGGAACATGGATTCTTATTGTTCCATTTTGAAGCTTTGTATGAACATGCAATTTGATCCTCCCCTCTCCCTACTCCCAGACTTCAGCAAACCACACAGGCACTTCTTGGGTAAGCAGATTCTTTTGACAAGTGACAGTTGTGGAAAGGGTTGAGTTTCATATCTGAAACCATGCTGCGATTAACAGAGAAAACCCATGAGGAAGTAGGAGCTTAAAACCAGTAGTGACCATGGTGGCGTAAGCCCTCGGAATGGGGTAGAGCTTTGGTGTCTCCTGGGGCAGGGCATGAGACTTGGGAACCCGTTTTAGGCTCTCAGGGGGTCTGAACATTTGGTCACACATCTTCCTCAAAGGATGCTGTTTTCATTCACTTGGGCCACGACTCAGTATCTTATGTAAGAGATAGCCTTTGTTTCCTCAGTTCTGGAAGATGGAAGTTCAAGGTGTTGGTAGGCTTGTTTCTTCTGAGAATTGTGAGGGGGAAATCTATGCCAGGCCTCCCTCCTTGGCTTTGTCTTGATCCTCTTTATGTTCACCCAATATTCTTCCCCATGTGGGTACATGTGTCCAAATTCCCTTTTCTTATCTGAATGCTAGTCATATTGGATTTGGGTCCACTCGTTTTCACTTGAAGACCCTATCTCTAAGGAATGTCACACCCCGAGGCACTAGAGATAGGATGTCAACATATAAATTTTTTTACAGGGGTACACAACCCACAACAGATGCTAAAATGACCACTTCCAAGATTATGGGGTGTTCTGGAACCCCAAAAGGACACTCTGCTGGACAGCCTTGTCTCTATCTGTCTAGTACATACCTACCTGAATACAGTACCCTTGCTTTTCTTTGGGGATTCAGTCCATGACACATTCAGTGCATATGGTTCAGGTAGGACTGGCCTCAGACTCCGGCAGCAAGATTGGTCAGGTGACTCAGGTCTAGCCAATGGGTGTATGTCATTTTCCGGTCACAGTGATTGGTCTAGGTATGGGCACATGACCAAAGCGCATCCAATGAGATTCAGTTCTGGGAGCTTAGGCATGCTGGGGACCATCTTTCCCAGGAGAGAGAAGCCAACCCAGAAAGGTGAGCGAGGTTGAGGGAGGCCAAGCCTGGAGACATGGTTAACTTGAAGCTGAACTGGGTCATGCCTGAAATTAGATAATGGTGGACTTTTTGGTTACTTTTTGGTGCAATACCAGTGTGGGGTGGGGTTAAGTGCTTTGTGACCAAATGTTCTGATGGACATAATTATGCCTCATGTTTACACACCTCAGTAGTTCCCGGAAGCTGGAGCTTGGGAACCTTCATCAGGAAAAGAGAATTTCTCTTTCAGATTTCCTGCTTAGTCTCAAAAGAGCCTGGTTTAAAGCCCCAGTGGAGATGCTTATCATGGGTCAAGGACAGCAAAGGACCAAACTGGCAAATGTGTGCCAGCAAATAACTCAGGCAGGCAAAGCTCCTGGGGATTTTATAATTATGTGAAAAGACCTAAGATTTCTCTAAGGCAGGGGTCAGCCCATTAAAATTCTCCCGGGAGCTAAGGACTTCTGAATGCTTATTTCTGATAATCTTGTTTATGTCCTGGGGTAAATAAATCTGTCTTTTGTTCCCTGTTATTCAACTCTCAGCACTGTTTGTAATTAAAGGGGCGGAGGGTAAAGCAATGAATGAGTTCTTTAATTGGCTGTGTTCTGGGTGACATGGAGCGAGAAGAAAAGGCTCAGGGGCAGGGGTGGGGGTGGCCTGCTCTGCCCTGGCAAATGGTGATAAAACCTTGGGCAGCTGGTGATCCAGTGGCAAAGAGAGGAAATCCATCGTCATTAGTGTGATCAATGGGCACAGGCTGAGCCCTCGCTGTGCAGCGCTGCGGGCTGCCTGCGACACAGAGAAAGACACAGTAAATGTCTAGTTTCCGAGGTCACCCAGGGGCAAGGATCCCCTGGCAAAAGGATCAGTCTTCCTTCATTTTCCCTCAACCATGACTCTGGGGGATGGGGAGATGAAAAAATAAAGCAACCAGAATCCTGCTAGATGGCCTGCCTGTAAAATATAATGCTATAGAAAGAGGTTAAGGAACTCAGATACTAACAACAGCGAGTGGCTTCCCCCTGCCATCCATACAGGATTTCTTTTAATGTTCACAAGAATTCCATGTTGTAGTCCCAACTGTCTGCATCGTCCAGGTGAAGGAAGGGAGACCCAGACAGAGGTTAAGTAACTTGCAGGAGGTCACTGGTGGGTACGTGAGGAAGTGGGCGTTAACATCCGGGTCAACCTCCAGAGCTGTTCCTAGGTTGACTCTGACGCCTCCCTTCTTGTTAGCAAATAGCTTTGCTCCAAATAACTCCATGCTAGCAAATAGCTTCGGCTTCGTTAGTTGAAGACCAAGACTTGTATCTCCAAGCCTCAGGCTTATTGTATATAAAATGGGGATATAACACTTTCGTGTAATAGGGTGCTGGGGTACAGACCGATCTGTGTTCATTTAAGACTCTTCTCTTCATAAAATTACTGCCAAGAGTGAACCCTAAGGCAGATGATGGGTTTGGGGGATAATGAGTGCCACTCTGGGTTCGTCAGTTGTAACAGGTGTACCACTCATGGTAAGGGGTGCTGATGGTGGAGGAGGGTCTTCATGGGTGGGTTGGGAGCCATATGGGAAATCTCTGTGCCTTCCATTCTATTAGACTGTGAACCTAAAGCAGCTCTAAAAAATAAAAAAATGTCTGTTTAAAAAAATGGAATATCCTGGGAGAATAATGGAGAACTTATGGATTTCTGGTCTCTACTGCTTCCATGGAGGGAGAGAGGGTCAGTTCTCACCCAGAACCACTTAATGGGGGATTCTCTCCCAACAGGAAGAATGTCCAGATGCTGATTAGGGAAGACGCTGTACGCTCCGCTTTTCCCACCAGCTGTATGGTGATGATGCCTTTAGTACCAGGACGGTAAATGTGCAGTGAATGGTGATCATTATTATTATATCCTTATGAATAATAATAGCCAGGAAGCAGCAGCTCCGCCTGTCTCCGTGACCACTGTATATATTCTGGGCTGCTTTGCCTGTGGGGTGATTTAGACGTCCTTTATGAACAGAGACATAAACCCAGCGAACATATCCTCAAGACAGAAGGATGCTGGCACATCTTCAAATTGGTCACTAAAGCGTGTCCTAAATTGGGAAGAAATCAAAACAGATTGCATCTAATTTCTCACTGTTCCAAGCAAGAAATTACCTTTTTAAGCGAGACATCATGACTTTCAAGCTGTTTGCAAACACGGTTTTTGTGAAGTGTCTTGTCTTGGGCTTGGTTTAGCTTTCTGGAGTAGATTGTCCGTCCCTGTGGGATTTACTAGGTTTTCAGAGGGAGGATGCACAGAGAATCCTGTTCTCTCACTTCTTCCCGTTATTAGGATCCTGGTAAACCCCATTCTTTTCACAGATGGTTGAGTGGGTTATTAGGAGGAAAGCAAGGGTTTTGGAGCTAGATAGCCCCGGGTCTGACTTCTGGCTTTACAGAGTCCAGCATTAAGAAAGTCACTACATCTATGGATTCCGTTTTCTTATCTTAAACATTAAGTGATCATTATTTACCTTCTAGGGTTTGTAGTGGCCTGCGGTAGCTATTGCTTTTGCTCAGGGTTCCTGTAGTACATGTAATGCCTTTGATGAATTACAAAAAGCCATCTCTTCTTCTAGCAGATGTTTCCAGGGCTGTAGTTCATGGCTTGCTAAGCAGAGCACAAGTAGGATCTGATCCTTTGACTCTCAGCTTGAAGCCCTTAGGCAGCATGGAACCGGCACAACTGTTCCTAGTGGCCCTGTTTTTTATCTATCTATTAAATTTTTTAAAAAAGTACTCCTCTTCTATGAGCAGACATAGATCTCTTGGCCAAAGGGATGGGGATATATTCTAATTCTGGCCAAACCATCTGCAACAAATTGTGATTGGTCCAAGAAATGTGCATGTGACCTAAACTGTCCAATCAGAGTTTTCCCTGCAACTGATAAACATGTTGTGGGAAAAAGTAACATCTTTAAATGGGAAAGGCCGGTATGTAGTGGGAGGAAATGTGTTCAACAGGCAAACACAGATGGAGACAAGTAGAGAAGAGACAGAGTGGACTTCACCGGCACCAGCCCCTGATGTTGGTTCCTCTTCCTGTGAATGTAAGTTCTAACTCAATTACACAAGCCCAGGCATTCCCTGTTTGCTTAAGCTAGTGTAAATGACTGTCTGACACTTACAACCAAAACCATCCTGATAATTGGGAGTTGCGATAAGGTGTATTATGTCTGTAAACCTCAGCTCACGGTGATGCTCCATACATAATCGCTGTTATTACTGTCACATGTTACCATGTGGGATTTATACCAATTTGCTTCTTTGCAGTGCCAGAAAAAAGTACTTTGTTAGATGTGGGATGTCAGAAATGCCAATAGCCTTTGATTTCATGGCATGGCAGACATTAGTAATCCATTAGCAGAAAACATTAATGCTTTAAGGCAATGGCAATTCTCAATACCTTGTGGTTTTGCCTGGAAATGGTCTTAGCATCCTTTGTAACAGGTGCTACTGGCAGTTGCTAGTAATCGTTTGGAAATGAAATGGGAGATGAGACCAAACATTTTAATTTTAGGCAATTTGTGACAAAATCCATTGCAATTCACTTTTTTTTTTAAAGCTCTAACTCATGGAAATATGCCTACAGAGGTGAGAAAATGTTGCTTAAAATTAATGACAGAAAATAAAGGACCCAGAATAGCACCACAGAAACCCAAGTGGCTAATGAGCTCTGGCAGATGATTTTTGTGAGCATGTGTAGGGTAGCTGGGTCAACAGAACAGCGAATTCCCAAAGACACGAGGGAAGATTAGCTTGGGCTCTGCCATCGCACGTAGCTGGGATAAAGCTCACGGGGATGGGGAGCGGTCTCGGTGCATTTTACATTTGGAGGAAGACTTGGTGGTAGGCTAGTCAAAGAAGAAAATAAACACCCAGATTTTTCTGCCATTCTTGGAGAATTTCAAGTTCAAAGTCATGGTTTAGATGTGCTCTATCCCCCAAAGCTCACGTGTGAGACAACACCATGAGGTAAAATGATGAGATGGTGAGAGTTGTAACACAATCAGTGGATTAATCCACTTGAAAGGATGGGGTGCTAACCGTAGGCAGGTAGGGTGCCGCTGGAGGAACTAGGTCACTGGGGAGTGGGCCTTTGAGCTTGTAGTTTGTCTCTGGGGACCGGAGCTCTCTCTGCTGAGAGAGCTGAGCAGCTCTCTTTCTTTTTTTTTTTTTTTTTGCGGTGCCGGGGATTGAACCCAGGGCCTTGTGCTTGCAAGGCAAGCACTCTACCAACTGAGCTATCTCCCCAGCCCCTGAGCAGCTTTCTTCTACCACGTGCTTCCTCCACGACATTCTGCCTCATCGCAGGCCCTGGCTGAAGTCATCTGTCACCAGCAGCAGAGGTTCAGGGACTCAAGGGGGTCAAGTTGGGCATGAGAGGATATCGGTTGATATTTTATTTTGAATACGCCTTGCATGTTCAGAGGTCTGTTTTCACGGTGAGGAGATGTAGAATTTGGGTGAGGCGTTTGGCCAAGGTTCCTTTTTCCTCCTGGAGGTTCTTTGAGAAGCACTTGCTTATGGGAAATGAACCCACAGACGGAATATCCCCAAGTAAGCTATTGACAACTGCTTTAAACTGTTGCTCACTTTCTATATACTGAGTGTTTTTTACATGTGTTTCTAATCCTTATAATAAATGTCAGCACAAAATGACTGAGTCACGAATCAGCAAAGCCTTTATTCAGTGGTGGAATCCTGCATCCGGGGGACACACTTTCCTGATGGAAAATGAGCCGCTGGCCAGCGGAGGAACCTGTGCTCATGTAGGGTGCACTGAGAGGCGACTTAATGATTGACAGAGCGTGTCAGTTTGGGCGCTCAGGAAACGGGTTGTGAGACTTTGAAATTCGTTTTACGGGCCTGGGGTCAGCGTTCAGTGCTTCTTTCCCTTCAGGGTCCCTTTGCACTGTCGCTGGGAAAGGAGTCATTTGGGGAAGGACCAGTGCTTTGTCTCCCTCCCAAAGACTGCCATTCCAGACTTATGGCTCTTCCTTCCCGGGGACTGTCCTGCCACTGGGAAGGGACGTATTGGGAAGGGATCAATGTTGTCAGTGTGGCCTTTTCCCTCCCTCCCTCTTCCTAGGCTGCACTATTTTGGGGTTTGCCAAGAAGTGCTACCAGGAAGCATGTTTTTTTTTTTAATTAGAATTTAATTATATTTTTTATTTTTTTATTTTTACAGACTGCATTTTGATTCACTGTACACAGATGGGGTATATCATTTTGTTTCTATGGTTGTGCACGCTGTAGATTCATACCATTCATGTAATCATACATTACATAGGGTAGTGATGTCTGTCTCATTCCACCATCTTTCATACCCGCCTCCTTCCTCTCATTTCCCTCTACATAATCTAAAGTTCCTCCATTCTTCTCTTACCCCCACCCCCCACCCCCATTGTATATCATCATCCACTTATCAGGGAAAACATTTGACCTTTGGTTTTTTGGGATTGGCTTATTTCACTTAGCATGATATTCTCCAATTCCATCCATTTATCTGCTGATGCCATAATATTATTCTTCTTTATGGCTGAATAATATTCCATTGTGTATATATACCACAGTTTCTTTATCCATTCATCTGTTGAAGGGCATCTGGGTTGGTTCCACAATCTAGCTAATGTGAATTGAGCTGCTGTAAACATTGATGTGGCTGCATCACTGTAGTATGCTAATTTTAAGTCGTTTGGGTATAAACCGAGGAGTGGGATAACTGGGTCAATGGGTGGGTCTATTCCAAGTTTTCTGAGGATTCTCCACACTGCTATCCAGAGTGGCTGCCCCAATTTGCAACTCCACCAGCAATGTCACAGTGTGCCTTTTTCCCCACATCCACGCCAACATCTATTATTGTTTGTGTTCTTGATAACAGCCATTCTAATTGGAGTAAGATGAAATCTTAGAGTTGTTTTAATTTGCATTTCTCAGCGAAAGCATAGGGGAAAACAAGGTTGCATTTTAATCTTCATTTTACAGACAAAAAGAACCAAGGCTCAGAGAAGGAACTCTGTGGCTCAGCCAGGATTTGAAGGCAAGCTCTCGACTTGCTGAAGTGATTTCTGTCATAAAGTGTCACACGGCTCGTTTTTCTCTTTGATTAAAAAAAATTGCAAAATAAACACAAGAAGTCAGGATGTGCATGAAGATTTTTTAAGATTTTTTTGCCCCCTGTAATGAATTGTCCTTCCTTCTCCCCTGTCCCCGGAGGTGACCTGCAGGGTCAGGGGGGTGTCTGTGTTTCACAATCTTAGTGCCACAAGTAATGCATCCTTGTTACAGAAAAAGTCAGAAAATGGAGAGAAGCAAAAAGAGAGAGAAAGGGCCACAACTCGGAGACAAGCAGGAAAAACTCGCTGCTGAGCTTCCTTCCTGTCCCGTGTGACTCTGTTTCCCTGCGCCCATTTTCAGAGGAAGCCGTTAGGTACTGGGGGGCCTGGGGGGACAACACAGCATCAGGCACCACGCACGTCCTTGGAGCCAAGCAAACCTGGGTTCCCATCTTGTCTCTGCCATGTGGGCAGGTGCCTCGGTCCCCCGGAGCCCCCGTGATCATTCTGGTTAAGTGGGGATCATTTTCCTACCTGCTTCGTAGGGCGAGGGTTCAATGGGTAACTCCATGTGAGGTTCCTGTAAAGAGCTCGCTACTAAATAAACCACGTGGTCGATGTTACTGGTTGTTGTTCCTGTGATTGTTTGAGGAAGATCTGGTTCAGGGAGGGTTGTGCCTTCCTGGTGGGACTCTGGGACATCCTCCATTTTTGTTTCTGACAGTCTTTGGGTGCAGCTGGCCGGCCCCAGGATTCCAACAACTCTGGAAAAACCCGAGCTTGCTCTCCTTCACCTCACAGGTTGCTATGGCAACAGGAGTGGAAAGGAGGTGGGATTATGAGGGTTTTCCTTGTGGCAAATTCTAGGCATCTCTGGGTTCTCGGGCATGCTCAGCACTTCTTTGGTCCCCAAACCTGGCTGGTTCTGGCTCCATGCTGGGTTTGCCTCTTACCGTGCATCTCAAATCCTATTCCTCTCCTTTGTCTGCTGACCTACTTCTAATCCACTTAGTAATGTCCAGTACATGAGTGCAGAAGAGCGCATGAGGGACAGAAACCTCAACCCGCAGAGAGAGTCGGTGAGGGAGCGCTGTGGAAGTCACTTCCCTGGGCCTCCGTCACCGGCTCTGTCTAAGGAGGAGAATCCTGGGCTTTGGCGAGGATGCTCTGTGAAGCCCCTGGACAGCACTCAGTGGCTGTAGCTGCCACCTTCTCACTTCTCCTTTGTCCTTCCGTGGGGACCATGCCAGAAAGGCCAGTTTTCCATGTCGGGTCACCTGGTTGAGTCAGACAAGAGAAGGTCACTCCTTTCTGGTTCTGAGTCTTTCCCCTGTTGCCTGATGCCTGATGATAATCCTCAGCCACCTCTGCCTGTAGCTGCCTCTTCACCAACCTCGTCCCTAAACACCGTCCCCTCAAATCCTGTGGTAGGTCTTTTCATTCCCCTAAAGCATCCTCTCCTCCCCTACTCGCTACCTGTAGTTTAGTGAGTTCTAGAATGGTTAGAAGATCAAGTGCCCAGCACCTGCAGCCACCCCCGACGGTGTATTTGATCAGAATTTGCAGCAGCGGTCTGAGTCAGTCGGTTCTGCTCAACAGAGCCCACCGGATCAAATTCAGCCTCGGCACACGCTTGGCCAGGAGCCCTGGGGACTAGAAGCATCTGCAGAGCAGAGGGTGATGGAGGTGGGATTGTGGGTGCTCCACGTCCTCCTGTCGGTCATTCATCTTCTGAGCGACCCTGCCAGTGGGGGTTACCATGCACAGACTGTTCTGGAGACCCGTGGTGCAGATGGAGCTCAGAGGCTGAGGCTGGAACAGGTTTGGAGGGAACTGGCTTTTTTCTCCGGCATTCTGGATATGTGAGGAAAGGTCAGGCTTGCTCCACTGGGAATTGGATGCTAAGTTTGATTTTAGGTGTAAATTTCACCTGCCATGCGAGATGACCTTCCTTCAGGACCCCAAAGGGACAGAATCAGAGTACGAGGAGGTGGCAGGAGGGACAAGAAGGGGATCTTCTTCTCTGATAATGAGTATTTCCAGCTCCAACAATGTCTATAGAAGATCGCGGAACTAAGGATCTGCACCAAAAATAAGGGGTGTCTTCGGTGGATAAATGATCTAGCCACTTTTGGAGTAAATTCTGTTATGGAACCAGAACTGTCTGAACATAACTTCGAGGAAAAGAGAGATGCCAACAGGAAAGGCCATCAATGGAGATGATGATGGCGATGATGATTTTCTTGCTTGTGGCCAGTTACTACATTAAGCATATCAAACAGAGGTCTTCTCCCCCCACACTGGGACGTAGATATTAGCTCCACGTTTCAGATGAAGAAACCTAGCCTCCGAGAGGTCACGTGACCTGCCCGAGGTCACGCAATGAAGTTCAATCCCTGATTTGCGGGAATTTAAAGCCCACTCTTCTTCTACTGTAGCATCCCAGGCCCTGGGTTAGGTCCCGGGGACTCAAAGAGAAGTTGAGGCACAGTTGCATCCCTCAGAGAGTTCGGTGTCTTGCAGAAAAAGGAGCCAGTTCAGTTAAAGCTTCCTCCATGGAACTGTGGATCATGCACAAGTAAAACAGCAGATGCTCATTGCTCTCCAGGAAGGAAAGAAGGTAGGGCACGCGAAGGTTATGTAGAGAGCCTGATTTTATGTTTACCACCTGCCTGCCGCCCCCGGGTACAATCTCTCTAAACCTACAGGTGTGGGAGGCCCTCTGCGTCCGCACCAAGGCTGGGCTCTGAGCTCTGGGTGTGCAGTTCTCTTGGCGTTCAGTAGCAGACAGTCCTGGCTCCCTGACCCCATGGTACTCCCCAGTCCTCCTGAGATTTGGCTTCAGGAAGACTACCAAGCAAGGCACCCTCTCCAGTGGCTGTCGGGAGGGAACAAGCAAGAGCCAGCACCGTGAACACAGCGAACAGAACTTCCCAGGGCAGTGGTGGCGGAGGGGACCCTCCTGCTTCACTGGGAGACCAGACTCTCTTCCCAGCTATTCACATCCTCTCGCCGGTCAGCTGCTGTCCAGCCTAGGGACGTTCTTCAAGTGGAATTCGGCTCTGAAATTCTGGCTTCATCTCTACCTGCAGAGCAGCTCAGGACAAGAGCTGCCATTTCCTGAATTCCTTTTAGGTTCTTTCCCTATGCAGTGCCTATGGGACCTTTCTCTACGTACCCTCTCTATGGAAAGGGCGGGACTTGGGGGTACAGTCATGGAGCTCTTTGGTCCCTGCCCCCCAGTTGTTGTGCAATCACGTGAGGCCGAGTGAATGTCGGGCAGGGTCTTTGGTTCATCTTCTTGTTGGTAGGTAAGTAAAATGTCCTGGGCACCTGTGGTCTTTCCAACCACTATAGCCCAGTCACCAATATGTCATGTCCAGTCCAACTGGGTCAGACTTCTGCTGCTGAGTCTGCGGGAAGACGCTCTGGTGGGAAACAGGCTCGGTCTGCCTCTTGCACTTCCCCTCAGGAAGGGGTCATGCTGCCCTCTACCCGCCGCACCAGCCAGCCTGCCCCACCCCTCCAAAGTCAGAGGGGGCATGGTGGGAAGAGATGGGGTTGAAGAAGTTCTCACTTCCGGACTGCAGGCTGTCACTCTCTTTTGAAGAGTGTGTGTGGACTTTGGAACTTTGTCTCTGGTGGCTCCGAAACTTGGCAGAACCTTCATAGGAATCAGCCAAAAAAAAAGATCTCCTTCGCAGCCTCATGGAATCTCTGATTGGCACCTGGATGCCGCTGGTTTGCCAGTTAGAAAACAGCATCCGGCGTCCCCTTCCTCTTAAGTTTTGCAAGCCCAGGTGGGTTTGCTTGTCCCAAAGCAGAACATGGTGGGATTTCTGGGAAACTCCTGGGCCAGGGCTTTTGCTCCGGGCAGGGAGGGCGTGCCTGTCTGGGGGGACCCTGCCTCCCACAGGTCTCCCCCCACGTTGGCTCCCCAGCCATGCCACCTCCAACCTTGCTTCTCCGTAGCCCACTCTCACCAGCTCTCACCAGCCCGCCAGGTGAGCAGGCAATGCATCTTCCAAGTGTCCCCGTCAGCTTTCAGGTAATTGCTCTCTCTCTGACCTCTCTTCTCCCCTCCCCCACAGAAAACACTAGCCTTTGCCAATGGCACCTCCCCAGCCAGCCTGCGCCCCTTAGATTTCCCAGATGCAAGTCAGACTCTAGCCCACAGGGTTCTCCTCTCTTCAGGGGACACACACCAAGGTCTCCAAGTGTCTCCTTAAAGCTTCTCCCCCTAGATGTCCAGCAAGAGAGTCCAAGGGACTCTCCAACAACTCTATCAAAGGAAATCCTCCTTCCGTTTCCCTCCCTCATCCACACTTCACCTTGAACCCTGGAATGCCCTGGCATTAGATGACAGGCGGAGGTGGAGAGGAAACCAGTCATGGCAGGAGTCTGGAGTTTCACTTTAAAACTTGGAAGATCCCCGCACTTCCTGTTTTGTTCTTCGTTCAAACTGGGACATCGTGTCTCATTGTCACGCTGACAGCAGAAGTGGTCAGTTCCCCTCAGGGCTCACCCATCGGTGCTGAAAGGCTGACCTCCATTACCAGATGGACATCCATGTGTCTGGGGCTTTCTCTGAAGATGAGGAAGACCAGTCTGCCCAAGGCTGACCGGAAATGCCAGGGGCTTCGCACCTGCCAGAACAGCCCTCAACCAAGGACTTACGGGAGCAGGCACATAAAATGCCCAGATCTTCCCTCTCAAAGTGGGATGGTGCAGAGGCTTGTGTTCTGCATGTTTCTCCAGGATTGCCCCCAAATCCTTGTCTCCAGTTCCCCTTCTGGTGGAACCCAGACTAAGACAGAGCCAGACTAATCTGCATACCTCGAGTCCCGTGGCCTACCCCGATCTCAACGTTGTCAGGTCTCCCCTGTTCACTCCTGAGAAAGCAAATCCTACAAATGAAGCAGTTTGACCATCAATCATGACAAGACTGGGATTCAACCTCGGACCCCTGTCCCTCCAAAATGCTGCTCTTCCTGGCATACAACGCCCCTCCCCAGCTGCTGTCAGTCATTTCCTCCAGTCAATGAGACATAATCCTTTAAGTGGCCGCTTCTAACCCCAAGTACACTTGATACATCTCTCTCTGGGTGCTCATGATATTAGTTCTGAATCATTTGCCTGGTTCCATTCTTCACTCCCAACTTCGAGCCTCAGATATCCCCCTGGATTCGGAGCTGGCTGCCATATCTTCAAGGCCATTGACTTGGGCCAGCTCCATTGCCCTAGACTTGTCTGATCTCCAGGATTCCTGGTCTGGATACTATCCAGTCTGGAAAATGTTCTGCTGGTTGCATGTAATGGTTAATCTGAATCTTCAACTTGATTGGATTAAGAGATGCCAATGATTAAGAGGCTTCTGGGTGTGTCCATGAGGGCTTATCTAGGAATGATTGGCATGTGGGATAGCGAACTGAAGTGGAGCTCCTCCCTAAGTGTGGGCAGCACCGTCCAATAAGATGGTGGCTTGGATGGAATAAAAGTTGGAAGAACAAGGAAACAGATGCAGATGCAAGCTCGGCTCTTCTTGAACAGGTTCTTGAGTGCTACTTTGATCATCTGAGGATATCGGATTCTTGCTTCTTCACTCTTCCGAAGTGGACTCTGCCAGGGATTCTCCAGTGAGTTTCTAGAAGCCTTGGCCTTGGACTAGGGTAGCACTGTTGATCGCTCTTGTTCTGGGGTTTCTGCCTCTTGGACTGTGCAGCTACTGGTCCTTCCAGCTCTCCAGCTGCAGACGGCCATTGTGGACTGTCCAGCTTCTGGTTGTGTGAGCCAATCTAATAAATCCCCTTTTATAATTATACTTCCTGTTGCTTCTGTTCCTCTAGAAAACCCTGACTAATCCAGTGCAAATCATGGTTCTCCTTGTAAGTTTTCTTTCCTCTCTTCCCTAATAGTCCCTATCCCCAGCTAGAGCAAAATACATCTATATCCACCGGCCAAAATTTGGAAGCACATCCGAGACTGTGTGCCCTGGCTGAGCAAGTCCCAGGACCTGTCAGGAGAGCTTGGATACCGCTGCTGGGAACTGACTGAGAAGAATTTAATTGTTCCCAGGCTTGTCGCTTCACCTAATTTCCTCTAACGAGCACACACAGCTGCCAGGAGAGGCGTGGGATTGGATGGCCGCTCACTCCCTGGTGGAGCCAGATGAATTCCGAGCCTGCTCCGAGGTACTGCATTTGCCCCTGTCCAGGAGTCGGTCTCTGTGGATGCTAATTCAATTACCCTGAAACTCGGAAGGAAATTGTCAGCCCAATTGCTGCCAAGCCGAGAGTGCACCTCACCCACGTCCCCAGGACTGTTTCTCGCTAATTCAGCAGCATATGGCTCTTCTGGTCTGAGAACGGCCAGGGGCGCCGATTCACCCAATGTGACCCATTGGCTCTTCGGTTGAACTTCCCATCTGAGACCTCCAAATACGGAAACCAGTTTCTGTTAATCTTTCCTTGCTTTCTTTCTCTCCTGAAGTACCTTTTGTAGTTGTTAATCTTTTCATCAAATAGAAATTTAAAAGAAAATACAAGACTCCACCTAGGAATGTCACCTGAGTACTGAGTACTGTGTGCTAGGTACTCTCTGAAGCAATGAGAATACATTGCTGAGCTGGACAGGCCTTTAGGAATTTAAAATCCTGCCCCATCTTCTAAGGGGTAAGATGATGAGGCTTTCTTTGTTTTCTGGAATCTGGGGAAGGTGAAGACTCAAGAGACAGAAAGGACAAAGTGATGAATAGAAGAGAGAGCTTTGTCAGAAGAGAGACTGCAGCTCCCGGGCATGGCTGCATTTGGAGATTTTAGGAAGTTCACAAAATAAAGGAAAGGAATTTAGTGGAGTGGGTTGTGGGCAACACAACAGGAAGGACAAAGTAAGTTTCAAGTTTTGCTGTATTTTATAGCAAGGAATGCCTCTGGGCCCTGTGACTTATTTTGAGACCTCAATAGGTACAGTTTTAAAAATGGCATTTAAAAAAAAAATCAACCGACAATCATTTATTGAGCATCTATTATGTTCCAGGTATCAGACAGATGCAGTCTTTGCCTTGTCTGTCATCTCGTTCTAAGGAAAAGATGGACCGAACAGGTCAGGTGCAGATGGAAGGGAGATGGAACTTCATCCAGAAGACAGAGAAAACCTCACCGAGCAAATGAGATTTATGGGGAGCCCTGAAGGAGCAGGAGTTTGTCAGGCAGAGGGGAGGGGGCAGGAGCAGGGAAGGTTTCAGAGAGAAGTCATGGATCTTGAAGAGGCTTAATGAAACAAAGGAATGCAGTTGACTTGGCCTTCATGGCTCCATCCAAGGAAGTAATGCCAGGAACTTTTTTTACCGAATTCTTCTCAGCACCTAGTTTCCCATAAAATTGAGCATTCTCAGGTGAGTTCTTGCTGTGTGGGCACGAATCTGTCCCACCTCAATGTCAGCTGCTGCCTCCGCTGTTGCTACCATGGTCAAGGAGACAGAATTTGAGGTAAAGCCGGGGGTGGCTGGGTGTGTTTTTTAGCTTTTGGTTGCGATGAGAAAACACCTGGAGGTCAACAACTTAAAAGGTTAAAAGGTTGATTTGGGCTCATGGTTTCAGAGAGTCAGTCCCTGTTGACGTTGGGCCTGCAGTGAGGCAGCGCATCATGGTGGGAGCCCAGGGAAGGAACTCCATCTCACCTTGAGGGGCCCGACATAAATCCCTCCCACCCTCCACCTCTGAAAGATCCGCCCCCACCACCACCACGCCATCAACCCGGGCCCGAGCCGTCAACACAGGAGAGCCATTTCACATCCAAACCACTACGCTGGGGCAGTGGACTCTGACTGGCTGTCAGAATTGGTGATTCCTTGTACAGGGTTCTGTGCTGTAGTGACCTCAAGGCTAAAGCAGGCCCCACAGGCTTTAGATGGGTTACATTTATTAGGCACCTGTTATATGCCCATTTCTATGTTTCTACCAGGAAACAAAGAACGGCAGCACCCCTGGCTCATTTCTCGCCAATGCCAAGCACAGTGGCTGTGGCACCGTCTTCATGTCCTGAACACCCTGGCAGCGTTAGCGTACGGCTCCCTTCCCCAGCCCCCTGGGAAGGTCAGACAGGCCTGAGCTGGGTTATGAGCTCTAGCAAATAGCAGCTGTGTGACCTTAGGCAAGTTCTCTCTCCTGCATCTAAATTTCCTCGTCTGTAAAAATGAGGATCCTAACACCAACCCCCAAGGACGACAGTGAGGATTAGAGATCACCCCTGTGTCACCGCCGTCCTTGTGGATAAGCAGAACTCCTCGGGTGGAAGGAGGTAGCCTCGGTCTTTTCTCCACGGTCACGGACAAGTTCCTGGTGAGCGGACGCTTTCCCTTCCCCTGGGTGAAATCTCGAGTCCTTTCCGTCACTTCACGAGCCATTCCTGGATGGCAGAATGTTCTGCGGTCGTTTTTACTCACAGAATGGTTCCATCTCTGTCATTCAAATGCCTGCTCTTAAGGAATGGTTAAAAATCTGAGTTGCTTTTAAAGTTAGAGCTCCTTTCAAATAAGCCAAGTGTAAAACACAGAGAGAGAGGGAGCGAGACATTTCTGAAATAATTGGAGGAGTCTGAACGCTGAATGGTTAATGAAGCGATTCTGTTAA
Source organism: Sciurus carolinensis (assembly GCF_902686445.1). Classification (NCBI taxonomy): domain Eukaryota; kingdom Metazoa; phylum Chordata; class Mammalia; order Rodentia; family Sciuridae; genus Sciurus; species Sciurus carolinensis. The sequence goes on from NC_062220.1 coordinate 133,567,626, forward strand.
TTGTGTAATAGTAAAAAATGATCTGCAGAGATTCATGCTAAATTCCTGAAGAGGAAATAATGGGATGTCTTACCTATGCTTTTCAAAAATTCATGGCTAAGGGGAGAAAGTTGGGGCGTAAATGAACCAGGAATGGCTATGTTTATTTTATTATTTTAGGTTATTATTTCCCTACTTTGGCAAATGTTTAATAACTTCCACATGGAAATGCTTGAATAAGATATTGAAATGTCTTCCCCAGGCAACCGCCTGTGATTGGCAGGGTGTACACTATGTTAGGCTAGTAGGTATTGTCGTATCGCAGACATTGTAGATCTGTGTACCTATTATAACTGTTTTTTGGCTAATGTCAGCGGTGGCTGTAATAAAATAAGTATATTTTATTATACTGGTAGGCAAAATTCTATGATGACCCTCTAATTATCTCCTCCTTTTGGTAGTCACAACCTGTGAAATCCTCCCCTAGGGGCTGGTCCTAGTGACTTGCTTCTAATAAATAACATACAGTAAATATGATGGTGTGTCTCTTCCAAGGTTGTATTATAAAAGACCAGCTTCTGTCCCACATTATCACTTCTACCTCTTCTCTCTTGCTCACTCTGATGGAACCAGAGTTCATGTTGTGAACTGCCCAATGGACAGGCCCACAGGGCCAGGACCCCTGGCCAACAGCCCTCAAGGGAATGAATCTTTCCAACAACCACTTGAGTGGGTTTGGAAGAGGATCCTGCCACCGTCCGACCTTTGGCTGAGATCCCAACCCAACCAATGCTTCGACTGCAACCTGGTGAGAGACCCTGCACCAGAGGACCCAGTTAGCCACACTTGACCCTCAGAGACCCAGAGATAATAGACGCCATTGTTTTAAATGGCTCCGTTTTGAGGGAAATTAATTATTCAGTAATAGATAGCTGATACAGTATATGATGACAGACTTCAGACAGAAGGAAGCCATGTCCTTGTGGGGGGATCTATTTCTGGTTCAGAGGTGTAGCGTGTGTATGGGTGAGTGGCTGCCATGTCACCATTCTCTCGGCTTGAACTCTGGGGTAGGGGGGATTGGCCGTGCTGTGTCTCCCCCCCGTCTCTTGCTCGCCAGCTCAAGATTGGAGGAGGCCAGGGGGGCGAGGTGAGGGCTGGGCTCCCTCCATCAGAACACCCGGGATTTGGAGCTGGCCTCCTCTGCACGGTGGGTATTTGAAGTTCTTCTGGGTTTGGCCAGCGGTCAAAGACAAGTCCATTTTTGGGGGTGCACTGTGAGTTCCCTGGGGCTCCCTCTGGTGGCTTCCCCACCGCTCAGCCCCCTGAAATAGCAGGGATCCTGCCGTTCTCCCCATGTGAAACCTCGGTCCCGGATCCCAGGCCAGGTGGCAGACATCGGTGCCTCTTTCTGCCCCTTTTGGGAGGATTCTGTTTAGCATCCTGGACCCCACCCTCCCGGAATCATGACGGACTCGGGCATCCTTGGCCTCCCAACTGTGGACCTGACATCTGCTACCTCTTCTGTTCTCTCTCCTCATCCTGACACCTTGCTGGGCTCCAGGCCGCATGATCTACGCACCATGTCGGTCACAGGTTGGGGTCTGGTACCAGTCGGCGCAGACTCCAGGGAGTTCTCTGCAAACGAGAAGCATCTGCTGGAACTCCTTCCCCCAGGGCACCGAGACTCACTTCACGCAAGTGGCGGGGGAGGGTGGGAGTGTTGAACCGAGAGTTGCAAACTGCGTTCATCCAGACCCTTTGCAAGACCGACTCCACCGAGCTCAGCTTCCATGCTCAGAACCGCCCGGCTTACCCACCGACTCGACTGAAAATAATTGCTATCGTATGCCGCCGAGGTTTTGTTACGCGGCATCATGGTGGCAGGAGATAACCGATACATATGCTCTGGGACAGCGAATGAGGGAGTGGTCCTTGAACAGAGGGGATGACAAAGCTAGCTCTTTCCCTTCCTTCAGCACACTCAGTTTCAGCCTGGATAGATTCCTCCGGGGCTTGTCAAAACTTTCCAGAATGCGGTACGGCAAGCAGGACTTCCTTTGGCAGCTTGTTAGGATAATTGAAATGTGGGTGGAAGCTCATTAAGCTCCTCGTCATCAACATTCTTCCTTCCAGGCCTAGAGGAGCCGAGAGTCTTGTCACATCCCATTAGCACCGTGTCTGGGTAGTTTCCACACCTTTCCAGGCAAATCAAACACACGGGGTCCGACATTCAAGGGAGAATTCAATTTATTCCCACAGAGAGGATTGTGTTTATGGAAACTCAAAGACGTGTGCATCGGGCTGGGTCTAGGATGAGAAGGAGAGGGAGGAGATCTAAAAACGTCCTGGAGGTCTACGGAAGGTGGATTGCTACTGTAGTTACTAAAAATCTAGCATTTGAAGTCTGTTCTAGAGATCTGTGATATTCTTCTACTCCGATCTCATGCAAGCCCCCTACAAAACCTGATCTCATGTGGAGAGGAATTCGGTCCTGAAATGATTTGGGTTCGAACTGAGACTGGGCCACAAAAATAGTAGTGACGATGGTAGCTTTTGAATGAGCATGCGTTTTTATTTGCCAGGCTCTGGGCTAAGAGTGCTAGAGCAATGATCTCATTGAATTCCAGCCCGGAAGCTCCCTCCAGATCAGAGATGATGCACACTTGGGTTTCTAGTATATGTCACGTGCATACCACAGACCTTGGCATTGGATGTCCACTACGTGTTTAAGGAAGGGATGAAGGAAGGTGGGCGGGCTGAGGGGCGGTGGTTATTCCCACCTTCAGTGAGTCCCTTACTGGCTCAGGTCCCGCAGCTAGTGAGACATGGGGTGACTTTATGCCGGGGGTGCTATTTTCAAATGCCATTTTAAAATTTATTCCTCGAAGTGTCTCTGGGATTCCTGGAGACTGGGGTGCCCACAGAGCCAGCTGCAGACGGGGCTGTGACTCAGAGTCAGAGCGGGTACTGAGCATGCGCGTGGCGCTGGGCGCGGTCCCCAGGGCCGGGAAAAGCAAACTCCCGCTGGTACCGACCTCGTGGGTGACAAGTGAATAAAGGAAACAGAAGGGACGACCTGGCACAGGCTGGCAGCACCATGTCGGCTCTTGTTTCTTTGTGTTTACGTCTTTGTTTTCTAACAACTGTGGGTGGCAGGGGTCGTGGGGGAACAGGGAGTGTAAAAAGGCCGGGGGGAGGCCCGGTGCTACTCGGAGCCCAAAGGGCACGGGTTCGAGTCTTGACTCCGCCGTGGCACGAAGTCCCGTCGGGCCCGGGTTATCACACTCAGCAACAGTGTTTTCCCGGCCCCGGGGCAAGTTCTGCCCGGGGAGAAAGTGTGGGCGCAGGGACCAAAACCAGCTCCTCATTAAAGGCTTTCTGTCACTAAACACCAGATGCTCGGGCAAATCAATCAACAATAATTAGTTTCTTTAAAAAAAGTTAACAACGGAGAACCTGCCTCCTAGGATTGTTTAAAAGACACAATTAAGATGATGCTGCAGGGGGCACGGGCTTCATAATAACAGGTAATAGCTAAAGCTTACTGAGCTGATCCGGGAGGCTGGGGCTTCCTCTCCCCTCTTATCTCATTTAATACTCCCATCACCCCATTTTAAAGTGGAGGAGACTGAGGCACAGAGGCTAAACACCTTGTCTAAGGCCAAGCATCAGGTAGGAAGGCCAATGTCTCTTTTAAGGGGACCCACTCTCTGGGGGAGGAGAGGGTGGGCCAGGAAATGGCATTTCTACAGTATTGTCTGGAAAGGGCTACAGGAAGGAAATGCACCCTGAGAAAGTGGTTTAAAATAATTGTGCTCGGATCCATTAAATCTGGGATTGGCTAGTTTTCAGCACCTTGCTTAACCCCCTTCTGTTGGGTGGAATCGGTTGGAATTCCTTGCTGAGGAGTTCGCCGAAGATTGACGCTTTGATTAGTGATGTCTGCTGTGGGCACAGGAAGGGGATACAGGTACGTGAGACATGAATTCCTGACCCTGCCTTGTTTATATGTGTTGAAGTTTTACTCTAGGAGGGCAGTTGTGCTTCCCTTTCACAGAGATTTGGGGTGAACCTCATGGGTCTCACTACATACCACACACAACGGCATACTTCAGCCAAGAAGCATTTGCTGTATCATTTGAATGGCCATAAGTCTTACTAAGGTTTAGATCTGCCAGGGTAGATCCATGCACCCAGACCTTTCTCTAAGATCTTTTCCTTTTAGTCTCAATGGGCAGGATTTATGATTCCCATTTTCCAGAACAAAGGCTCAGAGAGGTGAATTAACTTTCTCAAAGCCACACAGCACTTAGCACAGTGTCTGACATCTAGCGGGCACCTGATACGTTATGCAACAAATGATCAGCTTACAAGTGACAAAGTTGTGATCGAAACCTAGATTTCTGGCTTTCAGATGAACAACTCCATAGCTGCCTCTACAGAGGGAATAAGTAGTGATCTCAATGGTCAAGGAATCCTTCTCCCTCCTCCCTACCAAACCTCAGAGATGATTCCAAATATCCTAAGAGAAAAGAAGGGTCACTGTATTTTATTTGGTGACAAAGCATTAAAGGGTAAATTGCCTTTATGTCTTAAACTGCTGGCACCATCAGATTCATTATGAAGGCACGTGCATCTTTGAGGGCCTGTGGTCACTTGTATGCTGATGGTCTAGAAAAAGAAATCGGGTTCAGACAGCAGGCCGATGATGAGTTTGGCAGCAGTCCCAAGGCCTCACAGGGTCTAAGGAAAGCCACCGAGTCTCTCTGGGCCTGTTCGCTCCTTAAGAAATCACGCTGGATTTGTGTCTCGGGAACAGCAGCAAGGGCGGCTTACGAAAACCTACAGGGGAGTCTCCTAGCAAACTTGAAGCTCCAGGCACAAACGAATTTCTAACAATGCAGCCTGACCGGTTCCCTTCGTGTTAGCTATAGGACCCTCCTGCTTGTTCAGCCCCGCCAAGGTCTTTCAAATCCAGGACCATCGCAGTAAATCTGGAGGTTGGTGAGATGGTAGCCGCGGAGTCTCAGGAAGCAGGGAAACTGCCCAAGGTGACCCAGGAAAGAGAGAGACAGAGCCAGGCTTCCAACAGGCATCTGGCTGGGTCCCAGTTACATCGCTGCTTTGCTGGGCTCTGGAGGGAGAAGGTTCCGAGACCTCCGAACCGAGGAAATGTTTGTTGAATGAATACCAGTGATGGAGATAGAGTCTTCCCAGGGGCGAGTCTGGTGAGAGCGTTAAAAGGCTTCAGAGTGTAAATTCCCTCTGATCCCATTCATTCCCCTTCTTAAGAATTCATCTCAAGGAAATAATCAGATAGGATGTGAAGATGCGGCATCCAGACATTCGCGTTATTATTTATAGGAGCTAGCACTGATAGGTAATCAAAATATCCGATGGGAGGACATTGGTTAAATAAATGAATAGATCAATAAATGATGACGTTCCTGTTTTCTGTGCATTAAACAGTGTCTTCGATGAAATATGAGGAAAGCTGTGCTCAGAGCTGAGCTGCCCTGTTATTTATTGCAGGCTTCTCTGAAAGGGCGTAAACAACGTGATCCTGAGCATCCAACAGCAAGGGTCTGGGTGTGTAGATGCTCTAGAATACGATGTGGTTTTTAAAGTAATGATTTGCATTGATTCTTATGGACATAAAAATTGTTCACAATATAAGTTAAGTGGACGAAGCAAGGGAAGAGAATGTGTATAATACAATCCCTCTCCTACTCGATCTGTAAGGATATATGGGAAATGCTAACAGGGGTTATATTTGGATGATAGGGATAGATTTTGGGAGGAGTACTGAGATTTGAACCCAGGGGTGCTTAATCACTGAGCCACATCCCTAGCCCTTTTTATTTTGAGACAGGTTCTCGCTTAGTTGCTCAGGGCCTCGCTAAATTACTGAGGCTGAGGCTGGCCTCAAACTTGAGATCCTCCTGCCTTGACCTCCCAAGACACTGAATTACAGGCATGCACCACCGTGCCCTGCAGGGATAGATTTTTAAACGGCAGTAATTAGAAGGACTCTTATTATAGGTGTTACCTTTTATTGTGCTTTGGGCTATGTATACATAGCTGTGGGCTATGTATGTGATGGTGCTAAACGTTCAGAATGGGTTCAGGGTTACCCATCACAGCGCCCCATCAGGGAGATAAGAACCTCTTCATGGGGCTGATCTGGGAAGAAAGACAGAGAAGGGACATCAGGGTGCTTATCTTTGATAAACACCCACTTTGTGTCACATTGAATACATGTGAAAATTGGAGCTCAGAGAGGTTGAATAACTTGCTCAAGGTCACAGAGCTTGCAAGCAAAGCCTGTCTGACTCCAAAATGCACCTACTCTCCACTTTGGGCTATTGCCCAGAATATCAACTTCTCTCACTAGCAACAAGGTCAGAGCCAATCTCACTGACAGGCAGGCAGAGGCTGTGGGAGATTGGAAGGACATATTTATCATCAGGCCCAGTCTTACCTGGCAATGAACTTGGAGAGACCAGCCTGGGACCTTCAAGCCTTTGCTTCAAGCTCAGCTTCCATCTTCTGGGACTCTGGCGAGTTTGAATTCCCCAACCTTGTTTCTGACTTTGGAAATGGATATATATATAAAAGTCATACCAGCTGTCTTAGTCTAGTTACCATTGCTGTAACAAAATACTTGAGAGTGGATAATTTATAAAGGAAAGAAGTCTATTTAGCTGACAGTTCTGGATGCTGGAAGTCCAAGGTCAAGCAGGTGCTTCTGGTGAGGGCGTCGTGCTGTGTCATGCGGAAACGTGTGCAGGCGATGTGTGCAGAGGCCCACAGGAGAGGCGTCTCCCCGGTGGCAAACAGCCCTGGCAGTAACTCCAGTCCCACAACACTGTGCTCATTAGCAGCCTAATCACCTCTTAAAGGTCTCAGCACCTCTCAATAGCGTTACATTGCACACCAAAGTTGAGCATGGGTTGTGGAGGGGACAGACCCCAGGACCCACCGTGCACAGCTGTAGAACAGACTCTAACCCTCCATCCTGCTGGGTGACCTTGGACGACTGACTTCACCTCTCGAAGGCTCAGTTTCCTCAGCTGGCAAGTGGAGTCCGTAATGGCTATTGGGGAGTTAGAGGGTTTTAAAAGAACTCATTGTCAAAGTACTGGGTGACAACCCGCGGGAACATCCACCCTGGTGACACAAGCATGGGTTATGGAGCATCAGGGACAAAACCCTTCAGAGTCTCTTTGCCAAATTAAAGTCAGTTCCACCTTAAAATTCCCCTGTGCAAACGTTTGGAAAGATGGCATTGAACTGATCATAACATCCTCAGACGCTCAGGCGGGCTCCCTCTTCCTCTAGCTCATCACTGCTGATTACTTGAGATATTTTTACATAAACAGAACATGGATCCTGAATAATCAGAGGCAGCCGCCCTCACACACCAAGCTTCCCTCTGCTTCCAGCCTCCTGGAGCTTCCCAGTGGCTTCCTGGGCTGACCAGCTGAAGGTCGACACATTTGCTGAGCCCTAAAGAGCCCCTGGACTGAGCCGCAGACGCTGGCTGGACAGGCTGTCTCCCGGGGCTGGGCAGGTGGCTGAGAAAGTGGCAAAACCCTGCATCTCCGATTTCCCCTTCTTGGTTCTCCCCCTGCCTTCCCTCCTTGCCAGGGTCACGAGCTACCTGCCAGGAGCACCCACGAGGAGACTCTCGCTTTCTGAACTTCAGCAGCTCGGGGTTCCACCCCTGACTTCCTGTTAGGGAACTCTGGGTGAGGAAGGGCGAATTCTAAAATAGCAGCTCTCCCTGTATGGCTGGTGGGAATTGAGATTCCTTCTTTTTTCTTAGAAAATATCCTTGTCTTCTAAAATGTGACCTCCCATTACTCCAATTTTTGTGGCAAAGGAAAGCTCTATATTTAAAGAGGGCTGGAATAGGAGCATTCAGTCATGAATACCCTGTGACTCTGGACCAGGGGTAGCATATGTCCCCAGGGGACCTTTGGCAGATTCTGGAGTTGTATCTGGTTGTTACAACTGGTTGGCGTGAATGGCATTTAGAAGGTGAAGATTGGGGATGCTGCTCAATATTCTGCAATGCAAAGGGGACCCCACACACTGTGGGGGGTTGTCCAGTCCCACATGGTGCCAAGTTGAGAGACCCTGCTTCAGAGGAGTCCCTGCGTCCTGGCTTCTATTTTCTCTTTCTAAGTGTGGGGAGGGAAAGACCCAGATCATGGGGCACATCTGGAATTCCATCATGAAGCAGCGGAGGATGGTAGAAACCCCCTAGGTCTGCCTAGCGTGGTGGTGGAAGTGGAGGTGGAGATGATGTAGCTGGAGGAGGAGCTGGAGGTAGTATAGGTGGTGGTGGAAGAGGTGGAGGTGATATAGGTATAGGTGGTGGAGGTGGAGGTGGAGGTGGAGGTGGTGGAGGTAGTGGAGGTGAAGGTGGTGGAGTTGGAGGTGGATGTGACATGGGTGGTGGTGGTGGAGTTGGGGGTGTTGGATGTGGAGATGGAGGTGGTAAAGGAGGAGGTGGTGGAGGTAGAGGTGGAGGTGGTGGAGGTAGTGGAGGAGAAGGTGGAGGTGGAGTTGGAGGTGGAGTTGGAGGTGGAGAAGGTGGTGCAGTTGGAGGTGATGGAGGTGGTGGAGGTAAGGTGGAGGTGGAATTGGAGTTGGAGGAGGTGGTGGAGGTGGTGCAGTTGGAGGTGGAGGAGGTGGAGGTGGTGCTGTTGGAGGTGGAGGTGCAGGAGGAGGTGGAGGTGGAGGTGGAGGTGGAGAAGGTGGAGGTGCAGGAGGTGGAGGAGGTGGAGGTGCAGGAGGAGGTGGAGGTGCAGGAGGAGGTGGAAGTGGAGGAGGAGGTGGAGGAGGTGGAGGTGGAGGTGCAGGAAGAGGTGGAGGTACAGGAGGAGGTGGAGGTGGAGATGGAGGTGGAGGTGCAGGAGGAGGTGGAGGTGCAGGAGGAGGTGGAAGCGGAGGAGGAGGTGAAGGAGGTGGAGGTGGAGGTGCAGGAGGAGGTGGAGGTGGAGGTGGAGGTGGAGAAGGTGGAGGTGCAGGAGGTGGAGGAGGTGGAGGTGCAGGAGGAGGTGGAGGTGCAGGAGGAGGTGGAAGTGGAGGAGGAGGTGGAGGAGGTGGAGGTGGAGGTGCAGGAAGAGGTGGAGGTACAGGAGGAGGTGGAGGTGGAGATGGAGGTGGAGGTGCAGGAGGAGGTGGAGGTGCAGGAGGAGGTGGAAGCGGAGGAGGAGGTGAAGGAGGTGGAGGTGGAGGTGCAGGAAGAGGTGGAGGTACAGGAGGAGGTGGAGGTGGAGGAGGTGGAGGTGGAGATGGAGGTGGAGGTGCAGGAGGAGGTGGAGGTGGAGGTGGAGGAGGTGGAGGTGCAGGAGGAGGTGGAGGTGGAGGTGGAGGAGGTGGAGGTGCAGGAGGAGGTGGAGGTGGAGGAGATGGAGGTGGAGGTGGAGGAGGTGGAGGTGGAGGAAGTGGAGGTGGAGGAGGTGGAGGTGGTACAGTTGGAGGTGGAGGTGGAGGTGGAGGTGACCGTGTGGAGGTGCTGTCAACAGGACATCGAGTCTTCTTAAGGGCTTTGTTTCAAGCTACTCCCAACAGTGAGGAGGCTAAGCAGCAGCCAGAGCTTATTTTAAAAGGAAACTTTTCTATCATTTCAAAAATAAGAGACCAGAGTCACTTGCGTTAATTGGAAAGTAATCATAAAATAAAGCCAATGAAAATGTTTTTGGCTATTGGGAAGCTGAGCTGGCTGGACATTAGGAAGCCTGAGGACAGGCCCACTGTTTTTCGAGCTTCAATTTGCTTCACTATGAAATGAACTTTGGCCAAAATAATATTTCTCCAAGAGTGGTAAGAGTAGCCCATTATGTGCAAAGGAGAGAATTTGTGGTTTTACACAAACACAGCATTAAATAACAATAAAATATTTGGTAAGAAATTGATCCCTCTTTTCATTTTTCTTTTATCTTTTTGGTCTCAGTTTTGGTGCCGATATATCTTTAACATCTTTTTGACACTTGCCAATCTCTCCTTTCATGAAGGACAGAGAAGAGTCTGCAAGATTAATGATGGTCTCTGTCAAGTCTCAATATTCAGATTTTAGTACATTCTGTAATTTCATTGTGTTTATTTTATGATGTAAAGTACTAGTGGTTTTCCATTTATAGTGATATTGGAGAAGTTTCCTCTTGAAATAATTTAAACTTGGCAAATCAATTTAATAATATTAAATAAAAATGAAGAGATAGCACGAAACATTGGCAAAGATTACGAAGTCAGCAGATATTGTGAAACAAGGAACTTGGCCCTCCTTCTCCTAGGGCTGATCTTAAAGTCACTCTATTTGTTTTGCTTTCAGAGTTGATAATTTTGAAATAAATTGCAAAACATCTGTATTTTAAATATTATCTTGAAATTACATGGGACTCCTTGAAAGTGAGTCAGGTGACAAGGATGAGGGCTCCTGGCCCTGTGGGGCTCTCGTGCCTCATCTAACCCATTTCACAATTTCTTTTGCAAGAAACACTCTCCGAGACCTAACCTGGTGCTCGACAGAAGATAGGCACTTAATAGGTGCTTGTTGAAGAAATGCATAGAGCCAAAGAATAAAAGGGGCCCTTTTGGTTGCTATTGACAGAAAATCCAACTCAAACAGGCTCAAGAGAGAGAGAGAGAGAGAGAGAGAGAGAAAGAGAGAGAGAGAGAGAGAACAGAAATAACATGGAGTTCAGAGATAACGTAGGCTCTGGCATGTTTGGTACAGAGCTTCCTGAGGTGATCTGGGCTATGACTTCATTTCTCAACACTGTTCCCATCTAACATTTTTTGTGTCCTTGTCCTCTGGGGGATCTTTCCTCATGGCAGCAAAATTGGCTGAACCAGATCTCCCCCTCCTGTACCACAGATTCAGGGAGAGAGTATCACTTTCCCTGTTTGCTATGGGAATGTCTTGAGGTTCACTCCAATTGGACTATTTTAGGTCACATGTCAATTGTGGAACCAATCACTGAGGCCAGAGGGATGGGATCCACTGATTGGCTTCTCCTAGGTCACATGTCCCATGCCTGCAGCAAGGGATGCTGCTCTGTCTTCCAGAGCAACACGAGTTCTCGGATGGGAGTTGAGGGCTTTGAGGAAGGGGTGGGGTGAGGTGGGAGACAGAGGCTGGGAAACCATTGACCGTGTTGGATGCCATCTCCACCCACAAATGATAAACAACATCCGTGAAGGCTACGCTGGTTCATGGGCTGCACCTTATTTGCCTTGATAAGAACAGAACTTGAGGACAGGCATTTAGTCACCTTTAGAGAAATTTAACACTTACACACCATCCAAGCACGAGGTGGGTGGACTTGTTTCGTTGAACAGGCTGTAGATCACAAGTATAAAGAATCAGGGAAATAATTCATCTTTTATGATAATTTCAGAAGTGCAGGCTTAGAAACTGTGATTTGTGGGTCGTTCACTGTTTGCAGGTTAGTTTCCACATTTAGCTGGTATAGGAATGAGGTGTGTCTGGTTGAAGGAGTAATAGCATAGTAATAACAGCTACATGGCCTTACAAATTGAAAAGATCATAGCCCATCATCCACTCTCTCTGCACAGTGGAATGATTCAAAGACAGAATAAGACTGACTCAGGTTCAATCCTCACTTCCACCATTTTGTAGCTGTGTCTTCTTCGGTAAAGTGCTAGGAATATTTGAGCCTCAGTTTCTCCTACGTCAAGTGGAACAGACACTGAGGGTTCTGGGAGGACCAAGTGCCTGATTAGTGTTGGCTTATTCATAAGAAGAACACCCGTGAGCTGCAGGTAGAGGTGGGAGAGGGGGTACCACTCCTATTTTATAATTAAAATTGAGATGTCAGGGGACCGATTTCATCCAAGGAATCTGTTCTCTATTCACTTTTACTTTTGGCCTTCAGGATTGCAACATAAATAAAAAGATTTGTGCAATACTGACTGCAAGACATCAGGAAATTTGGGGGTGAAATGGCATGATCCAGGATGTTATAAGCATTCTGATTTACCTGGAGATGCTTCCAGATACTAGCAGGTAGGTATTATGGACCACAAAATGCCCGGAACCAACACCAAGAAGAAACCATTAAAGATGATTGGAATGAAATCTGAAATTGGGAATGATTGTGAGTGAAGTCTGTATTTTCTGCTTTCTTGTCTGTTCTGATAATGTCTTCACTGCTTATTATGGGATGTGGTTGCTATAGTGACAGGAGAAGTAAAGGCGATTGTGCAAGGTGGCATAGCAGATTAAGCTTCATAAAAAATGGTTTAAGTTTCCTCTGGGGAGTTTAGCTTTAAGCGTCTCATTGCCGGTTGATGTGATGCATGAGTTTTACCCGAAGACCATGAAGTTTCCTAAGGTCCTGCTAGTAGGATTGCTCTTTGTCCTTGTTCCTCAAGGGAAAAGACCAAGTGAGGACAAGCCGTGGTTCTGCTAAAACTAATTATAATTTCCTTAGGGCTAATATTCCAAAGGATGGTCCATGGGTTGGCGGTGAGGAGGGAGACTAAGAGCTCCTCCTGTAACTGGGGGTAACTGGAGACTGAGGTCCACCACAATCGCAAGTCCCGACCAGAGGTGCACAAAGGCAAAGGGTCAAGAAATGCTATTTCCAGATGAAGTGATGTGACCTCTGGAATTCACTTTCAAATACTCCGGAGGATGCAATGTAGATGAAATGACCCCTAGCCAAGTGAGTGAGTACACAGGATTTGTTAAACTCTTCTGTGTTTGATATTTTCACCACAAAAAGTTGGAAAAGTCACTTTAAAGTTCCCATGTTTTTACTATTATAAATGATAAAGCAATGAATAAATATCAATCAATAAATAATTGTTAAGAATCAACTATGTCCTAGGTCCTTTGGTGCTGAACTTTGGGTGACTCTTCTCCCAAGAAGATGGGACAGATTTTTATCTGATCACCTTTAATAAAGTTCATTGGTTGACAAATATTTCTCAAAAAGTTCCAAATAGCTTTCTGGTTTTTAAACTTATAATTAGGTCTTGACATGTCATGATCGACTGATATTTAGGGAAAATCTCTAACTTGAAAATATAATAGCAAAGTTAAAAAACAGAAGTAAACTTGGAGAAAACAGATGGTAAAGGAACAGAAAAAAAGTAAAGCAAAACAAATAAATCCTTAATACTTTTTAGAGTTAAGAGAAGATATATCCACGAGACAAGAAAAGGATCCTACTAAAAGGGACAATAAGAGTTGAGAATAAATTATTAAAATGATTTAAAATAAAATGAGTGTTTATCTTATGATGAATTATTTAGGTTACATACTTTATCTATGTACTTTAAATATGTATGAAAATCTTACAACTTCCAAAGAAAAAATATAAAATGAATTCTTCTACTAAAATAAAAATAGGAAGGTCACGAAATTTAAGAAATCTCTTATGGGAACATAAAACAGAAGAAAAAAATGAAAGGCTGGGGAAGAGCAGGGAATAAGTGAAAATTAGAGACCTAGGAAGAAAAAAAAAGACAGAAAAAAAAGGTAGAGTGAATGAGTTTATCAGACACAAAGTATAAGGAATTATCTAAGAATTATTGGATATGAAATTTCAGATTAGAAGGGTCTATTGAGTGATCTGATTCATGAAGTAGGAAAAATACCTACACTACCATGCTATCCTAAAATAAAAGGGATAAAACAAAGATCATGAAAACATTGATAAAGAAAGGAAAAAAAATTTAAAAGCATAGGTCACATACCAAGGACCAGAAACTTGACTGACACGCGTCAGCTAACAATATTGGGCTCCTCAAGCAAATGCATTAATGTCAGCAAATTTCATAGTACATATTTTCAATCTTGAATACATACCTGGAAAAACTATCAGTCAAGAACAAGAATGGAAGATAGACATTTTCAGGTCTACAAAGTATCCTATATTTCCTAAGTACCTTCCCAAAGGATTACTAAAGGGAATGTTCCAGCAAAATAAATGAATAACCCAAAAAAAGTGACTGGGGATTCAGGATAAAAGTGAAAGACCCATGAAGTTAATAAGGCAGGTCCCAGGTCAGCAGCCATGCATTTGACTGAAATGAAACCAGTCCATTTTGAAACAGGAGAAGAGAAAGTCTAATATAAAATAAAGAAGAGGAGGAATGGGGGCAGGTAGGAAAAGGAGAAGGAGGAGGAGACTGAGAAGAAAAGGAGGAAAAAAGAGTGAACAGGGAAGGTAGGGAGGGAAGGAGAAGAGGAAGGAAGAGAGATGAAGAAGTTGGAGTGGGGGTGGGAAGGAAGAAAGCTGATGGATTACATGCTGCATTTGAACATGTAGAAAAATGGTATTAAGATTTTTGTGTAGTAGGTTTTAAGAGGAACTAATGGTATGTGCATGGTAAACAAAAACCAGAGGCAATTATTATCTCCAGGAAAAACAAAAGGCTTTAATACCTCTTAAGAATGAAACCTTTCATATACTACTTAAGCAAGGAATTAACATTATGTACATGTTCTAATAATGTTAACACCAAATACTGGCTTAATCAAAAATTGAGATATTATTTGGAAAAATGGGGGTAGGAGAGAGAGTTAACGTGCGTGGTTGGGCGATCATAGTGTAAGAGAGTTAAGGACTTATTTTCCATAATAGAAATAAAGTAGATAATGCTCACCATTGGTAACTGGCCAAAATATTAAGTTTTAATATATTACTTAAAATATGGAGATGAATACTAGCAAAGGGCAGCCTAAAATACTGAAAGCAGTTGCCTGCCAGGGAAGACGGGGGGAGGAGGTGAAGTTGTAAGCAGAAGTACAGGGTCTGCTGAAATTTCCTTATCACCTTTTAACGATGCACAGATATTGCTTTCATTAAAATAAATATTAAGAAATGTTTTTAAATCTCCCAGAATACTGGGAGAACATGGAAGAGGGGAAATCAGTACCACGATTTTGAGGGTTTCATTTTGCCAATGAAAACACATCATCTCTTAGCTCTGGCCTTGGTGCGCTCGGATTTTTACTTTTATTTCTTCATTTTGCAGCTTTGCTACCCAACCAGGAGATGGAAATCACAGAATTCACCAGTCCCCTTTAATAGCAGGCACGCTCTTTGGCCACCTTGGCCACATTGGGGAGCCAGCCGTCATGGCCGTACTCTCCTTGAGTCCCCGCCGTGTGAGAAGGAGGATTTGGAATTCCAGTCATGTCTCTCCTCCGTTCTGTCTGATTTTCCGAAATTGCTGTAAATCAGTGGCACTGAAAATTGGCCTATTTTTTTTCCCTGGGGGTGTTGGTGTGACTTGATGAGAAAGCAAAAACAAATGCGGTTTATAAATGTAACTAATCAGGAAGTTAAAGAGAGGTTAGACCTAATGGATTAATCAGGTTCCTCTGGGAAGTGGGAAGAAGGGTGGGAGGGAAGGAAGACGGGCTGCCTGGATTGGACCAGCGCTCCCTGGAGCCGGCTCTCTGAGTCTGAGGCTTCCTCCAGCCCCATCCTTTCTGGGCAGGGCCTGAGAGCCACCCCCACGTAGCAGCCTGGTGTGCGGAGACAAGGTTACCAGCGGCTCCGATGCCTTGGCTTTGATTTCTGATTCTGCCTCCTCCTGGTTTGTGACCTGGGCTCTCTTTCTTGACTCGGAGCTCATGTCATGCTCATTTGTAAAGCTGCGAATGATATTCCAACATTTTCAGGTTCGAGAAGGCCCAGGAGGTCTGCAGAACGCAGAGCCAGGGGGACGGAGAATAAGAGGAGAAGATGGACCAGCATGCGCCAAGGAAGAGGGTGATTGGTGGGCAGGTGAGAACAGCAGCCTGGTTCACATGGGGGGCCCTCAGCCTTATCTTGAGAACTGGGAGAAGACAGAAATATGGAGGCCAAGGAGGTTTGAGGTCATGCTTGTGTTTTGAGACCATTCCCGTGAGGGGCATTTCTGGGGTTCCATGTCCTTTCCATCTTGGTGGCTCTCGCATCTTCACCCCTGGCTCCGGGCTTTTCCCTGAGCCTCATATCTTTTTATTAGCTCCTGTTGGACAACGGTCACGGCCATTCCCTGGGGAATTCAAATCCAGCCAAACTCTTGATCCTCCTCCCAAACCAGACTCTCCTCCACTGTCCCCTTCACTCTGCGTTTCTCTGTCAGGTGACCGGGTGCAAGGCATCTCTTCTTCAGTAGTATAACATTGTGCCTAGCCAGACGTTATATTACTACATTTCCCAGTCTCTCCCACAGTCAGGTGTCACTGAATTCTAGCTGATGAGATTAAGTGGAAGTGTTGTGGATAAATTTCTTAAGGGAACTTAATTTTGGGTTTCTACTTGTTGTTTTCCTTACACCCTGAAGTATAGGTGTGATGGCTGGAACTCTTGCAGCCATAGTGGGCCCTGAGGATAAAACTAAGTTGTGGATAAAGTGGAACAGATAGAAAGCATCAAGTTCTCCAAACATTAAAAGGCTGCTAAACAGCCTTGGACTGTCCACATCCAGAGTCCTTCAACTGAGGGGACAAAGAGAATTCTTTTTGCCTCTTTAAGTCATATAACTGGGCTTGCTGTTCCCCACAGTGGAACGTAATCTTAAATGCGAGTCTCCTGGGAGTCCTTCCCTGCCTGGAATTTGACACCAAACCCTGCCCCTGGCTCCCCAGCCCATCTCCTCTCTTACCTGTGTCTGTGCCCATCATCTTTCCCTGGGATGGCTGCAAAACCCCCTGACTGGTTCCGTGGCTTCAGCCTCTCCCCACAGACATCCAAGTCTAAGGACTTTTCACCTTTTAATTAAATTAAATTCTAAAACCCAAATATGGCTGTATTACCTCTGGGGAATCATGGAAGTACAGGCACGAAAACAGAACTTCAAGAGCCCTCTGCGCTCGCTGAATTCTGGATTCCTGCCTGTTGGGTTGGTGACAGGGTAAAGCAGGCGGAGGCTCCTGGGGTCTCCGGAAGTCATACGTTCGTGATCCCCTACGTAAAATGCAGAAGGGCACCTCTCGGAGGAGATCCAAAACGTCCAGCACCTTCTCACCACCATCTAGAGAGAGTGAAGAATCTCGGGTGTGTCTAACTTCCTCGGTTTGTAGATGAGGAAACCGAGGTCCACAGAGGTCAGGTGACACGTCTAAGGTCACACAGAGACTCAGTCCCAGAGCTGGCGCAGACCAGCACTCTCTTCTCCAAACAAGGGCTGCCCAACCCACAGTCAACGGAGATCTGGAGACCTCGTATTGTTCTTGGTGAGGACGGAGTGTCTGTCCTCACTCAAGACAATTCAGGTTGGCAAGGGCTGGATTATAACCAGTACCAGTGAATACAAGGAGCCTTAGCAGATTTGTTAATTACATACATTCCTGTTTACAGAAGAACAATACCGCTAGCCCCATTAAGCACCATTATCAATGTACAATCTAATAATCTCAATGTAATGAAACATACATTTCAGAGGAATGGAAGGAAATATTCCTCATCTGCTGCAAATTGGATTATTCTAGGCTAGGAAGTCCGGGCCTCAATACATTATTGAGGCAGCAGTGATTGTTCAGATAATCACCACATCTAATTGGTACAGTGCTTTACAGTTTACTTATCATTTTCACATATCTTGTTTCATTATTCCAGAAGTTCCAAGAGGGAGTAGAAAAGAGAAAACAAAGGGTACAACTTAGGAATATTTTGGTTGCATGCAACAGAAAAATCTAACCTAAACTAGCTTAGGGGGAAAAAATGTGGGAGAGGATGAGAAGATGGTTGGATCTCATAACTGAACTGCTCTGGGACATGTGGGTTTAGGAAAGGTTTGATCCAGGGGTTTATACTACCATTAAGGTTCTCGTTTTGTTTCTGGATGATTCTCTATAGATGATTCTCATTGGCTTCATCCGTAGGTTGACTCTTCCATAATCCAGTATTTCTGGCCTCCTAGTCTCATCTTTTTAAATCACTGGGCCCAAAGAGGACACAGCTGAATCCTTGTCTGTGCCAGAAACCTCAAGGACCTCTGCTCAAATCTCATTGGTCTGAACTGGGTCAGGTGCCCATTCCTCAACCAATCACAGTGGAGAGGAATAAAGTCCACGCCTTGGTTTAAGCCAATCAGGGCCCATATAGAGCTGAGGGTGGGACCAATTCCACTGAAAAGCGTAGAGTGGGAGGTGGCAGGTGGGGTTACCCCTGGGAAAGGTGACCGAGCACAGAGGAAACACCAAGTTCTCCAAATATGGAAGGGCAGCCTAACTCTAGAACCCTTCATCTGGGTGGTGTGTAGGGCGGTTCTTTCTGCTTCTCGAAGTTACTGCAATCTGGTTTCTTGCTCCTTGCAGCTGACCCTGATCTTCAGTGGTAGGCAGAATTCTGGAAACTTCCCCACCTCTCTTCCTTCTCTCGCATTCTGCATTCTGAGAAAGGGGGTAAATGACAGGGAGGGACAACCCAGAGCGGCCAGTTCAGAGAAGTTGAGAGGCATGTCCAAAGTCCCAGACAGACTTGGAGGACCAAGGCATCCATTCAGACCTTTGGACTCATCCTCCACCAGAAACGCTAAGCTTCTTGAAGAACTTTCCTACCACCCTTCATCCCGGCCCACCACACCTGCCAGCTCTGTGCTTGGAACAACCCGGGAAGAGTCCTGTGTTCACTGTGGGCCAGGGGCTTCCTGTTGGTGCCCACTGAGGAGGTGGAGGCCCAACCCGGATAAGGAGGGAAGCAGGCCTTGCTTGGCCATTTCCTTGCGTATGGCTCCCTTCTGGGTGGTCGGGGGAAGTTTCAGTGACTTTTTCCCCTGCCCCACCCGCTTCAGGTCAAGCTGAAGTTTAAGGCAACACATCGAGTCCTCACATGACGAGTCGCATCCCTCCCCAGTGACCTTGCTTTTCCTGGGACTCCAATTCCTTTTCGCAAGACCTCAGTGTCTGATGACCCTATAGATGGAAAATACTTGAAAAAAACCCAATTGCTTCGGTTTGGAGTCCCTGCACACTTTCTCCTCCTCATGATTTCCTAAACAGCCCACATTGCAGCTCTCTCCCTCGGACTTACGTTGTACGAGGTGGCATAAATGGCCGAGAGATGTTCTAAAGGGTACGGGAAGATGCGCACAGGTCATGTGCAAATACCATGCCACTTTGTAGGAGGGATCAAATACGCAGTGCATTAGGGTTTGGGCGCCCTTGAATCCTGGTGTCCGTGGAGTGAATCCCGGGGGTTACTGAGGGACAACCGAACATCCAGCTCCTGCGTCCCAGCCTCTGAGTGTTTAAGTCTCTCCGACAACCAGACAACCATGGGGGGCAGGGACCACCCACACCGGTTCCCAGTGGAGGAACTTAAGGATCTGTTGGGTGAGAAATCACTTCCGAGGCTGCGAGGCTGGGGAGACACAGGGTCCGACCGCACCCCTGACTCCACCCAAGCCTCCTGAAGACTCTATTTGCATCTGGACTCCTCGGAGCCCCTGGACTGTGCCCTTCATGAATGTCATCAAAGCAAGAGCCATCGCCTTTCTTTTTAAATTCACATCATAATATTTTTTTATAAGAAAATGCCAAATTGTTTTTCAAAATTACTAAACCATTCTACACCCTTAACTATATAGTATTTACTTCCTCATCAATACCTGGTATTTTCAGATCTATTGATTTTTTTCCTTTTTTTTAAAAAAATTAATCTTTAAAATTTGTTCTAATTAGTTGTGACTGTACAGCGCATTTATACATTTTGATAGAATGTATAAATGGAGTGTAATCTCTCATTTTTCTGATTATACATATTGCAGGATCACATCAGTCACACAGTCATACATGTACATGAGGTAATCATGTCTGTTTCACTCTACTATCCTTCCTTCCCCCAGGCCTCTTCCCCTCCCTTCACTCCCCTCTACCTGATATAAAGTGACTCTACTCTTCCCTAGCCTCCACCCTCTGTTGTGAATTAGCATCCGCATATCAGAGGAAACATTTGACTTTTGGTTTTTTGGTGTGGCTTATTTCACTTAGCATGATATTCTCTAACTCCATCCATTTACTGACAAATGCCATAATTTCATTCTTCTTTAAGGCTGAGTAATATTCCATCATGTATGTACCACATTTTCTTTATCCATTCATCTGTTGAAGGGCATCTAAGTTAGTTCCATATTTTAGCTATGGTGAACTGAGCTGCTGTAAACATTGATGTGGCTGCATTATTGTAGTATGCTGATTTTAAGTCTTTTGGTTATAAACTGAGGAGTGGGATCGCTGGGTCAAATGGTGGGTCAATTCCCAGTTTTCTAAGGAATCTCCAGCAATTGATTATTGAGAGCTTACTGGGTGCTAAAAGATTTTATGGATGTTGAGTGATTTTCTTTTATTCCTCCCAACTATCCTGTGAGGTCAGTTATATTACTATCTACTTTGTCCATGAGGACACTGGACACCAGCAAGCTATAGGAGCACCTTCAAGTTACTCAATTATCATGTGTCAGCAGTGGGATCCGGGTCCCTGTCTGTACTCCCATGTGCCACAAGTCAGGCAGGCTGTGACTGCAGGCACCAAGAGGTACTTTCCGAAGTGATTTCAAGGGCACATACCTGGAATCATAGTCCCGCCACCTGACACGCATGCTAAGGAGATGGTCCCCTTACCCAGGTACTCAGTGTACGGGGACACACCTGGGTCTCATCTGGAACCACTTGGAAGATGGTAGTTTTTCTCTTCCCTGGAATTGACCTCAGAACCTCTTTCCCCAAAGCCCACCTCCCATCCCAGGAACCAAAGCCTTACTTGAAAGTCTTGTCCAACGATGCAGCTGTGACAGGGCCACCTGCTTTGGGACGCAGCCAGTGCTCACAGGAAACATCTGCAGGAAACATTTCAATCCCCCGGGGTTCTGTGGATTGAAATGTACAAACGGAAGGGCTGGCCCTGAGTCCCCGGAGTTCTGAGCTGAAGAGACGGTGGTGACATGAGCCACACCCGGCAGAACTGGACTTGGGGGGGGGGTGCTCCTGGGTGGAGAGGAGTGAATCCCCGACCAATGTGGTAACAAGAACAATCAATCACGATCACTGTTGTTCCGTGAAGACGCCTAGAGGCCCCCCCGGGTGTTCTGTCAAGTGGGTAATTGAATTCCCACTGAGATGGAAGCCGTCCACACCGCTTTGGGGGCTGAGGGTGATCTCTGCATCCATTTAAAGCCGAAACGCCTCGTCCACAAGGTACTTCCGCCTGTGTGCCTGTGTGTGTATGCAGACGTGTGGATGCGTGTCCAGTTGCCCATACTGACTCATGTCACCGAAAGACGGCACATTCAATGTGAGGATTCATCATGATATTCCCTGAATCCTTGACTTTCACCCAAGGTACCTCAAAGAGAGTTTGGATTATAAAATCCTTTGGGGGTGAGTTATCTGCACATTCAGTGATATACATCCCGAGTGAACCTGGATCTTCCCGTCTCCTTCTCCCTCTCTTTTTCTTCCTTTCTTCCTCTGTTACTTCCTGCCTTTCCTCTTTTCTTCCATCCAGTCACTTAACAGAACTTTAGTTGAGCACCTATTATGGACCAGGCACCGTGCTGGGTGCCAGGGAGACTGAGCTCAATAGGACACACTCAGAGGTGGGTTGGTGTCTACAGCAGTGGTTTTTGGGGAGGGGATTCCCCCTCCTGCCAAAGGGGACATTGGGAACTGTCTCAAGGTATTTTGGGTTGTCACCACTGGGAAGGGGTGCTTCTGGAATGCGTCTTGGGTCAGAGATGTCACTCGACATCTGTCACTGCATAGGACAGTCCCTCCTGCCCCCTCCGGGGAGCTGTCTGCCTAGAACATCAGCAGTTCTGAGGATGAGCAATCCGATGTCTGACCTGGCAGGAACAACTGGACTGAGCTGTGTTCTGCCCTCACCGTCCTTGTCCTGGACAGATCTCATGGACGCTCCTTGACCTCAACGTTTCGGCTTTCCATTTGCCACAGGGGACCAAAAAAATGGTTCCCACCCTGTAAGGATGGAAGGAAGTCCCAGCCTGGGTCATGCTACTTGGTACCTGGCACACTGTGGTACCCAAGCAAGGATAGCCACTGCGCTTCTCTGAGCCCAGGCTTCTGGGGTCTAAAAGCTACCAGCGAGCCCTTGAGGAGAATTCCAGAGAAGTCGTTTATTGTAAGAGGAAGCCGGAGGGGAGACCCATGCTTCCACTTCCCAGCATCATCACCAGCAGCTACACATTATTTGTCCAAATAATAGATGTTCCTCTTCCTATCCCATAGACCATGAGCTCCTCAAGGTCAGGGACTGTTTCCTTTGTTCCTTCCTTTGTCTCCAGCACCCTCCAGCATAGTGCCCAGCCAGATAGCATCTTTTCAATAATGGGGACCAGAATGCCCATGTAGAGCTCTGGGTTTCTCTACTCCCTGACTGTGTGACCTTGGGCAAGTTACTTAAACTCTCTGTGCCTTATTCTCCTTATCTGGAAAGTGGGGAATGCTGTTTCCTGCAAGGGGATATGAGAGTGAGAGTTAAATTAGCTACTATATATCTAGAGCCTGGCACCTGGTGGGGGCTTTTAAGGGTCAGCCACTGCCACTGTTTATTGTTTCTAGTTTAATTAATGAATGCCTGTCTGTCACAGGAGGCCAGAAAAAGAGTTTGGGCCAGTCTCTGCCTTTAGAGAGCATTTGCTTCCGAGAATGATTTGGAGAAAGACAGGAAGAAGTTGTCGGCTCATCTGAGCAGGAAAGCAGGAGCTGAAGTGATTTCTTGCGGAAGGCATTCTCCTGGGAGCCTCCCGGGTCACCAGCAGCCTTTTCCTCTCACCTGGAAGAAACGGGAATTGATTGGAAGCTCGTCCCAACAGGAACGGTCTGTTGGGAGTTGGAACCTGCGCACGTGGTCAAGGAGGCTTACGGTATTGGCTCTGGAGAGGAAGTGATTCGGGGTGATTTGCTCACCCAGTGAGCGAGGGAGAGGGAGAGGGAGGCTCCCAGGGTCTGCCCAGCCAGACGCCCCCCACCCCCTGGGTGGCAGGAAGGAGGAAAAACCAAGGAGCCCGCAGCAGCTGAGGAATGGGCAGAGGACTCAGTGACCGCCACAGCAGGAGCTGGGGGACCCTGCAAGAGCAGCAGAAAGGGACGGAGAGGCTCAGAGTCAAAAAAAGACCAGCATCAGCAACAGCAGCTACCAGTCCCTGGGGGTCTGGAGCCTCTGTGTCCCCCAAATTCCTATGCTGATACCCTAACGCTCCAGGCGATAGCATCAGAGGCCTCTGGGAAGTGATTGATGATAAGGATAGAAGCTTCATGAAAGAGAGCCAAGAGCGGCCCGGGCCCCCTTTGCTATGTGAGGACACTGCGGGGGCGTGGCCATCTGTGAACCGGGAAGCAACCCTCACCCAACACCCAATCTGCCCAGGCCTTGACCTTGGACTTCCCAGTCTCCAGAACTGTGGGAAATACATTTCCACCTTTTCTAAGCTACACAGTCTGTAGTAACTGGTTATAACGACCTGGACAGACAAGAGCCTACTGTGCGCCAGGCACTTAACATGCCTCAGTTCACTGAATGCTCATGGCGGCCCTCTGAGGAGCATAGCTCATGTGCATCAGGCCCCCCCAACCTGCGCCTGTGAAGAAGTTCACACTTCCTATCTTCCCTTATTCAGCTGGGTTTAATTGAGCAGCTAGCACGTGGCACTGGTTCGGGCACAGGTGATACAGCCGAAGAGCAGACAGGTCATGAGCCCATGAGCCCTGGGACTTCTGTCCTTATCATCAATCACTTCCCAGAGGCCCCAGCCCCTGGAGCCACCGCCTGGGGCATTAGGGTTTCAGCAATGAGAAACAGACAGGCCCATCTAGAATGTCAGAGGGTGAGGAGAGCCACCAGGAACACAGAACAGGGGACAGGGATGGCGAGTATGGGGATGGAGTGAGGTCGCAGCTCTCAGGAGCACGGAAAAGCCTGAAGAGGTTGCATTTGAACAGAGACCTAAAAAGGCAGAAAATGGGCAAGAGGTAAGAGTGAACAGCACGTGCCAAGGCCCTGAGGCAGGCGGGTGTCTGGCGCGTTGGGAGCAGCTTGAGGCCAGTGTCCAGGTGCAGAGCGAATGAGTGAAGCACAGTCAGAGGTGGGGACAGAGAAGGCCCAGGGTGTTGGATCACGTGGGTCTCAGGGTCGTTGCAGGGGTCAGACTTATTCTGAATGGAATGGGGAATCCATTGCAGGGAAGAGGAGCGATCCAGCTCAGGTTTCCAGGATCCCCCAGAACCCTCTGCGGGCATCAAGAACCCTCTGTGGGCATCACGAACCCTCTGCGGGCATCAAGAACCCTCTGCGGGCAGGGAGGGGACCAGTTGGAGGCTGCCTCCTGAGGGGATGCTCGTGCCCGCTGAGACCAGGCGTCGAGGTAGTATTATTCCCACGCCCTCTGCCATGTGAAGGCCCCAGGCACACTGCGCCCTCTCCTGTGCTTTTCAAATCCAAAATAATTTGATAACGGAGCAGAAATTTCAAAGCCAGAACACTCGTGTTTAAGACCTTAGCTGTATCTTTGCGGTCGTTCATTCAGTTGTTCAACAAACGTTCATGGAGAGCCCAGCAGACGGCAGGCCAAGGAGCTCAGTGTCTAAGGTGGGAAACGGATGAGTAAAGAGATGTGTCCCCTTCACTCTGGGCAGGAGGCTAGTCCTTAAGAAGAAGGGACAGGGCCGTCAGTGGGACTTCATCCCGGCCCCTCTGATGTGCGTGGTAGACACACAGCAGGAAGTTTCTGTTGTAATGTCAGGACAACCAGGATTCCGATCTCGGCCTCATGGTGACCAGCGGGGTGACCCACAGTCCCTCAGGCCCCTCTAATACTGTGCAGATGGGTCCAGCGTTTGACCCAGGACGGGAAACACACTAAGTCCTCACTGCGATTTCCGGGAGGCCCAGGGAGCCTGAGCCCAGAAACAACCTGGAACGTTCTGCGAGCTCTTTACCTGCAGCATGTTCGGGAGAAGGGCCATGGGTGAGTGTCTGGATGTGGCAAGGCCCTGGTCCCCAAAGAGTTCACAGAGCTCCTCCAACTACCTGCTCCCTGAAACCTCAGGCTGCAGAAACCGAAAACCTCTCCGGCCTGCCAGACCTGCGACCTCACATCCCACGGCTTGGGACGAGGGCGAGGCCTGCACTTGAACTTCGGTGCCTGTGGAGGATGAAACCTAAAGCTGCAGAGAAGTTTCCAGGTGCTGAAAGGGCCATGTCTTCCCAAATAAAGCAGCGGGATTCACACCAGGGGCAGGGAGGCCATGTTCAATGATAGCCTGGAAATTCTGGGAAACCACAGTTGGGGTGATACAGTCCTTCAGTCCACTCACCAGACTGGATCTTCGTGGAAATTTGGGAATCCTGATTCATATCTCGATAGGCTACCAACTCCTTAAGGGTGGGCACCCTGCCTTGGAAACTTCCTTATAGGCCCTTGGAAGTAGTAAGGGCTGGCTGTATACACGAAGTCCTTCCTGTTATTACCTGTAGCTGATATGGATTGTGAACCTGCCTTGTTCCAGGAACCTTGCTAATGAGGTGCTTGGTGATTGTGTTGGCTAGTTTCTCATCATGGTGACCAAGCCTGAGGTAAATCACACATGAGTCTGTGGTCAGTTGGTCCTGTTGCATTTGTGGTGAAAGAGGACATCGCAGAAGGAGCAGGGCAGAGGAAGCTGTCCCCCCTCCCCTCCAAGAAGCAAAGGAAGAGAAACAGGAAGTGGTCAGGGACCCACTGTCTCCTTCAAGGATGTGCCCCCCCCAATGACCTAACTTCCTCCCCATAGGCCACACCTCCTAAAGGTTAAAAAAAAAAAAGATGCCAAAGTGCTATTATTATTTATTTATTATGTTATGTCACTTTTTTCCATAAGATAAAATTGAGGTTCAGAGAAGTCGAATAGTGAACCCAAAGTCACAAAACTTTTCAATAATGAGGGCTGTCCTGATCCATTCGTTTGTGCTGATCTTGGTGTCAATTAGGTTTGGATTGGAGTTTCAACCTTCTGCCACCTTCAGTGTGACCTCGGGGAACTCACAGAACTTTTCCGAGTCTTAGTCCCATCATCTGTGAAATGGGAATAATTAGATTTCTCATCAAGTTGTTGTGAGAATAATATATACTAATTATGTATTACTTAATTAATTAATACATTATTAATATACATATGCATGGAAATATATATATCTCACATAGATAAGGAAAGGTCCTGACAGCCTGTTGGCCACAAGTGGCCATTCCAAAATACTAGATCCTTCCTAACCCTTAAACAAAAATCGACTGAGCGAAGGCAGATTTCCTCTCTCTCTCGGTCTTCAGAGGGTTAACGTAGAACCTCAGACTGGCAGCTTCTCTGATCTTGGCACTAATTACGTACAGAAATCATTTTGCCTCTGCTACTTATAATGAGAACGACGGAACAGAAATGGAATTTATCATGCAATGTGTCATGAGAGGCTTAAAAAAAAAAGACTACCTCCATTTCCCCACTTCTCTTTATTTTCCCCCCTTTCCTCGCTAGATAATCAAATACAGAAGTTATATTAACCTCCCAACCACTTCAATTAAAATGCTCATCCAAAATTTGAAAACAATTAAAAAACCCATTATCTCAGATTCAGCGTTCTCGGATTCGGTGTCTATTTTCTGCCGCAGCCTAAATGGCAGGTAACATTTTCACAGTAGGTGGGTTCTAGAAAGCAGTGTCTCCTTCCTGGCCCCCCGATCCCACGGTTGCTCTCTCAACCAGGTCTTATTAAAAACCCTCGCAGACTGTTGTACCTTCGTCATGTCCAAGTGCTTCGAGATAATTGTTTTAATGAGCTTTCCATCTGTCTCGTTTTCATCTCTCTCTCTCTCTCTCTCTGTTTGGTAGTTGGATTGGGGCAGAGAAAAGGACAGGTGTCCTTCTTGCGAGGTCACAGGCTCAAAGATGGGAGTCTGGTTTGAATCTGTTGCCCCAAATTTCTGTGTTCCCAGGTGAAATTAGACCTGGTTTCTCCCAAGATGGGCAAGCTGGGAGATGTGGTAGGTGTCGCGGTGGCTGCAAAGACCCTCTGCTTAGCTCAAGGGAAAGAGGGCTCTCGGTTTAGGTCAACACACCTGGATTGAGTGCGGGCTGTCAATACCTGGACCCCATGCCAGACAGCAGAGAGGGCATCTCCAAGGTCGGGCAGGATCAATGCAGAAGCTCCTTGGTTCAGATACATTCATCTACTACCGATAAGAATATAAATTTTTACAATGTCCCCAGAGCATCATTTAACAATATGTATCAAAAGATTTAAGAGGTGTACCTGCCCATTGACCCAGTAATCAGCCTCCTGATCATTTATCACAAAGGGATAATTGCTTCTGTGTGCAAAGACGTAGCCTCAGCTGGGTTCCCTGAAATATTATCTAGAAAAGCAAAGAGAAATATTTTTGAGAAACCTAATTGTCCAAGGACAAGGAATTACATAAATTAATGACGACACTTCCTTAGAATAGAATACTTTGAAATCGTTTAAAAGCATATGGCAGGAGACATGAGGGAAAAAGTCAGTGACACATTGTTAGGTGACATAAAAAATCAAATAGTACGATCTCGGTATCCTGAAAAATAAAGGTGTGTGTGTGTGTGGCATGTGTGTTGTATGCACGTGTGTGTCTATGTATATATATAGACATGAAAAAAGATGTGAAAGCATTGCCCTACTCTGGGAAGATGAGAATCTGGGTCATTTTTATTTTTAATTTTTGGGGAGGTGCTGGGAATTGAACATATATACCAAGCACACACCACTGGGCGACAGCCCCCGTCCCTAGGGTTATTTTGATAATCTTCTCTGGGGGTTTCTCTGCTCTTCTTTTTTTCCCCGTGATAATGCACACTTTTTCTGTTCAGAAAATTAATAGTTCTTTTACCAAAGGAGACCTGTGAATGGTCGCCCGGAGACGGGACGGAAACTTTGGGGAACTAACGCAGGCTTGGGGACTAGCCGGGCCCTCTGCCCTGTCAGTCAGTCCGCTCTGCTGTTTCTTGTTTGCTGTGCCCTTGCATCTGCTTCCTCCTCGGTCACTCCTGGTCCATCGGAGCCTCCCTGGCCAGAACTCAACTCCATGACCTCGCTGCTTTAGTGCCAAAGTGACTGTGCCTGGGGCTGGGTTCACCTTAGTTCTCTGGATATACCCCAGGCCAGCTTTCCACGGGGACCTGTGAATGGTCTGCTCATCTCTTCCTCCCCAGGCCGAGGACCATGTCACCAGGGGTCCATGAGTGACTTCCCTGGGGTCAGATCTGATTGAATGGCTCAGGTCTAGCGAGGCCCATCTCTTAACCAGGGAATGGGGGTGCATTTCCCTTAAGGAACTGTGGTAGCACAGCCTCAGTGACACATCTTCAGCATCAATCAAATAATTCGAATAATTTTGGGCCCAAATATTCACATGGGAGCCAAACACTATGTCTTTGTTCTCTACTTTGAACAAATAAATGAGAACCTTGTTGATTCTTACTGATCTTTGGGTTAATGTCGCCTCTCACAGAGTTGGGAGCAGGATATTTGGTCTATGCAGCCCACAGAGCTAACTAATCTAGACTTTCTTCAGACTATAGACACCGACAAGGCAAAACTGCAATTAGATTGCTTAAAAAGCTAGATTCATTTAGCACTGCTTGTTAGTAATAATAACTGCTATCACTTTGTATGTGATTAACTACATTCCAGACATTGAGCTTCATAGATCTCACTTTAGTGACTCCTCATCTGACCACCTCATCTTAAGCTAGGTCCTCTTATTATGCGCACCTCATAGATGAAGAAACTGAGGGTCAGGGAGTTTAAGTAAATTTTCCCAGGGTCTCACAGGACTAGAAGGTAGTTGAATCAGAGTTCAAGTATAAGACTTTGTTATTCCAAATGCTGTGGACTTCTCCACTTCTCAGCACCGATTTTTGCCTCTGTTCCAAATCCCTTATTTTGGAAGAAGTAGCAAGAATTACTGCTACCTCTCACCCTGCCTTGGCATTGCATCCAGAGCAGGATGAGCCTCCAGCTCAGTTCCTCCCAGGTCAAGAAAACCATGTAACCATGATTGCTTTGACTACTTGTGCTAACAAAGTCCCAATGCAAACTGGGAATTTGTTATTTCTGCAACTGAACCAACTTTACCCCTTATGAGGATTAGGCAGCAGGGATGGGTTAGCCTCCAGCCTGAAACAACCAGGGAGCAGATACAATATATGATACAGGGATGTTCGAACTGCTAGGTCTTGGGAAAAAAGAGACAGTGGTTCTTGAGAGATAGGAAGCAAATGAGGTGGCCCTGGGTTTCCTGCCTTAAGAAAGTGTCCAGGTTCCAGTCTAGGAAGGTGAGCCTGAGGCCCCCAGGATGAAGGAGGCAATGCTGAGAGTCTGGGGAGCCAAGATGCCTGGCATTTCCAGGCCAGAGGACTGAGAGAAGAGAACCGTATACCAGAGGAATCTGGAAATCTGCAGAGGAGCATCCGTGGGTTTCAGGAGAGGACTGATCAATCTATGCCTCTAAGAAAAATGACCCACATTTGGGGAAAGAATCATCCAAAAGGATTAAGGGTGAAAGTGCTGGGCATTCACGTAGGACCAAGTACGTGTCTGTTCCCACAAGCCAGATTGGAAAACCTGAATCTCAGGGCGCTCCAGAGAGCAGAGATGGGCTGTACTCATGGGTGGGAATAAGTACTGAGCTGAACACAGCTGTCCACAACGAATCTTAAGAAGGTTAACCACATACTTAAGGGCAAAAGACAGGATACTTTCCCCCGATATTGGAAACCAGACGAGGATGTCACCGTTACCTCTTCTATTTAAGAATGTACTAGAGATCCTACTCGGTGAAATAAGGCAAGACAGAAATAAAAGACATTCACGCTGAAGAGTGTCTGAGTCAGCTTTTCCGTAGCTGTGACTGAAAGACCTGACGAGAACAGGAGGAGGAAAAGTTAATTTGGGGGCTCACGGTTTCAAAGGTCTCAGTCCATAGATGGCTGGTTCCATTCCTTGGAGCCTGAGATGAGGCAAAACCTCATGGTGGAATAATGTGGCAGAGGAAAGCTGGTCAGGACATGGCCAAGAAGCAGAGAGTTCCTCTCCAGGGACAAAATATAAGCCCCAAGGCCATGCCCCTAAAGACTCACCTCCTCCAGCCACACCCTACCTGCCTTCAGTTACCACCCAGTTAATCCCTATTGGTGGATTAATTCACTGATTGATTGGTTAAGGCTCTCATAACTCAATTGTTTCCCCTCTAAACATTTTTTCACATTCACACATGAGTTTTGGGGGGACCCCTAACATCTAAACCACACTAGAGAAGACAAAGTAAAACTATCTCTGCAGCCAATACGAGCCTTTATGTAGAAAGGCTTCTAGCATCTCCATAGAAGCTACTAGATCTGATAAGTGAGTTTAGTAAAGTTGTAGGACACAAAATCAATAGATGAAAATGAATCGTATTTCTTTTTTCTAGCGACACACGGTGGGAATTGAAATTTGAAATGCCCTTTAGAATAATATCAATACTTAGAGATAAATCTGACCCCCAACCCCCTCAGAAAAAGCAAACACACTGTACTTTGCCAGCTCTAAAACGTATAGGAGAGAAATTGAAGAAGACTCAAGTAAATGGAGAGATACGACATGCTCAAGGGCACGAAAGGCCTCAATATTGGTAGGAGTCAGTTCTTCCCAAATTGGTCTCCCTGCAACCCAATCTCAGCAAGCGTCCTTCCTTCTTCCCTCCCTCCCTCTTCTTTTCTTTTCTTCTCCTCTCCTCTCTCCTCCGTTTTCTTTCTTTCTTGTAGGAATTGTCAAAACAATCTGACAATATGGAAATGCAAAGGGTCTAAAATAACAATAACAAAGAATCTCTGCTAACGACCAAGTTTAAGACTCAGAGTGAAGTTGCCGGAAGCATTGGCAAACTGAGTGACATCTTCGTGGGACAAGAGAGAGTCCAGAATTGCATGAAGGCACCTAAGGACAAGGGAGTTTTGATAAAGGCAGTCAGGTAATTCAGCGGAGAAAGGAAGTCTTTTCAACAGAGGGTGCTGGAGGAACGAGATATCCCCATGCAAAGAAAAAAAAAAGTCAATCCACACCTTGTATCGGATATAAAAATGAACTCAGAAGGGGCTCTAGGCTTGAATGCAAACTTACAACCGTAAAATTCCTAGCGCAGTAATTATTACTGTGGGGGACTTTGCCCCTCCTGAAAGGAAACATCTGGCAATGTCTGGATTTCTGGTTGTTATACCGTGGGGTGGGAGTGCAAAGAGCAGCTAGAGGACAGTGGCCAGAGAGACCGCTGAGCATCTGATGTTGCACATAACAACCCGACAGCCCAGAATCATCTGACCCAACACATCAATAGTACCGGGAAATTCTATGCTAGAGAAAAAACTTTTGTGATCTCAGTTTAGGCAAGAATTTCTGAGGTATAACACCAGAAGTGCAATCTATAAAAGAACAAGTTGACAAATTGGACTTCATTAAAAATTCAAAACTTTTGCTCTTCAAAGGCACTGCTAAAGGGAACGGAGAGACAAGCCGCGGACGGGAAGGCAACATTCGCCAAGTTGTGCATCTGACGTATGATTCTCGTCTAGACTATGTGGAAAGCACTCAAAACTCAAGAAGGAATTAAATGCTCCCCTTAAAAGTGGGAAAAAATATTGGAATGGATAATTCACCAAAGCAGCTATCGGTGTGACACATAAACCCATCAAGATGTGCTCAGTATCCCTACTTAGTAGGAAAATGCAAACTGAAACACGCCTATTAAAAATGGCTGGAATTATTGTCCAGGGTGCTGAGGAGCTGTGACTTATACCTGCTGCTGGTGAGGACGTGCATTGTGCAACTATTTTGTGAACCAGTTTGGTATTTCTTCAAATAAAAAGAAAAGAAATTTAGTAGATATTCACATGGAAATGCAAAAGATTTAAAACAACAACCACAAGCAAAACCTTTGAGAACCGTGGAGTTGAAGACTCATTGTGAAGTTATAGTCACTGAGACAGCGTGGTGAACCTTCCACATGAGTCAGCTCTTCCTGTCCCAGATCTTTACCTAAGAGAAAGAAAAATGTGTTTCCCTATAAAGGCTCATAACTGAGGCTCATGGCATCCTTATTTGTAATGGTTCCAAATTGGAAACAATTCCAATGTCTTTCAACAGGTGAATGGGCAAACAAACTGGGCTACCCACCTGATGGAAATACTACTTAAGATGAGAAGAAATGAACCATGGAGACCCAGAACGTGGTATTACCGTGACATGTGACTTCAAAACAATTATTTTGGATGAATGTTCTTCAACTGGATTATATGATTGGTTCTACTGGTATAAAATTCCATCAGAACATGAAATTGTACACGTTAGGGCTGGGGAGATAGCTCAGTTGGTAGAGTGCTTGCCTCGCAAGCACAAGGCCCTGGGTTCAATCCCCAGCACTGCAAAAAAAAAAAAAAAAGAAATCGTACACTTTAAATCTGTGTTGTTTATTGCATATTATATCTCAATAAAGTCGTTATATTTCTAAAGAATGAAAAATTTTGAATACACAGATTTTTAAAAAATTGAGCAGTCACGAGAGTAATTCTGTCTCCCAGATGTCTGAGGGGGAAAAAAGCTCAAATGATATCGCTTATGTTTGGATCTCAAATGTCCCGCCCAGACTCTGTCTTGAAGGCATAAATTCCAATGCAGCAATGTCCAGAGGTGGGGCTTTCAAGAAGGGATTGAATGAAGTTGGCTCCAGCCTCACCAGCGAATTAATCCATTTTATGGCATGATAATTTGAATGGATTATTGGGGGATCACTATAAGGGGGCACGGTTAGAGAGAGTAGGTCCCTGGGGGATTGCCTTGGGGACTATATCTTGTCCCTGGCTTCTCTCTCTGCTCCATGGCTTCTATGAGCAGCTGTCCTCGGCCACGCCTTTCCACCATGGTGTCCTGCCTCACCTTTGACCCAAAGCGATGGAGCCAGCTGACCAAGGACCCAAACCTCTGAATCATTAAGTCAAAATAGCAATTTCCTCCTTTATTGATGTCAGGTATTTCGGTCATAGCAATAAAGCTGACTAACACATGCTCTTTGTTGTACGCTGTCTCTTTCTCTGGTCCTGTCTCTCTCCCAGAGGGGCTCCTCCTGTGGTCCATGGGGCTACCGTGATGGTGATCCCCGAACCCGATTCTCCTAGATGCGAGCCTGGGGAAACAAAGGAGCAGCTTTCCTCTAAGGCTCCCGATAAAGCTGAGTTGGGACTGGACCAGCTTAGGTCCCGTCCATGAATCCCCCATAGCTGCAGCCAGAGGACGGTGAGGCTCAGGCCCGGCTGAGCGCCGAGAACAGGCAAGGAGCAGACTTCCAAAGAAAGTCAGGGCTGCCGTCAACTCTGTCCCGCACTGTGGCGACCGTGAGATGCGCCCCTCGGCCCTCTGGCTGCAGGAGCCTGAGGGTCCCAGCTGGGCTCTGAAATCCATCTGGGCGTCTGTGCAGAGACCACGCCTCCCTGGGGCTGCT
This sequence comes from Sciurus carolinensis, assembly GCF_902686445.1. Taxonomy (NCBI): domain Eukaryota; kingdom Metazoa; phylum Chordata; class Mammalia; order Rodentia; family Sciuridae; genus Sciurus; species Sciurus carolinensis. The sequence continues at coordinate 133,601,142 of NC_062220.1, forward strand.
GCCAGCCAATGGCCGAGCAGAGCGGGAATAGGCAGGCGCCCTGTTCCTGGGAAACGCAGGCTGCCCTGGGAGGTGACTTTAGCCCACGGCCCTGGTGGCCTCGCCAGATGCCCTTGCCTGGCAGCCTGAGCCCCGTGCGCCCACCCTTCTTCTCGCCCGCTCTCTCTCCTCTCCTGGGATCAGATCTGCACCGCGGGGATGACGCGCAGCGCCCCTGGCGCCCTGCCCAGTTCCTCTCCCGGGAGTGCCTTCGTCACTGACTGGTTGCCTGTTGAACTCCATCTGCTTCTCAGAAGACCCCCCACAAACCCGGATGCTGGAGAGGACACTGACAGATCTCAAAATTTCACCCAAAGTTCTAGAGTTTGCCCAAGAAGCTCTTCCTCCATGTATTATGTGACTTGTGTCTTTGATTAGGGAAACTTGGAGGGACGCGAAAGCCTCCAAGGTGACATAATAATGTTGACTTACTGGTAGGGAACCCTGCCTTGGATTTGCCAAGGGCTCAGTGACATACAGAGCACTTTAAGGTTCATAACCTCATCTGGTTTTCACAAAAGCTCTGAATGGCCCGGGAGCCACTTGATGTTCATCACAAGGACACTAAAATTTAGAGAGGTTAAAGTGAATTCTTTAAAATCTCAGAGTTGGATGTCATCACTGTGCTTAAACCTTTCAATGGCTCCTTATTGCCTTCAAAATAAAGCCCACACCATGCATGCTATGCACAGCCTAGGGCTGTGCAGATACGGAGCTCTGTTTAAAGCGCCATGTTCAATGTTCTGATAAGGTCTTGCGCCAGGAAACCCCCTGGCCTTTGCACATGCTGCATCTGACTCTTAAAGCACCCTTTCCGCAGTCTCTTTCATACATCAGTCACTCTATCTTTCGACTCTCTTTCTATAAGAAGCTATTCTTTAAGAGTGAGCCATGTGACCCTTTGGGCTCACAGTCCCCTGTTCTTAGGCATTCCATCACCCTCTGCAAACCATACAGTAACTTACACTGTTATCACCATCCTTACAACAACCCACTGAGTAGGACTGATTGTCCTCAGTTAACAGATGAAGAGACATAATTGGAATGTGGAATGTATTGGGGTACTCCAGAGAAACCAAACCACCAAGGTAGGTGATAGATAGGTAGAGATGTTTATTAATTTACTATAAGGAACTGGCTCACAGGGGTCTAGAGCGTGGGAAATCTCAAGATCTGCAATCGACAAGATGGAGTCCCAGGAGAGCTGAAGTATCGCTCCAGTCTGAGTCCAGAGGTCCAAGAACCTGGAAGGCTGATGGGGTACGTTCCACCCTGAAAGTCAGCATGCTCAGGACGCAAGAGGAGCTGATGTTTTAGTCCAAGTCCAAAGCCAAGCAAGACCAATGTCTCAGCCCAAGTCACGAGGGACACATTCCCTCCGACTCAGCTTTGTATTGTGTTTAGGTCCTCATTGATTGGGTGAAACCCACCCTGGAGAGTGTACCCTACTCAGTCTACCAACGTAGATGTTAATGTCATACAGAAATATCCTCCCGGCATACCCAGAATAGTGTGTGGCCAAATGTCTGGGTGCCCTGTAGTCCAGTCAAGTTGACACACAAAATTAGCCAGGACTGCAAGGTTGCCCGAGAGTGTGGAGAAGGCTGGCGGACAAGCCTTGTCTCCAAGGTTCGTTTTACCCAGCCAAAGAGCAGTCCCTATGTCGTGGGATAGTAGTGGGGTAGCCACACCTACGTTACCCATCAGGACTTTTCTACGATCCTTGAGGGGCTGCAAGACATGTGAGCAGGTGGAGGAATCCATTTCTCAACTGTTCAGGGGTGCACCTGGCAAGGAGGACCTTTCCCTTGCCAGAGCAGACTTGACCCGCTCCGCCAGTTTTCCAGGGTGCTACTGAGCAGGCAGGTGAGCAGAACCCCGGTACGGGATCCCAGCCAGGCACCGTGAAGTTTGTCTAGCATCTGGTCTAGCCTTCTTTTCCCCACCATCCCCTGCAGTTTTCCCAGATGCACGAGGGTTTGCTGGGTCTGCCATATTAAGTGGTAACTTTGTGGAGGGGATTTGTGTTTCTTCTTTCCCTTTCTCTCTTTAAATCTCAGCAGCAGCTGCTCTTCCATCCATGGCGGTTTCTGAGTTTCTCAGACAGATGTCAATATTGACAGAAGAGGTCCGGTGGACCCAGCAGGGAATGCTGTTACCGAAGAGGAGCTGAGCGAACTCATTAGGACGGCTTCTCCGCACCCTTTGGCAGCCCAATTACTTGCTTTTGCGCACTATGAATATGAATCAGTGGGAGGAAGGGGTGCATCTGGATTAGGTTTCCTTACTGCAAAGAACTTGTAGGATCATGTTGTAAGGTCAGAAGTTCTGGAGTCAGAGAAACCTGGTTTCACTCTTTGCTATTCATGTGACTTAGAAAAGGCCACACTTGCCACTCTGAACCTCAGTTTCCTCATCTGTAAAACAGACCTCATGCTAATATCTGCTTCAGAACCTTGCCATTAGGACGACATGACTTAGTACATTTAGCACAGGGGGCTGGCACACAGTAAGAGCTCAATAAGTGCAGTAATACATGTGAAGTCCTGGTGTTTCGTTTGAAAACAGTCATATCTACAGGGAATGATTCCTTTCCTAAGACTGAGGAGATGTCCCCTCAAAATCTCCCAGATTTGCCCTCCTGGCTTATTGGCTAGAATTGGGTCATGTGTCCACACACCTAGACCGATCACAGGCCAGGAACATAAATCTGCTATGATTGGCTAGACTAGTGGCTCATTTCCCAGAAGGAGGTGAAATGACCTGTCCTAACAGGCATCCAAAAAAGGTTAGCAAACAAGGGAAGAAGAAAACGCAATGCCTAAGAGGAGGAAAATCAGTCAGAACCCTCCCGGGATGGACACGCACCTTGGAACTTGCTGACAAGGTTATTAAAACAGTTTTTCTAACTATATACTGTAAGTTAAAAAATAAGAAAGTTGAGTTGTGGAAGACATTTCAGAAAGACCCAAAGTGAACTTCTAGAGTTGGAAACTGCAGTGTGAGAAATGAAAACCACACCGACTAAGGCTGACAGCTGATTAGATAGAACATGAGGAGAGCTGAGTGAACTTGAAAATGCAACAGAGTATACACAGTGAAACAGAAAGAAGGGGAAAAAGGAACAGCATCGGTGCTCAGGGAACAGCGCCAAATAGCTCAATACACGTGTAATTGGAATCTCTAAAGGAGAGGAGAGAGAGGTCGGATCCAGGTGGAGAAAGAGTGGCTCATTTGGGGTGGAAAGCTCTGGCCATCAGATGGAGCCGGGTTCCAGCCGTGGGACCTTTACCTCCTGTGTGAACTTGGGCCCACTATTCACCTTCCCTGAGGTTTATTGGTGGATCAAGGAAAACAGTACCTACCATGTAGGAAGGCTGTCTAGGAATCGTGGTTTATAAAGCCTCTGGGCTGGTGCATGGTGACCACCTGATTCAGGCCTGCCCTTCCTCTTACGGTCTTTCCCAGCTCTGACCTTCTGTGGTCTGCAGACCACCCTCTGGTTCATTTAACAATAACTAACCTTTACTGGGTGCTTATGATATCCCGGGTTCTGTGCTAATTGCTTTATTTGTATTAACTTACGAGGGCCTTACTCTGACCCTCCGAAGAATGTATATTTTTATACCTCTTCTCATTTTACGGGGGTTAAGTAGCTGACATTTGAACCACTGTTGACTCCGGGGAGGTCCCTCTCATATCTACTTCAGCCTTTTTGAACTATGAAGTTCATGAAACCAAGGCCCAGAGAGGCCAAGGGGTCTTGCTGAAGTTGCACAGCAAGTTAGTGTCAAAGCTCAGAGCTCTTGTCATTCTGCTGCAGTGTCTAATAGCTCTAAGTAATTTGCTGAGCTCAGAGGGGTTGGATTCTTGGGCAAGAGTTTCTGAGTCTCCTCTTTGTATCTCCTAAGGCAGGAAAGCCGTTCCTCTGTTTTGTGCTCTCCAGCCAACTCCTAAGTGATGGAATTGTTCATGCAAACGTCTTACTCCCCCCAGGGCTGTTTGTATTCAAGACAGCTGCTGGGAGTGGACAATGCTTTAGCCTGAGAGAGTGAATTTTTAGTGACAGGATTCAGGCACACCCCGTCACTTCTTCTCTCTTGCTTTGTCAACCTTCTGGGCACTTCTGTGGACCAGGGATCTGGCTTTAGTGATGGTGATACAAAGGTAAAAATGAGTACACCCTTGTCCTGCCCTTAGGGAAGGCAGAGAAAGCGGGACAGTAACAGGATGGAGTCCAAAGCCTGCTCCTCCACCTGGACCCACCAGGGCAGGCTTCCTGGAGGAGGCCACGTGAGTGTCAAAGGACTGGCTACAGCGTCATCTCTTCCCGGTGACCGTGAGCTCCATGAGGCGTCTGTGCTCCATTCTCTGCTGCATCCCCAGGGATCAGAACCAGGCCAGGCCTTGTAGATGCTCAGTTCATGTTTGTTGAATGATGCACTAAAATAAATAAAGATCCAGGAAGGGTTTCGAGCGAAAGGAACAACGCATGCCGGGGCCCTGGGACGTCTGGAACGGCCGGAAGTTCACTGTGGCTTTTGCACAGGGCACACGGGGAGGGATGAGTGGGCCAAAGCTGAGGTCAGAGCAGGAGAGTCCTTCCCTGAGCTGTCGGCTTAGTCTGACGCCGTCCCCGTGAGTGAGGAGTTAGAGGCGGGTTTTAAGCAGGGCCCAGGCAGGAGCTCCTCCTGGGGCTGGGAGTCTAGCTCAGTGGTAGAGGGCTTGGTGAGCATGAGCAGGGCTCTGGGTTTGATCCCCAGCACTAAAACAATAATTATAAAATAATTATGAAGATTATCCTGAATGTTCCAGGGAGAGGGAAATGGGGGTGAGGGAGAGCTGGGGTCTGGAAGCCCAGAGAAGCAACTGCTCAACAGGTCTGCACAGGGACCCTGGAAGGAAGCCAGGCTTGGCCCTGGGGCACAGAGCGGGGTGGTGGTGGGGCTTCGAGGGGTTTCGGGTCCCCGAGTCGCCTTCTCTGGCCTCCCTCTGGAAGGCCTGAGGTCTTGCAGGAAGCCCATTACCCTCCCGCCAGGAGCCGCTTCCTCTTGTTAAAATTCTGGGCCACGGTGTCTTGTATTAAAGCTGATATTAAGCCATAAAATGTAATATGTTATGACACCATAAAATGCAATGTAATTGCTATAAAACCATAAAATGTAATGTAACAGGCTCCCTGTCCATTATGCACTTGCCTCGTCTAAAACTGTTAACTTCCACTCTGCTCTTAGACAAACAAACAATTCCTATTCATTGCTACCTCTGGAGAAAGACGTAGAAGAAGCATCCCGGATGAGCATGGATTGTAGCACAGACACCCAGGGAGGGCGCCGTGTGGCGTGGAGGAAAATCCCCGGGCTTTGTAGGCAGGCCGAGCTGACGCTCGCGTTCTGAGTCAATCATGTCCGGAATCAGGATCGTGAGAAGCAGAGCCACTCATGGGGATCAGACTGGATCTCTGTTGGAATCTCATTTGCTGGCTCCTTCCCCTGCCCCCATCTTTTCCTGGATGGTGGTACCTGGTGAGTTCGTGGGTCCCCACGTCAATCAGAATATGGCCCAGAATCTCCCCTGGGAGGGGATGTCCCTGCCCGGCTCCCTTGAGCTGGGTTTGCAGGTATGAGCTGTGAGCAGCCAGCGTGTGCAGTGGTCCCGTGAGGGACGTGCTAGCAAAGCATCTGTGGGTGGGAAGCCCCTGTAAAAACAACCGAGAGCATCCCTTTGGCCAAAGAACTACTCCCACTCCAAGCTGGCATTGCCCATTATAAAATGCAGAACGTGCAGCCGACATTATGACATTTGTACAGAGCAAACGAAACCCTAAGGACCGCTGCACGGTTCCGGGTCTACAGCAGACGCTCTGTAGAGGTCTTCTCTGAACATTCAGACACCATCCCTCACACGTACTCCATGTACAATAAAATGACGTAATGCACGTACTGTGGGAAACACCATCTCCATGTGTAGAGAATCAAGTGTGCATACAGAAACGAAGATACGTCCCAAAAAAGTCCTCGCTACATGTGGGGAAAGGATTCCAGGATGCCCTACAGATGCCAGACTCCACAGAGGGATGCCCAAGGACCTGGGCTAACATGGCAAAGTCTTTGCATATAACTTACACACACAGCTTCTGGGTATTTTAAATACATCTTTAGATTACTTATATCCAGTGTGCTGTGAATTCTACATAGCTAGTTGTTATGCCGGACTGCTTAGGAAGTAATGACCAGAAAAAAATCTTTCCACTTCCGCTACTGAGGCAACCATGCCAGGTCTCACTACCTGGTAAGGAATGAGTCTGGCACAATTACTGCTCAGATAAATGCAGAATCAGTGGGGCCATGGTGACTGCAGGAGGGCCGGTGCCCTCCGCTTCACTCATGTGGGTTCAGGGTAGTAACTAGGTGCCCAGAAAATTCGAGGCTCACTTTTCAGAAATTTCCAGATTTCTGACATTCTTGAAAAGAAATGTCTCTTGGGGTTGAATCTGCGAATGTAAACTCTCCAAACCTTATGCATATATGGGTACTATCAGGGGCAGTCATACACCTGTGCTAACCCAGATACTGTCAGATAACAGAACTCATCCCAGAGAGAGAGTCGGGGGCTCCTCCTGATGGGCAGGCTGGCAGAGAGGAGCCTGGCTGTGGGAGAGGCCCCATGGCCTTGTGCCTGCTCCATCCACAAGCTGAGCCACAGGGAAGACGTGTCGTGAGTCACCAGTGCTTGTAATGGAAGGAGGAGCCTGGAGCTGGAGGTGATGGGAGGAAGGGGAAGGGTGCTGTAATGGTTAATTTGTACGGTCAACTTGATTGGATGAAGAGATGCCGATGATTAAGAGGCCTCTGGGTGTGTCCATGAGGTCGTGTCTAGGGATGATTGGCATATGGGATAGCCAACTGAAGTGGGACCCCCTCCTTGAGCATAGGCAGCACCACCCAATAGGATGGAATAAAAGCTGGAAGAACAAGGAAGCAGATGCAGATGCAAGCTCCGCTCTTCTCGAAGGACTTCTTGATCGCTGCTTTGATGGTCTGAGGACATTGGACTCCCGCTTCCTCATTCTTCCAAAGTGGACTCTGCCAGTGGTTCTCTAGGGAGTTTCCAGAAGCCCTGGTCTCGGACTAGGGTAGCACTGTTGATCGCTCTTGTTCTGGGGCTTCCACCTCTTGGACTGCGCAGCTGCTGATTCCTCCAGCTCTCCAGCTGCAGATGGCCATTGTGGACTATCCAGCTTCTGGTCGTGTGAGCCGATCTAATAAATCCCCCTTTTATAATCATCTACTTCCTGTTGATTCTGTTCCTCTAGGAGCCTTGACTAATACAGGTACCCACATCATCTGCTCATGGAAGAAGAGAGAGAAGGGACTCCCGGGGGCAATGGGGAGTTCCTCCGGTCTGGAATGAAGGGCTCTTGCTCACTTGAGAACCAGGGACCAACAAAACAAAGCAAGAGAGCAGCTCCGTCCGTCTCCTTACCCCTGGGAGGCAGGGGAGATGCATGACTTAAAGATCAGCCGACTCGGGATCTGTGTTCCACCAACCCCTGGGCAGATGCTTGGCTACCGCCTATCCCGCCTTCTCCTCCTAATTGTGGAATTTGGCGACAGTTGCTGAAACACCCAGCATTAGATTTGGGTGCAGGTAACAGCAAGCACAAAATATTGGCTAGCACAAGACAGAAGCTTATTGTCTTTCATGAAAAGATGCCCCGAGGTAGAACTGTCCAAATTCAGAGTTCCATGGGGCCAGAGAGTGACGTTAATGGAGGGGGGCAGACAGACGGGTGCCGCAGGGAAGCCAGGGGCAGAACCCCGCCAAAGGGAGCAGCCGTCCTCTACCCTCATCTGGCTATTGCCACGGGGAACGTGGGCTCTGTGTTGCTTGAGTGATTGATTTTTTTCAAAGAAAAGCTTAAAACCTGGATTTGGTATATGAAATCTGAATTCTAAATGTTGACAACTGGTTCAAAGCCCTATGGATGAGGGAAAGCTGTAAGTGGGACGTATTCAATCCCGGGCTGCCAGTTTGGGGTCACTGGTCTAATAAGGAGAATAGAAATGCTTGTGTTGGCTCAGGCACAGTGTCTGACCCGCGTGAGGGCGTCAGCAGGTGCTTGAGTGGGGAGCGCTTTGACCGAGCTCTTGCCAAGAGGTGGGTGAATTCTAAGCCCTGGAGTCCAACCTTCAGGGTTTCACTCGAGAGTCGGTCTGGAATCTAGTCCTCATGGAGACCCCAGGCTGCTAATCAGGGCAGAGAAACAGAGCTTTTAAGGGTTATATCAGATTTGGGGAGGGGTTAGACCTTAAGTAGCCATGTGGGTTGTAGAGTTCTTACCTAAGTCTGGTGGTCCTGCTTGGGATGCTGAACCCAAAGTCAGCAGGGCTGTCCACTAAAAAGCAATGATGGACATGGAATGAGCGAGCAGGAACCATGTGGAACCCCTGAGAATGAGCTGGAACACACCAGGATGAGCCTGAACTTGAACTTGACTTGAATCCTAAGTGATCAGCAGGGTCACTTACAGTCTAACCCTATAAAAAAAGATCTTAAATAACTCATAAATGCTCCGCGTCTCTGCCCTGATCAGCGGGGTGGAATCCTCACTCTCTGGGATGCACACGAGTTCCCACCGCATCTGGACTTCCTACGCCAGCGATGCTGTGCTCTTCAGAAGGACCACGGCGCTGCCCTCAAATCTGGTCCAGAAGCTGAAGAAGGTCAGAGAGGAGATATGCCGGCAGGTGGAAGAGACTTGGGCCTGCCTTCTGTCCCCAGTCCCCCAGCAGGCGAGCCCTCAGCTCCCTGACCTGTGTCAGCTGAGAGAGCCACGGACTCACATTGCCCCGTCCCCCAGGTACACCCAGCTGCTGACGCTGCTTCAAGCTCATCTTCCTGAACACACCCAAATTTCTGGTGTGGCTGAGTCTGCAGGGAAGGTCAACTCGGGGAAATGCTTTCGACTTAACAAAGATCACACAGGGCAAAGCCGCCGTGGGCGGGCAAGACGGTGAAACAGCGCAGTGGTGAGTCTGAAAGAGGAAGAGGGGTCCCTGGGTGCTCACCCACCCAAAGGGAGCTAATGCCTTCCAGGAGCCCAGGCCCGGAGCCATGCTAATGCTGAGGAGTGAGGGGAAGAGGTGACCCAGGCCAGGCTGGCAGGTGAGAGTCAGGGAAATACTGCATGAGGGTGGGTGGAGGGGGGAAAGGAGAAGCGGGTAAGAGAAAGGGACAAACACGGTGACAGAAAAAGATGCAAAGCTGATGTCAGAGAGAGGGACAGAGATGGGAGAATATTGGGGAATTATGAGGCGTATACAGGAGTCACCACTTATCTCAGGGGGCAGGACTTTCCCAGCAAATGCCCGCAACCATGGGCAATCCTGAACCCCATATATGCTGGCTTTTCCCTGTTCGGACAGACCTATGGTAAAGCTCAGTTTGCAAATCAGGCACAGTAAGAGATTGACAACCGTAATTAATAAATAAAAGGGAGCCATTATGATTTAAAACTTATGAATTGTTTATTTCTGGAATTTTCCATCTCATATTTTCAGGCTGCTGTCGACCAGGTAACAGAAACCACAGAAAGCAAAGCTGCGGATAAAGAGGAGATCACTGTGTGTTTGGAACGTGAACTCAAGGAAGAAGAATGGCGTGGAATGGGTTAGAGAAATAAGCAGGGACCAATAAAATACAAACACACGGAGACACACACACTGCTATTAACACACACGGACAGGCCCTGCTGGTATGCATGGAACAGCTCGCCACGTCCACACACAGTAGGCACACACGTCTACCCTTGCAGAGATGCACACAGAAAACAACCCGCAGAGAATTGCCTGCTAACTCTCCTCGGTCCCCAGAGGTGGCAGAAGGGTTAATGCTGCTGGATCCCAAGCAAGACGTTTTCCAAGGTACTGCGTGGCATTTGCTCCACTTGCACGACTGGTGGTGGGGAAATGTGAACATTTGACAGATCACGGTCACCCCGGGGACAGGTGGCCCTATTAGACATCCTGTCTTATTCCAGAGGAAAAAAATGACATGATATCTTGACTCGGCGGCAAAGCCTGGCCAAGCCACGCTCGGCTTGGCTTCCGGGGGCCTTGTTTCTGCTGGTTTTACAACCGGCTTCCCAGCGTTATTAATGAGTATGACAGACTGTAAGAGCAGGAGGAAATGAGGCCACAAGACATTCCCACTGTGAATTTTGGTGCGAAACCCAAAGAATCAGAGAGTGGAAAGGACACAGAGCCAGGGACCAGGGAAGTGTGGTGGAGCCCGAGCACAGGAAGCAGGAAGGCAGAGACTGGGCCACGCAGGGTCTTCCAGCTGACTGGGCTGCTGTGGAACTGCACGCGCCTGTGCACAGGTGTGAGAAAGAGTCACGTGGATGTGTAAATGGGAGTGCCCACTGTATTTAAATATTTGTGTCCAAGTCCCTGGGAGAAGGATGCTAAAACCCCAGGAGCACACAGTAAGGTTTGCCCAGCCTGGAGGAAAATACATTTCCTCCTAAAAACCAGCCCTGCCCCATTGCTACCTCCTGAGTAATTTTAGAGAAGGGAGAGGGGTTGAAAATGTACTCTGAGGCAAGTGGGGGTTTTCTATGACCTTGGAAGTTCTGCTTATTCTTTGTGTTAAGACAGTGGTTGGACTAGAGGCATCTTTCTTTCCTGAGGCTGCTCTATCAGGCCTTCTGAGTCCTGCAAAGGAGTTCCTGGAGCTGGTCTGTGACAGAGATTTGGAAAATAACCACTGGATTGATAAAAGGAGATGAAATTTTGCAGATGTCTTCAGGCAATGGGAAGTTGGAGTAGTACATATATGAAAGGAGACAGAACATATTAACAGAAAAGGCAGCAGGCAGGCAGGGACCTAAGGGGGAAGACATTCTGGAAAGTTCCTTGCAGGTTTGGGTAAATGAGCTTTATGGATGGAGATAGTATTATATTTTAGGCTGTTTCCTATTCCACACTGTGCTATAATTCACTTCTGATAGTGCTAAACCTTCCACAAAAGTCTGTGTATTAGTTGAGGTGGAGGTTAAGCTTCTGTAACAAAGAACCCCTGAGTATGGTGGATTAAAGAAGTTGATTTCTTATTTGTGAAATAGTCCCTGCGGTGAGGAGTCCAGACTATGTGGCTTTGCTTCACACCTTCATTCAGGGACTTGGTCTCCTTCCACAGCATTATCCTCATCTGCACTGTCCAGCTGCGTCTAGGCACATACCTGTGGCTTTAGGTAGAAGGGCAAAGAGAGAAAGAACATACCATTTTCTTTTAAGTAAATGAGAGGGTGACTGCATCACTTGTGCTCACATTCCATTGGTTAGAACCTAGTCACATGGGTCCACCTTGCCCCAAGGGAAGCTGGGAATTGTAGTCCCTGCTAAGCAGCCATGTATTCACCCACCACTATGGAAGAAATGGAGAATGGAGTCTGTTAGAAGACTGGCAGTTTGAACTGCTGTCTTGGACCTGATCTGAGTCACAATATTTTTCCCCCTGGATCATCTGTACAATCTCCTAACTGCACCTTTGCTCTAATTAGCCTAACACAATATTGTTGCTGAAACATGTTATTCTCTGGTCATGACTCTCTAATGGACTATCTGAGTAAGCTGTAACCAAGTCCTACCCAATTCCCAGACCCCAACCTGTTCTAAATTCATCATCTACCACTCTCTTCCTTCCTCCTTCATTTCAGTTACTTTGTCTTCTTCAAACATGTTGGGCATTCTCCTACCTCAGGGCCTTTGCACGACTGAAGTGCTCAGACAATGCCACGGGGATCTCTGACCCAGAAATGAACCTCCAGAGTTTCCCATCTTGAGAGGAGGAAGCTGGGTCTCTATACCCCTGCAGCGACCTGTCTCTGAAAAGTGATCTTAGAAAGGAAAGTGACTTTGGATCAGGCAACCCTGCAGCAGCTTGATTCATTCCTGAGGGAAGATCTGGTCAATATATCACGATGGCTCCTGGGGTCATCCTATGGACTCCGGAGGAATTGGAGTAGAAGCAGAGGGATAAGTTGGAAAGATCTAGTATGCGATGACTGTCCAGGTGAGGAGACCCTCGTAGGCAAAGATGGGGAAGGGGGACTACAGCAGGGATCATCAGAGGACATGAAGAGCTGGACTTGGTTCCACAGAGATGAATGCAAATGAAGGTTTGGGGGACCCGCAGGTGCCCCACCCAGGGAATGGAAATTTCCACACTTCCGGACGCGCTCCTTAGGATCCAGAGGAGAAACTCAACAAACAAAAACACTCTTGGCAACCGTGTGCCTCTCAGCCAGTCCCTCGCTTCCTGACAGGCTGGGTCACAGTATTGATCGGATGATTACATTTTGTGCTCAACTGACTCAGGTCCTAAATAATGTTCCCGTTAGAAAGCTAAAGCCTGAGATCCTGACGGCATGCGCCCTGTCTTTCACCAGGGTCCCCCCGGAGGCAGGAGAGAGCTAGGGAAGTGGAAGGAGGTTACGGTCAGAGCACTTTGTGTCTTGCAAGAGGGGCCCTTGGGTTTCAGCCAAAAGGGCATTAGATTGAGCTTTCAAAAACTGAACCTCTAGGCATGATCAGCAGCTCAGCGTGCAATTCTGGGTGAGGTATTTGCTTCTCAGGGCTGAAGGAACCCCAGAGGCAAAGGCAGTTAGGAGGGGCGGACTCTAAGAACCCTGGGATATTCAGGATGGCTTTTCTCTATAGGGCTAGTTAATCGTTTAGCACTCTGCGTGGATTATCTCTTGACGTGAGCATTAGTATGCCTATTTTACACATAAGCATGCTGAGGCTCAGAGAGGTACAGTAACTTGTCTCAGGTGACCAAGCTCACATTCCATTGGTTGGAACCTAGTCACATGGTTCCACCTTGCCCCATGGGAAGCTGGGAATTGTAGTCCCAGCTGAGCAGCCATGTATTTACCCACCACTATGGAAGGAATGGAGAATGGAGTCTGTTAGAAGGCTGGTAGTCAGCATTTGAATGCCAGCTCTGGAGTCCACAGTCTCGACCACTCTCTCTTAGGTTCTTGCCTTTGTCGCCTGACAGCTTAAGGGAAGGTTATTGATGTAGGATCACGAGCAATCCTAACCTTTCAGTGTCATGCCCAGCTCGCCCTCCCAGCCTCTGACTCTCTGGATCTTGGGCTGGCATTGCGTGGGGCTGCCTTGGGTATTACCCCAAGACAGCCAGAACGTGGGGCAGGCGCGGGGGCCAGGAGTCGATGCCGACTAGACTGCACTAGCCCTATCGACAGGTCTTATTCTGGCAGAAAGCCAGGTCTCACTCTGCCTGAAGGTGCTCCGCGCCTAAGGTTCTGAGCAGCCGAAGCTGCAGAGGCAACCAGTCATGGGGTGCAGATGCTGCAGGGAAGGTAAACTCCAACTCGCTCCCTGCACAGCTGGGTACAGCAGGCAGAAGCCACGTGGTTGCTTGAGAGCCTGGCTGGGGTTCTGGTGTTAATCAGGGCACAGTGAAAAGATGCCTCGTGTTTTCTGTGCGCAGCAGAAATCGATATCTTTCTGGAGGAAAGTTTGACCATTTGTATTGAAATCTTCAAAAACGTGCCTGCCTTTTTGAGAATGCACACATTAAATTAAAAATAAGTATATCTGCATGGAAACAAGACTGGGGGTTCAACCTCTGAATACTATTCTTTTCAAAAATATCTATCTCTCCTTATATATATTTAATTATTCTATAATTATAAATTAATATACTGATTATCATATTATATTTAGTATGCAGTTTTGAGCAGTTTTATGTTTATAGAAATATTTAGCAGAAAGTACAGAGTAACCTCACCCTTCTCTACAGGCCCCCCAATTATTAATGTCTTGCATTGAACCTGGGGCGTTCATCACAGTCCGTGAGTCAGTATTAGTACACAATCAGTAGCTAACCAGTCTACCTCCGGGTTGGCTCCTTGTAGTAGACATTCTGTGGGTTTTGACAAAGGTGTCATGACACACATGCACCATTATAATTTCATGCAGAATAGCTTTGTCACAGAAGAAGAGACGTCTCTGGATATGCATCTGAGGAGTCCTGGGAGAGGAAGGGAAGCTCAACTCAGGACCAGCAGGGTTCTTGGCATAAGTAGTGGGAAAGAATCTCAGCACGGATTGGTCAGAGGTATAGACAGGTTTATTTTAAAATGTAGATTCACATTCAAGGGAGAAGGTGGATCATCTCAAGAGCGAAAGACACATTTTGGAGGTTCCCTGTTCCTTCTTTTATACACTGAGGATTGAATCCAGGGGTGCTCAACCACTGAGTCACATCCCCAGCCTTTTTTGTATATATTTTTTATTTAGCGACAGGGCCTCGGTAAGTTGCTTAAGGCCTCTCTAAGCTGCTGAGGCTGACTTTGAACTTGTGATCCTCCTGCCTCAGCCTCCCAAGAGGCTAGGACTGCAGATATGCCCCACTGTGCCTGGTGGGTCCCTGCTCTTCTTTTAAAGGAAAATTAGTAAGAGGTGCATATAAAAAGGTACATAGGAATAATATCAACGTGGTGATCCCAAGAGGCTGTCTGGTGGTCTGGTTAATCTCTGGACCCTTAGGATGATACGTTCTTCATTTTTATATCAGTAGATAGTACTGGAAAGTCCTCTAAATTATGGGTTTCTCAAAATGCATTTATGGCTCTTTCATGTCTCTTCATGACTTAATAGTTCACTTCTGTTCAGTGCTAAATAGTATTCTACTGTGCAAAGGTACCACAGTTTATTTGTGCCATAGCTTATTTAACCACTAATCTACCTGTTAGTGGACATGGTGGTTGCTTCCAAGTTTGGCAATGATGAATAAAACTGCTTTAAACATTCCTGTACAAGTTTTATTGTGGGTCTGAGGTTTCACCTCATCAGGGTAAACACCAAGGAATACAATTGCCTGATTCTAAGGGAAGAGGACCTTTTAGTTGTCTATGAAACCACCAAGCTTTCTTCCAAGGTGACTGTATCATTTTGCACACCCACCAGCAATGAATGACAACTTCTTTTGTCCCCCATCCTCACTGGCATCTGGTGCTCTTGGTATTTGGGGGTTTTACCACTATAATAGGTATGGAGTGCTATATCGTCAGCATCTTAATTTGCACTTGTCTGATAATAGAGTGTAACTTTGCACGCTCATTGGCCATCTGCTCACTTTTGCTTTTGTTCAAGTTCGGATGGTTTACCTACTGTCCAGCTTTTAAGCGTTCTTTGTAACGTTCGGACACCTTCCTCTTTCAGATATTCCTGGCAAAGATTTTTCTCCCACCTGTGACCTGTCTTCTCATTCTCCTACCATTCTCTTTTGCAGAGCAGAACGTTTTGATCTGAAAGAATTCCAGTGTATCCATTTCTTTGGTGGATCATGCTTTGGATGTTGAATCTGAAATGTCAATGCCAAATCCAAGGTCACTTTTATTTTCCTCCTATCCATAGTTTATTTATAATTATGTATTTTTCATTTAGATCCGTAATCCACTTTGAGTTATCCAGTTGGGCCAGCTCCGCTTGCAGAGAAGTCTGCCTTTTCTACCTGATCACCTTAACTCCTCTGTGAAAGATCAGTTGACTATATTGTTGGCGGTCGATTCCCGGTTTCCCTGTTTGGATCCCTGATCTCTTGGTCTCTTTTGCCCACACCGCACTGTCTTGACTATTGTAGCTTTAAAGTCAGTCTTGAAGTCAGGTCTTGTCTTATCATCGCCCACCGTCCGCGGAGGCAATGATAACGCGTACGCTTCTTTTTAGGCACAGGAACAAAAAGACCAAAAGACAAAGACCAACGAACAACAAACAATGACCAACAAACAACAACCTTTATTCGAGGAAGTGTCTGGGTTATATAGCAAGCATAAGCCAATCAGAGTCAGTCTGAGATATTAGCCTATCAAGGATCAGTCTCTAGGCAGTTACAAGAATCACCTCATATACAGCAGCCAATCAGAGTTCTGAGATATTAGCCTATCAAGGATCAGTCTCTAGGCAGTTACAAGAATCACCTCATATACAGCAGCCAATCAGAGTTCTGAGATATTAGCCTATCAAGGATCAGTCTCTAGGCAGTTACAAGAATCACCTCATATACAGCACCTCAGAGTTCTGAGATATTAGCCTATCAAGGATCAGTCTCTAGGCAGTTACAAGAATCACCTCATATACAGAAACCAATCAGAGTTCTGAGATATTAGCCTATCAAGGATCAGTTTACAGCAGCCAATCAGAGTTACTTATGAGTACGGCTTATTCTGGCAAGCTGCCAGGCGCCATCTTAGAGATCAGGCCAGGGTGCGGCTCTGGGGTCCTCAGAACCCGCCCCTGACATTGTCTGTCCTCCGTTTTCTTCTCTTTTAATCTTATGGGCTATTTTGAGTTTTTTTGCCTGTCTACATAAACTTTAGAATCAGCTTCTTTACTATCCACAACATGACTGGCTAGGATTTTGGTTGGGAGGCTGATATTTGGATTGAGAATAATTTTCATTTTCTTTTGTCGTATTTTCTAATATTTCTTCTTCAAACATTGGATGATCCAGAAGGTTACCTTTAGCACCCGACAAATCTGGGTTTGGATTCCAGCTCTGGAATTTCCTAGCACAACACAACAGATGTTGTGTGTGGTGTTTAGTCTGTGCTGGGCATTGGTTGAGTCACTTTGCAAATATTAGTACGTCTAACCCTCATGCCAAATTTAGGAGGTTGGTTGATGGAAGTGGAGTCCCCATCTTACTAATGGTGAAACTGAGGCACAGAGAGGGTGAGCTACCTGGTAGTGGTGTAGTCAGGATGAGTGCCATACAGATTTTAGGATGGTCTACTTGGCTCAGTGGTCCCTCGCCCTCCTGGGATCCCCTCCCCTTGAGTGGGCGGGACCTGTGCCTGAGTTTTAACCAATAGAACATAGCCGAGATGACACATCGTGGAGAATTGTAACTTGCATCTTGCCAGCAAGCTTTCTTTCCCGTTGACTTTGAAGAAACAAGTTGCCATGTTGGAAGGGCTCAGATGACAGAGCTGAACTGGAACCAGCAAGGAACTGGAGACCTTGGGGGAGCCGGGTATTGCCAACAATCACGTGGACTCAACATCAGATCCTTCTCCGGTGGAGCCTTCAGATGACCCCCTGACCTGGTCAACATCTTTTTTGCAGGCTTATTAGAGATTCTAAAGCAGAGATGCTAGGTAAGCCACGTAATTCACTGTGATGCAAGAAAAGCAGGTGTTGTTTTAAACCTCTAAGTCTGTGGCGACATGTTATGCAGCAATCCATAATTCATCGAATTCCACATAGACCATGCTGGCTTCAGATTCCATTCACCTCACCACCTCTCTTTACTGCCTGTCTTTCTCAACTGTATGTCTTGGGGAGCAGGGTGGTTTCTCACAAAGTCTTAGTTTTTTAAGTCTACGAAATGGAAATGACCATGACTCTAATTCAAAAGTTTGCTATTTGGAATGAATGAGAAAATCAGAGGATGTTCTTACCATAGCACCTAGATCTTGGTATGGTATGGTATCTGTCTTAGTCCTTTTTGTTGTTGTGACTATAACAGAATACCTGAGACTGGGTCATTTATAAAGGAAAGTGGTTTGTTTAACTTGTGTTTCTAGAAGCTGGAATTCCAAAATCAGGTGGCCACATCTGGCAAGGACTTTAGATCATCATAACATGGTAGAAATATGGAAGGACAAGTGGAAATGTACAGAAAAGGCAACAGATGTGGGATAGGCTTGCTTTATAACGACCTGTTCTTGTGGTAACTAATCCAGTTCTATGAGGAAGGCGTGGACTCAGTCTGTTTTCTGTTGCTGTAACAAAATATCTGAGACTGGGTAACTTAAGAAAGAAAGAGGTTTATTTTGGCTCATGGTTCTGGAGGGTAGGATGTTCAGGATGGGGTGAGGGCCTTGTGCTGTGCCAACTCATGGTGGAGAGCAGCAAGGCAAGCAGTGACATGTGAAAGAGACAAAACGTGAGATGTCACCTTACTTCACACCAATCTGCTTCCATGTAAGGAACCCAGTTCCGCAAGAGTGACAGCTTACTCCTGAGCGCCGGCATCGATCTAGTCAGGAGAGCTCCATCCCTGCCCCAAACACCTCCCAACACCTCCCCATGGAGGAACCGAACCTCAACCTGAGTCTTGGTGGGGACAAGCCGTATCCAAACCGTTGCAGGCACTAATCCCTCCAGATACCTCATCACCTCCTACCTCCCCACCTCCACCACCACCATGACCGCGGATTTCAGCATGAGTTTCAGAGGGGGCATCCAGTATTCACGGCTATTCTATAAAAGTCATCCTGCTGTCGAACCCCACAGTTTCTGGGAGAATGCCGAGGTGTCAAAAGAGCAATTCTACAGATGTTTTGTCTTCAAGAAATAGGAGTCCAGAGATTGGGGCCAAAATAAGACCTCTTCCGGTTCCTCCAGAGCCCCATTCAGATGAGGTCCGGGGGGTGTGCCCTTTCTCCTTGCTACTTTCTCTCTTCTTTTGTTTTCCTTGCTCACATTCTCTTCCTCTTTTCCATCCTGTACCCCTATGTCCCAGCTCCATCCTGGATCAGCACATGAGACAACCACCTGGAAATTCAAAGTTCCTCTTAGAAATCTCCGTCATGTTGGAGGAGGACAGACTGTCTCCAAGTCTTCCTCCAATACGGGATCTAATATGTTTTAAAAATTCGTACTTAGGGGTGATGTTGCTGTTATATCTATATCCATATCCTTCCTATCTATCTATCTATCTATCTATCTATCTATCTATCATCTATCTATCCATCCATCTATCCACCTATCTATCTATCCATTCATCTATCCATCCATCCATCTATCTATCCATCCATCTATCTATCTATCTATCCATCCATCTATCCATCCATTCATCTATCTATCTATCTATCTATCTATCTATCTATCTATCTATCATCTATCTATCCATCCATCTATCTATCCACCTATCTATCCATTCATCTATCCATCCATCCATCTATCTATCCATCCATCTATCTATCTATCTATCTATCTATCTATCTATCCATCCATCTATCCATCCATCTATCCATCCATTCATCTATCTATCTATCTATCTATCTATCTATCTATCATCTATCTATCCATCCATCTATCTATCCACCTATCTATCCATTCATCTATCCATCCATCCATCTATCTATCCATCCATCTATCTATCTATCTATCTATCCATCCATCTATCCATCCATTCATCTATCTATCTATCTATCTATCTATCTATCATCTATCTATCCATCCATCTATCTATCCACCTATCTATCCATTCATCTATCCATCCATCCATCTATCTATCCATCCATCTATCTATCTATCTATCATCTATCTATCCATCCATCTATCCACCCATCTATCTATCTATCTATCTATCTATCTATCTATCTATCTATCCATCCATCTATCCACCCATCTATCTATCTATCTATCTATCTATCTATCTATCTATCTATCTATCCATCCATCCATCTATCCACCCATCTATCCATCTATCTATCTATCTATCTATCTATCTATCTATCTATCCATCCATCTATCCACCCATCTATCCATCTATCTATCTATCTATCTATCTATCTATCTATCTATCTATCCATCCATCTATCCATCCATCCATCTATCCATCTATCCATCCATCCATCTTTCCATCCATCCATCTATCATCTCTCTATCTATCTATCCATCCATCCATCCATCCATCCATCCATTCATCTATCTATCTATCTATCTATCTATCTATCTATCTATCATCTTATGTGCATCTCTGTGTGTCTTTTAACTCTAGAACAACCATAGTGGACAAAGTTGCCTCATGGACAAAGCTGCCTCCTCTGGGAGGCAGGTGAGAAATGCCAGCAACCCAGGGTTCCACAGACCCACGCATGTTGTCCCTCACTGACTTCCGGCTGTACCCTCACTGATAGAAATAAGGGAGTGTAATTACCAGCACGCTGGTATTAATAGTCCTCTCATTTTTATCTGAATCTCCCGAGGTTCCTACTAATCAATTTCCCTGATTTAAAGATGCACCGTTCTCCTAATTTTAACTTCCCTGTACCTTAGAGTTCGCCATCAGCTCAGCGGTGGGCACGACGGAGGGTCCCTCCCTGTGCCCAAGCAAACGCGGCCCGGCTGTTCACCTTGTCATTGCGACAGCTGAGTTCTGCACATTGCTGGTGCTTCACATGTTGATTTTAATTGCCACTTGAAATGTCTTGGGAAAGATGACGCTGTGACATGATTTGGCATTGAAATGCAAAATCTCTGTATAACAGGAAGGCCCCCCAAGCAGAGCGGTGCTGTGGAAATTTGACTCTAGTGAAGCAAATTCTTGTTTGGGGAGAAATTTTTTTCTTTTTTCTTTATTTTTTTGCAAAGCAAGAACCAATCTTTGCTGAACCCCTCAAAGGAAAGAAACTCTAAGCAGATGTGAAGCCATGTTACATTTTTGTCACTGAGCTAGGTGTGAAAGAATTTCTTATTATATACCAGGCAACAAGAGGCAGGAGAAATTGCCAGCGTAGGCGACAGGAATTCCAAGTGAGGAATGGTGTGTACCACCGAGGGGCCGCACAGGACGAGGAAAGCCCGGGGTCCCAGTTAGGTTGGGAGAGGCTTACTTTTTTCCTCTCTTAATTTTGTGTACAATAATGGTGAATCCTAAAATCAACCCTGTGTGATACTTTAGTGAAAGGCTGTTGAGATTGAGTTGAAGATATGATGTCATTCCCATGTACCCATCTGTGACCTCTCTTTGGATAATGTTCATGTGTTAATTATTTCATAATTAATTATTGCCTTTGTTTTCATAAAAGTGGCTTTCCAAGGATGTGGGGAAAAAGGTACACTCATACTGCTGGTGGGACTGCAGATTAGTGCAGCCACTCTGGAAAACAGTATGGAGATTCCTTAGAAAACTTGGAATGGACTCACCATTTGACCCAGCTATCCCACTCCTTGGCCTATACCCAAAGGACTTAAAATCAGCATACTACAGAGATACAGCCACATCAATGTTCATAGCTGCTCAATTCACACATAATGGGGGGTGGGAGGGGGGCAAGACAGGAGGAAGGAGGGACTGTATAGAGGAAAAAGAGGGGTGGGAGGGGTGGGGGGGAAGGAAAAAAAATAACGGAATGAATCAAACATCATTACTCTATGTAAATGTATGAATACGCAAATGGTATACTCTTACTCCATGTACAAAGAGAAACAACATGCATCCCATTTGTTTACAATAAAAAAAAAAAAAAGTGGCTCTCCAAATAGGGAAATGGCAAAGGAGAGGGAAATTTAAAAAAAAAACAACAACAAAAAAACCGCTTTCACTTTGAGAGGATTTTATGGACAGGTAATAAAACCAGCAAAACTAGGTATACCTGTTAATTCAGAAATGCTCCTTCTAGCCCGGATGAATGCAGATATTTAGCTACCAGGATGCTCAGCTCAGCTTTGCTTGGAAGAAGGCAAAACCAGGAACAATCTAAATGTGTATCAATAGGAATGTGTGTAAATAAATGATAAGCCATCCGGGTAGGTAATAGAAGAGTAGGCAGACATTAAGAGTGGGATCAATCTCTATTTATGGGCTTGGAAAGGTGCTTATGATGTATTATATAGTAAGAAAGAGGAGGCTACCTATCAAGCTTGCTATGGTCTTTGTGAAATGATAATCATAACAATAACCCTAGCTCTATGTCGCTGGGACTCTCACAGAAATGGAAAGGTGGTTTCCTCCTCTAAATGGGGGGAGATGGGGGTGATTTTTGTTTTCTTCTGAATTTTCTGATTTTCCTGCCATCAAAAGGTTTTCTGGAGTTAAAATAATAAGATGCAGAGACGTCTCGTCCCTGTCAGGGAGACAGGGAAAAGCCGCCAGCTCTGTCTTATTTCTTTAGATGTCCACAGGCTCCTTCTCCAGTGATGACTTTGCTGACAGAAAAAGAAAAAAAAAAAAAATCTAATCGTGCTACTAATAAAAGCTTTTCCCCGGAAAATGTGTTGAGCTCAATAAACCGGGAGGGCTGCAGCCCAGGCGCCGGGTCTGGCTGCGTTTGTGCGGGGAGCTGGTTGGGCTGGGCCCGCTTTGGGTGAGATCGCTGCCTTCTGTCCTGGTTCTCTCTCTGGAGGAGGGAGGGGCTTCAGCTTTTGCCAGGAGCAGGGTTATTTTTCTCAGTGGGGCGTGGACCGCAGAACTCAGCAGAGAAGTGGGATAACTGGAAAAGGCCTTGCTGAGGAGGGGTGTTTGTGTCCTTCCCCAAACGCAGGGTGTGCTGAAGCCTGACCCCCAGCGCTCTGTTTGGAGGTGGAGACTCTGAGGAAGTCGTTAAGGTTAAATAAGGTTATAAGGGCGGGCCCTGATCCAATAGGATGAGTGGCCTCACAAGAAGACACTCTGGACTCTGGGTAACCACTACACAGACAAGGAGAAGCCTCTCTTATGCATTGCCTGACAGCGGGAAGCGGGTCAGATGGACCTGGGTTCAAATCCCATTTCTTGCAATGGCTGGAGGTGTGACCTTGGGCCAGCCCCTGAGCCTCAGTTTTCTTATCAGTCCAACGTGGTGTTAGCTATCTGCTTCCTTCCTTGGGGTGTGCTGAGGATTGAATAAGGATAGTGAGGATTGCGTCTACACCCAACCTGACCTCATCGTTCTTTGGGTTAAAAAATCTCTTAGGTGAATCACATTACAGAGATGAAATATTACCTGCAAGGTGACTGTCACGCAGTAGAAGCTCAGGAGATGAGTTCCCTGGTTCCCAAGGGCTCTTCGCTCATGCGGTATTTGTTGCTCAACGGGTAATTGTCTTCAGGTGCCTCACTCCTCTCATCTGTCCAGTGGGGATACTAATAGTTGATGTTCAGGTGAGCCATATGAAAGTGCGAACATTTGGGCGTTTTGATGTATAAAAAAAATGGCAATTTCATCTAGAGCAACCTGATACCTTCTGGGACTACAGCGACAAGAATAAGAGTTAAACCGGGCATGGTGGTGCATGCCTGTAACTCCAGCAGCTCAGAAGGCTGAGGCAGGAGGGTCCAAGTTCAAGACCAGCCTCAGCAACTCAGCAAGGCCCTAAGCAACGAAGGGAGGCCCCATCCCAAAATCAAACATATAGAGGGCTGGGGATGTGGCTCAGCGGTGAAGGGCCCCTGGGTTCAATCTCTGGTATTAAAACAAAAGAATAAGAGTTAATATTCATAAAATGTAACAGTGTCAAAACATATTAATCCAAATGGGTGTCATGACAATGATAGTGGTGACAGTGACAGTGATGGTGGTGGTGCTGGGGTGGTGATGGTGGTGATGGTGGTGGTGATGGCGATGGCGATGGTGGTGGTGGTGCTGGTGGTGTGATGGTGGTGGTGATGGTGATGGTGGTGATGGTGATAGTGGTGGTGATGGTGATGGTGGTAATGGTGGTGGTGATGGTGATGGTGGTGGTGGTGGTGGTGCTGGTGGTGTGATGGTGATGGTGATGGTGGTGATAGTGATGGTGATGGTGATGGTGGTGGTGGTGGTGGTGATGGTGGTGATGGTGGTGGTGATGGTGATAGTGGTGGTGATGGTGATGGTGGTGATGGTGATAGTGGTGGTGATGGTGATGGTGGTGATGGTGGTGGTGATGGTGATGGTGGTGGTGGTGGTGGTGCTGGTGGTGTGATGGTGATGGTGATGGTGGTGATAGTGATGGTGATGGTGATGGTGGTGATGGTGGTTGGTGATGGTGGTGATGGCAGTGATGGTGATGGTAATGGTGGTGATGGTGGTGATGGTGGTGATGGTGATGGTGGTGATGGTGGTGATGGTGGTGGTGGTGATGGTGATGGTGGTGATGGTGGTGGTGGTGGTGATAGTGGTGGTGATGGTGGTGATGGTGATGATGGTGGTGATTATGGTGATGATGGTGGTGCTCATGGTGGTGGTGGTGGTGATGGTGGTGATGGTGATGGTGGTGGTGGTGATGGTGATGGTGGTGGTGGTGATGGTGGTGGTGGTGATGGTGGTGATGGTGATGGTGATGGTGGTGGTGATAGTGATGGTGATGGTGATGGTGGTGGTGGTGGTGGTGTTGATGGTGGTGATGGTGATTGTGGTGATGGTGGTAATGGTGATGGTGGTGGTGGTGATGGTGATGGTGGTGGTGGTGATGGTGGTGATGGTGGTGATGGTGGTGGTGGTGATGGTGGTGATGGTGGTGATAGTGGTGGTGATGGTGATGGTGGTAATGGTGATGTTGGTGATGGTGGTGATGGTGATGGTGGTGGTGGTGATGGTGATGGTGGTGGTGATGGTGATGGTGGTGGTGGTGGTGGTGATGGTGGTGATGGTGGTGGTGATGGTGATAGTGGTGGTGATGGTGATGGTGGTGATGGTGATAGTGGTGGTGATGGTGATGGTGGTGGTGATGGTGATGGTGGTGGTGGTGGTGGTGATGGTGATGATGGTGGTGATTGTGGTGGAGATAGTGATGGTGCAGATAGTGATGGTGGTGGAAATAGTGATGTTGGTGGTGATGGTGGTGGTGATGGTGGTGATGGTGATGATGGTGGTGATTATGGTGATGATGGTGGTGCTGATGGTGGTGGTGGTGGTGATGGTGGTGATGGTGGTGGTGGTAATGGTGATGGTGCTGGTGGTGATGGTGATGGTGGTGGTGGTGATGGTGATGGTGGTGGTGGTAATGGTGGTGGTGGTGATGGTGATGGTGATGGTGGTGGTGATAGTGATGGTGATGGTGATGGTGGTGGTGGTGAAGGTGATGGTGGTGGTGGTGGTGATGGTGGTGGTGGTGATGATGGTGGTGATTGTGGTGGAGATAGTGATGGTGAAGATAGTGATGGTGGTGGAAATAGTGATGTTGGTGGTGATGGTGGTGGTGATGGTGGTGGTGGTGATGGTAATGGTGATGGTGGTGGTGATAGTGATGGTGATGGTGGTGGTGGTGAAGGTGATGGTGGTGGTGGTGGTGATGGTGGTGATGGTGATGATGGTGGTGATTGTGGTGGAGATAGTGATGGTGAAGATAGTGATGGTGGTAGAGATAGTGATGTTGGTGGTGATGGTGGTGGTGATGGTGATGGTGATGGTGGTGGTGATGGTGCTGATGGTGGTGCTGATGGTGATGTTTATTGCATACAAGTCCCTGATCCGTGTCTTGGAAGCCTGATGGGGAGAAAAATGACATCCCATTCTTCAAGAAGCTTACAGGCTAACTGGGTGGGATGTAGGCTGGGGTGACCTGGGAGCAGGTGCCCTGGTGGTTATTCGGTCTGCTTGGAGCCCTGGGCACCAGAGGAGATGGCCAGATGGGGGCAGGATGCTGAAGGATGAGGAAAGAAAGAACTCCTGGAGCTCACCACTCTGCAGGCAGAAGGAAGAGCAGGTGGAAAGAGCTGGAAGAGGGCACAGGGTGACCCTGGGTCCCCGGCACGGTCTCACCTGGCCGAGGGAAGCAGAGGGCGCCATCCCTGAACCAATGTCTGGGATCTCCAGCCTCACCCCTGAGGCCCACACCCCACTTGGTTCTCCACCCTTTGCTCCAGTCTCCCTCAGAGCCAGGTGCGTCCTGCAGACCAAGCTGGAGGCCTGGCCTCCCTGCTTTGCTACCCTGGTCTCCCACTCGGCCTCCTCTTCCTGCCTCCCCACCCCACGGCCCGCACGCATCTCCCTTCCTCTTGCCTCACGAGGTCTGTCATGAGGCCTGCGTGCTCGTGTCACTCAGTGGAGACGGCTGGTCTGGTCCCATTGGGATTAGTGTCTTGCTCTCCATGTTACACCCAGCATCACGCAGAGGGCCTGGCAGGCAGGAAGCCCTCTTGAAACACCCGCCATAGAATGGATGAGGATGAACCAGCGCTGGGGCCCTGAGTGCGACACAGAACGACGCAGGCTCCTGACCCAGCCGTCCTCACACGTATTGATCTCTGGTAATGGTTGTAGCTATTACCATTTATGACGTTAGAAATGAACACTGGCGACTTCTCAAGATTCATATAAATTCCTTTTAAAACAATAGGAACACCATGAAATGGTAAGAAAAACAACACATTTTTATAAAAATTAAGATTTCCAAAACCTCTAAAATCTGTGAAGAGCATCGATGGACATTTTTGCAAACCTCTTAAATGTCCAGCAATAGAAAAAGGCCGGATTTTTGCGGCTGCTTCGCTTTCTCTCTATTGGGACATCACAGGTCATGTAGACTCCGAAACATTCCTCTGTGCACTCGAGAGAGCACAAGAGCGAAGAAGGCAAAGAACACCTCGGTCATGTGACGCAAAAGAGTTTCAATCTCAGGGACTCCCTGACAGGGGCAGGGACACCCTGTGATCTCTGAACCTCTGTTGGACAACCATGATTCGGATCCACCATGACCGTGTTTTACAGATGCGGAAACAGGGCTAGAGACACGGAAGGACTTGGCCAAAGCTAGGAGACAATTTTTTGACTATCAATAAGAATATTAAAGACTATCATGCAGTGAGTTCTTCCCCTGCACCAGGCTTGGCTTAGCACTTTCTGTGGCTATCTCCTGAAATCTTTGACACAACTCTCTGGAGTTGGAATGATTTTGATCTTTGTTGACAGTAGAAAAAAATAAAAATAAAGCTCAGAGAGGTTATGCCGGTTGCCCAATATCACACAGCTGGTCGGTGGCCGAATTGGGATTCAAACTCAAGAGTTATGTGTTTTGAGTTTATCCTGAATCATAAACCAACGCTTGAGTGTTTAAAGAATGAAAAGGACAGACACCTCTTAAGATGAGGATTGTTCTCACCATCCAGCAGGAGTGGGTTGCTCCAGAGGGTTGTGAGCAGAGCTGAGGTCTCTGTGCTCTGGCCATAGTTGGAAATGGAGGACACTGGAGGTGACCCTGGGTGGACCTTATCCCAGACCTCACAGCGAACACTTACATCTTCCCCAGCCATCTTCCCCCATTACACCAAAATCATTTCCATGACAGACAGTCCCCTAAAAACCAAAGATGCTGATGATCCATAGAAGCAATGGGTTAAATAGGTCACTTTCCCAAAACCCTATTTTAAGGAAGTTTGTTTTAATCCAATAGCATTAAGGAATAGGAATACACTGCCTTTGAACATAATCAATAGTCATCCTATTGATTATCATAGTATAATGCTATATTCTGTAATATGCTATTTTAATATGTTCAATAATAATGAATTTATACTTCTTGAGGGCTCTTATCCACAAAATTTATGCAAGGTATTTTAGTTCTCTTCAGGATCCCGTTTAAGATATTCAAGAATATTGTCACTGGGAAGGAGTCCTAAGAAAGCTGAACAGCCCCCATGATATTTAGTTCCAGACAAATTGAGCTTAGGAGGATCATAGTCACCGAAGGCATTCAAGACCAATTTATTAAGAAGGCCATGTTCGTATTCATCTGCTCCAGAAGACTAGTCTTCAGGACTAGCAAATTGGTACCCTTGGTGGGCTGGCTTCCCACGGTGGCTATGGGAGTCCAGGGGGACTCAGGAGGCTGCGTTTGGAGCCTCAGGAGACCAACACACGCTGGGCTCCCAGCGTCCTTGGCGGTGGGTTGGAACTCAGTGAGCCCCTCCCTCCTTGTGAGATCCCAGGACTTGGTTCTGAAGATCCTCCTCTTTCTGATGAGGAAGTCACACTCAGACAGGTGAAGTGACTCCCCCAAGACCATCGAAGGCAGAGTGGAGGTCAGTCTGAGGCAGAGCCGGGAGGATTTAGCCTCTGGCAGGGATTCGAACTCAGTCAGGGAGGGACTGGACCTAAGGCAGCGGGGATGTGAACTCAGGCGGTCGGTGCCCGTGGCCTTGGCTTTGAACTGGCTATTGCCCGTCAAGACCACAGGCCCCCTTTTCTTTCTCTGTGCTACATAGAAACAAAAATAATGGGAGTTTTGCTGGTCTACTTGCCTATTTATTTGTCCCATGGTGATATGATGGCTTGGAGCTGCATTATGTTCCCTAAAACATTAAAAAGATAAAAAGTAAGTAGGAAAGTTGATGGAGGAACAATTCTGGGCACAGATGGAGAGACTCTGGTTGTTTCTCAGCAGAAACTTTGGAAATTTCAAGGGGCTCACTTTCTTCTTTGGCGGGAGGAACAAACTCTCTTATTCTGATCTCGGTTGTTGAGTGAAGACACACCCCACAGGCAAACCGCTGGCGAATGAGAAAACACAGAGAAGCTCGAATCATCTCATCAAAAGCACCTCTAAATCTGTCTCTCCCTCCTCTGAAATATCATCGTTACTACTGGGTGGACTGCATTCGAGGCTTTTAGTTTTATCCGGTTTTTAAGTGGGATCCGACCTCCTCTTTTGGAATCTGACTCTTACTGTGATCAGGTTAGTAGAGACGATGTCACGGCCACAGTCTTTAGAACAGAAGATTGCTGAGGGCTGATTATTTACTTCCCCGTCCCCAGAGAGGTGAGAGATGCAGGGCCTTGGTTTTAAGGCCAGGGGTCCTCCTGCAGGATGCGGGGGTCTTGGGCTAGCTCGGAAGCTTCAGGTGGGGAACACCTGGGGAGGCCTTAACAGTAATGTCCTGCCTCTAGCAGGACATTAGGGCCCAGGACCCTCGCCTTGGGCGCCTCTGTCAAACAGGATTGGTTTGAAGGTGGAGTGGAATACCCGCGCTGGACCCTCCCCTGCCTCTCCTGCCTGTCCCTCATCCACCACAGGCATCCGCATAGACACCAGCAGGGTTCTGAGGACCCCGCCCAGAGATGACGCATTTATTAGCTTTAGTTCCAGTAAGACTTCCCCCGCCCCCCAGGACAGAGCAGAACTTGCGGGGTGGTGTGACTAATCTCCTCAATGGCAGCAACTCTGCTCTGGGGTCTTGGTGCCCTGGGCTCCAGAACTCTGCCCCCCCCCCCTCCCCACCCTGGGGCCGGACTTTTTCACTTCCTTCTCTTCTCCTTTCTCCCTGGGTCTCCTTTCCATCACTTTCCCTTGTCTCGTCTCTTTTTTGGAGTCCAGTCACGCCCAGGGAGGCTTGGAGAGGTGGCCAACGCCACCGTGGGTGATGGTGACGAATGGGGACATCCCTGGAAGGTGACTTCTGATCCAGGGCTGGTCCGCCTCTCTTAGATGTTCACTATTTCCCACTTGGGAAAAATGGTGAAGAATAGGTAAACTCGCCAGGCACCTTGGTGCGAGGGCCTGTGAGCCCAGCGGCTGGGGAGGCTGAGGCAGGAGGATCGCGAGTTGAAGGCCAACCTCAGCAACTTAGCCAGACCCTCTCTCCAAATAAAATATATATAAGCGCTAGGGATGTGGGTCAGTGGTTAAGCACCCCTGGGTTCAATCCCATAAAAACCTAGATAACCTCAAAGCAGTCATTTTCCCGTGCGAGGGAGACCTCTCAGCATGAATGGATGTCCAGCCAGTCAGTGCGCTAAGGTGTCTTGTAAAAACGCACCCAGCGCCCCGTACACAGTGAGCGCTGGATGCCACTCATTATTATGATTATCTAAAAAATCATGGAAAACATCAGACCTCGACGTCGGAGCGGCGCCGGGAAGACTCAGGCCAACACAGAACCTGGCACTGGGCTCTCCCCGCCCTGGAAGCGCCCCGGGAAGGCGCACGCGGGGGAGTATTTTCCTACCGTCACAGCCTCGAGACATCCAGCGTGACAACAGGCAGATTAATGCGCTCATCTTCTCCTGCTGAAATTGGCACGTCGGGCGTGGAGCTCCGGTGATTTATTTACCAGTGACAGTCCTGCTCCGGGGTGGAAGTGCCCTGGTTTGCGAGCGGTTCCTTCATTTATCTTCGTGGCTACGCAGCCCCGTGCTCTGCTCTCGCACCAAGAGGGTAGGCGTGAGGGCTGGCGCAGCGTCTGCCTTCCCACCTGCACAAGCGCCCTGCTGGGTCTGCTCAGGCTGGGGAGGTCCCTGGGGGCCAGGGGGTGGCACACGTGGCCTCTGCATGAAGCCACAGAGTCGGATTGCTGTGGGCACAAGGCAGTTTTTGCTGCTTATTAGCTGTGTGGCCTCCAGTCGACAGCCTGACCTCTCTGATTCCTCATGGTGATAAGGAAATCAGATTGCTCACCTTCCTCACACCTGCAATACTAAAACCAGCTTGGCACGCGTAGGAAGCTCTTAATAAAAGGCAGTTATGATTCTCATCTTCGTTCTTCTTATTATTCCCCTGGGCTCCCAACTGGTCCTTGGAGAGGAAGGAGTTTTCTCCTAGGTTTACGAAATACCAGTTCCGGAAGCTGGGTGGAGGCTCTGCCTCCCCAACACTGTGCGACTTTGAGCTGATTCATTCATCCTCCCAAGCCTCAGTGACCTCATCCGTTAAATGGGTTCCATGAGATGAAACGGGTCACAGAGAGCGTCCGACCTCAGGGCATTTAGTGCCCTCGCTGGTTGTGCTGTGACTTACAGAGTGGGGACAGTCACCCTTGGACACAATTCTCATGATCACAACTCCCACCCAGGAACAGACAGGGAAACAGAGGCACAGAAAAGCATAACCACTCATCCCAACTAGCAGTCTCTCTGAACATATTTCCTGAGCGCCTACTGAATACCTACAACTGTTCCAGGCACTTCTGATACCTGGGTGAACTAACTAAATAAAAAAAAAATCCCTGCCCCTGTAGCATGTTCCCCCTGGAGGCAGAGAGTGAAACAAGGGAATTATATATGTTAGAAAATAAAAAAGGGCTGTGGAAAACACAGCCCTGGTCAGGGGGACCAGGGATGAAGGATGGGGGACAGCTGCAGGTTTGAACAGGGTGTTCAGAACGAGCCTCGCTCAAGGTGACATTGGAGGGCACTTGATGGAGACAAGAGCGTCGGTGATGCGGAGGTCCAGGGGGGTGGGCGTTCTAGGCAGGGGGAACTGTACGTGCAAAGGCCCTGAGGTGGCAGGGTGCCTGTGGTTCACAGGGCAGCAGAAGGGAGAATGGGAAGTGATGGGGTGGGCGGCACCGAGGAAATGGGGCATATGGGGAGCAGCAGACATAATAAGGACTACAGCGTTTGCTCAGACTAAATTGAGGAAGCACAGGAAGGCGCGATGTTCTGATCTCAGCAATAGTTTCCAGGATCACTCTGGTGTCTGTCAACAGATGAATGCATGAAGAGAACATGGTGCGTTCGCACAGAGTGGAATATCATACAGCCAGGAAAAAACAGGAAGTTCTGATCCAGACCACAACATGACAAACCTTCAAAGCATCATGTGGGGTGAAGGAAACCAGATATAAAGGTGGAAGTATCACACAGTTCCAGGAAGTGCCTACAGCCCACTGATTCAGGGACAAAATGCAGATTAGAGATGTCAGAGACTGGAGTCAATGGGGAAATTTATATCTTAATGCTTATAGAGTTTTGGTTTGGAAGAATGAAAGTTTTGGAAGTAATTGTCACGATTTTGCCACATGGTGAATGTAATTAATGCCATGAATTGTCCACTTGTAAAAATAGTTAAAAGGACAAATTTCATATCTTTTAGCACATTATTTTTTGGTATTAGGGATTGAGCCCAGGGTTGCTCTACCACTGAGCTACAGTCCCAGTTCTATTTATTTAATTTTTTATTTTCAAGACAGGGTCTTGCTAAGTTACCAAGGCTGGCCTCCAACTTATGATCCTCCTGCCTCGGCCTCCTGAGTAGCTTGGATTATAGAAATGTGCTACTGTGTCTAGCTCTGCAATATAAAATTTTTTAAACAAAATGGACTGTGGGGACGGACGTGGGTGGAGACGGCCTACACTGTAACACAGACTTGGGTCAAGGTGAAGGCCAGGGAGGCGGTAGAGATGGGTCGGAGTTGGAGGCAGAGTTAGGAATCCTCAGAGCCAGGTGCGGAGCCTGGTCTTCTGTCAGAACACACAGCGAGGGTTCTTCAATCAGGGCGTGTCCCCAGCCTCCCAGGGCTTCCAGCTCCTGGGGCTCTGCCAGGACTGGGTGTTGGGCTCCTCTGCCTCCTCGGGAGCACGTGGAACCGGCAGCCTCGGGTCCCAACCTTGCCCCACCCATCCGGCCTGGGCAGCTCAGCAGCTGGCGGCTCCGCTCTGTTTGTTACATCACCCTGGTCGCCTGGGAGATGAGCTCCCAGGTCACAAGCCCTGATTCGGAACAGGGTGGAGCAGATGAACTCATGGACAGCACTGTTGTTGTTTGCAGGGGGCCTTAGTAACCGTCCAGGGACAGCCGGGCTTAGATCTTACTCCTCTGCACTGGGGCACCGTGGACAGAGATCAGGGAGGAACCAGCGAGGGCTTCGGGCTCAGATGACCCTGGGTCAAATGCCCCACCCTGTGTCCTACTTCCTGGGGGGTCTTGGGCCCCTGACTTCCCTTCCAGGATCCCTGCTTCTTCCAATTGAGGCAGGACCGCCCACCTCCTGGACTGGTCACAGGGTTAAGAGATATAAAGATGGATGGATGTTCCCAAGTGACATACTGGTCCAATACAGAGGTCTTCCGTGATGAAGATCAGGAGTGGCCAGTGACAGGCCGCAGGGGACAGAGTCTAGCAGAGTTCTGGGATTTGGGCAGGAGGGGTCGATCCCAGGTACCACACTGGGGGAGAGAGTTCATCGCTTTGCACCTGTGGAATTTTGAATTCGTGTGCAGAGATGTCGCCGTTGGAAGTAGGTGAGGGCTGAGGCCAGGACCCAAGCACCCTGCGTGTTGGGGATGGTTCCAGGAAGAGGCCCCTGCCAAGGAGATGGAGGGGAACAGAGAGGAAATTGGGGACAGATGCCCAGCGTCAGTAGCTCGATTAAGACTCAGGTGTCACCTGCAGGTAGCATAGGAGTTGCTGCTCAGCCCAGCCCCTGTCTGTCTGTCTGTCTGTCTCTCTTTCGTCTCTGGAAGCAAATGAACTTTGCTTTATTTGTTTCTTTGACATTCTTTCTTTTCGGGTGAAAGAAGCCAGGCTCCTACCTGCCCTGAGAGGGCAAGGACGCGAGAGAGTTCATCAGGTTGAGAGGTCACCTGAGCAGGCACCTCTAGGAGGACAGGGACGGGGTAAGAATGACGGGCGTCCCCAGCGCCCTCTGATCCGGCTCCGGCTAGTTTCCATCCTCAGGGTCAGAGGCCCATGAGAGAGGCCCTGGCTGGCCTGGCTTGGCCGGTGTGCCCGGCCCTGACCAAGGGAGGCGGGGCCTTCTGATGGACATTCATCTTGGTGAGCACGGTGCCTCCGAGAGCCCAGGAGGGGACGGGGCGGGTGGCAAGGACGCACCTGGCCCAGGTGTCCACCGCGGCCTGCGCAGGGCTCTCGGGGGCTGGAGGGCGTTCCTGGGGGAAGCGAGGCGGCAGCAGGCGAATGTGATTGGCCAGCCCGATGGATCCGTCACCACCCACTTACCCCGGCAGGATCCCCAGGACTGCAGGAGAAGTAGGAACTGGGAAGCCACAGGAGAGGTGGGAGAGGTGGGAGAGGAGGAAATGAAAGACCCCAGCAGGCAGCCGTGCTGCCAAAGCGCTTTTTTTATTCGCCAGCAACTGCTCTAAGTGTTTCACTCACCTTAACTCATTTATTTCTCACGCCAGGCGCTCTGTCATCAATCTGATGTTACTCCCGAGGAAGAGCCTGAGGTTCAGAGAAGTTATGAAATTCGCTCGCTGTCACCCAGCTGATCAATGACGGAGCAGAATTCACACTTCCTCATGGTTTATGTATAACCCGCCCTGCGCAGCTACCCCTGTGCCCTGCCCTGTCCTGCGGGGGAGGTGGAATTTGCACCCAGTGGTACATTACATCAGAGGTCCTTCGGAGACTCTCCCGGGCTTAACGGCGAGGCTGACGTGTCCTGTTTTAAGTGCATCCTCTACAAGGAGTATTTGAAAGCCGCAGAGAAGCCGTGCTGTAGGCGGTCCAGGCTGATATAATAAACAGTGCCTTGGATTGGGCAGTGCGCACACAGCAGAAAGGTATGGCTCACAGTTTTGGAGGCTGGAAGCCTGAGATCCGGGTACCAGCATGGTCAGGGTCTGGTGAGGGTCCCCTTCAGAGCTGCAGGCCGCTGACTTCCCCTGGGACCACTGGTGCAAAGCAAGAGGGGCTCTGGGTCCCTGGGTAGAGGGCTAATCCAGAGGGCTCCACCCTCCTGACCCCAGGGCCAGGTCCCTCCTACCCATGGTGGGGCAAACGTTCTGACAATAGCCCGCCCCAATCCATGAATATCATTATTATTATTATTATTATTATTATTATTATTATTTATCTTTTAATTTTTTACAGACTGCATTTTGATTCATTGTACACAGATGGGGTACATCATTTCGCTTCTATAATCATGCACGATGTAGATTCGTACCATTCATGTAATCATACATGTACACAGGGTAATGATGTCTGTCTCATTCCACCATTTTTCATACCCCCTCCCTCTCCTTGCTTTGAAAAAAATAAAGTTGTATTTTGAAACAAATAAAACATAAACATAGGTGCATGCTTTATTTGCTTTGAAATGGGGGTCTGATGGTTGGAGGTTGGCTTTCCAGGGTTTTTGTGACCATAAGTCATGACATAAAGGATGCATGCTGTTTGAGCCATTTCGTCATTTGCAGTTATTCCTGAGTGTAAAAGCAGCAGACAATGATGGTGATTTGCCAAGTCCCCTGAAGTCCCCTCAGGTTCCTTTTGCAATTTCTGTGTATGTCTCTCCTGGCTTCTGGGTGCTTCTGTCTCCATGGGTGACACCTGTATGCTTTGGAGTATTGCTCTGGAATGACAAGAGCAGCTTTATTCACAGGGTCAAAGAGCTTGATGTTTATGTCCTCATGAGTGAGCTGACCACTCCCCTTCCATGCTCAGAGCGGATATGAGCCAATGAATGCTGCACGTGGAGTGTTAATGCCTCACTGAGAACGAATTCAGATCAGGGCCCCTCTACACCTGTGCTGTCCCATAGCATGCAGCAGAAGTGATGCTGTGACCCTTCACGGATAGATCACAAAAGGTATTAGTCTCCTGCCTCGGGCTGTCTTGCGGATCACTTGCTGTGGGGAAGACTGCTGCCACGTCATGAGGATGCTCGAGCAGCCCCCTGGAGAGGCCCACGTGGTGAGAAACTGAGGCCTCCCGCCCACAGCCACGAGAGTCAACTCAGCAGCAGACCCGGGCTCCAGTCCAACCTTCAGCTGCCTGCTGTCCAAGATGGCGTAACTGCAGACCCTGAGCCAGGACCGCCCAGCAAAGCTCAGCTGAACTCCTGAACCTCAGCAAATGCCGCGGTAGCTTAATTGTTCTCCGTCTCTACCTTTTAGGGTCACCTGCAAGGCCACAGCTGCTACCAGCTGCAGCTTCCTCTTGGAGGGTCCCAGTGCACACCACCAGACTAAAGAAGTCCGTCTAACTTTCTCTAATCCAGCACCGTCTCCACTTACTTGACTGAAGAATGCTCCCCACTTCCTGTTCTTTGTTTTGGAACCCGCTTTGGGAATTGCCGAGCCAGCAGGAAATCTTAGACACACACGGGAAGTATCCATTTCCGTCGCTTTTGCAAAGATTTTGTTTTCAAACTTTTTTTGTCCTTCAACAACTGGGTCTGTGCTGACTTAGCTCTGAGGTGCGCGCGTGCATGCACGTGTGTGTGTGTGTGTGTGTGTGTGTGTGTGCGCAACTGTTGACAGAAGCTCTGTCGCCTTGTTTGCTGTGGATTTTGTAAGCTGTCACCGTCAGATCAGAATGAGTCGTGTGTCCTGCAGCTCTGACGGGCCACAGACAGGTGCAAGAGAAAGGGAATCATCCGTGATCGCTGGTCACCAGGCGACACCGCCCAGTCATCTGGTCCTTCCATTCCTCCCTAAGGTGCTGGGCTGGCGATTGAAACCACCTGGATTCCTGTTCTGTTTACAAACTCTTCTGCAGATCTTCCCAGCAATTCTCTGGGGAATGCTGCGGGTGGTTAATTATTCCCACTTTATGGATGAAGAAACCGAGGCTCTGGGTGAGGATTAAGGGTTGGGTCCGATTCTTTTGTCTATTTTTCACACAATTTAGGAACCTGTGCGATGTTCCCTCTGCTGGAAACTCTGACGCCTCCTTCCACCTACTGCTCCCTGGTGGGGTGGTCTGGAGCCAGACTGCCCGGATCTGAACAGGGCCCAGCTCCTCCTGCACCTCCGGCTGTAGGGCTGTAGGTGTAGGGTCTGGAGCAGGGTACCACCTGGCAGAGCGGGCTGTCCGTTAAATGGGAACATGAGGTGACAGACACATTTGATCCTCGCAGCCAATAAAACATCCCGTCTTAACACTGTCCTTCAGGATCCAACGTGACTTCCTTTCTTCCTCTCCTTCCAGGAACCCCCTCCCCCCGGCTGGACCCAGGCCTCCTCTGAGCTCCTCCTAGCCCCCAGCCCAGGGCCCCACTTCCTGAGCTGGGGAGGGGGGTTCTCAAAGGTATCCACGGCCAGGCCTCTTGCGGGTGACTCGAGGGCCGCGGGAAGTGTGTCAGCCTGAGCTTCTTCACAGGACCGGATGTCCTCATCCCTACTGGTCCTGAAACATGCAAACTTCAGACCTCGAAGGAGAATCTGCAGGTTTCTGTGCATCTGCCTTAACGGGTTCACTCATGAGCATGGGGTGGGGACAGTGCCCAAGGCTGTGGAGCTGCGGGGACACTGTCTCACGGCCCCTGATTCCCAAGCATCCTCTGCACAGAGATAAAGAGGACGGGGTGGGGCAGGCGCCGGGAGCACGGACCCCAGGGCCCCCTTCAGTAACCCACTGTGGGTCCCTGGCAGGTCCCGGCGGGGGCTGGGCTGGCACCAGGACTCCGAGGCGGAGGGGACAGCATAGCCCTTGCCCCACGTCTCCTGGGCTTCTCTGGTTCTGCATTCACGTTCAGTGCTTACAGCGGCCCTGCATCCCATCGCCTGCTTGGAGGGATGAGGAACCGAGGGATCCCTGAGGTCAAGCGACAAGGTCGCACGCAGCAAGCAGCAAGCGGCCATCAGAGACCAGATTCCAAACCGCCCAGCTGCCTCCTGGACCGCAAGGCCATGCTGGGTTCTACCCTGGACCCCACTGGCTTTCTTTATGGCCTGAGGCCCCCATTGTACCCGGGAGGACAGAGACCCGAGTCTCTTTCCCAGGCCCAGCGCCTCAGGGGTTCCATAGTAGGTGTGTGTGTGTCTAAAAGAGAGAGAGGGAGGGAGACGGATTCAAAATCTTCAGCGACTGGTAGGACCAGGACACGGACCATTCAAATGACCACCGAAAACTAGAGAGGAGAAGGGAACAGAAAGGTTGCGGGGTGGATCTCAAGGAAATCAGAGCGATCAGCAGAGGGAAGGGACCAGGGCGGGAGGCGCGTCGCAGGGCGCAGACACCCACGGGCAGAGCGCACCCCGCCCCCCAACCACTCTCGCCGGCCAATTTAGAAAAATGTGGAGGAAAAAAGGCCACAGCTTCCAAGTGTTCCCAGTGAGTCTTAGAGGGGCTTGGTGGCCAAGCAGTGGCCTGCTGGGGAGAGTATTTTATTATTACTTTTATTTAGATCCGGCGAGGCCAACAGGACGGAGGACAGAGGCCACTGTGGAGTCAGCTCGCTGAACTCACAGATCCCAAGAAGAGGGGGACGCGCAGGGTGGCCTGGGGTCCCCAGGGTCTGGTTTCCGCAGGGCGAGGCGGCACAGGAGCGGCTGCCTGAATAGCTGCAGTGGACCCGGGGCCAGGGCTGCCCCGAGCTGCCCGGGCCCTGGCCCTGGCCCTGGCCCCAGAGCACAGTGGAGGAGGAGACGGGGTGCCGGTGGCTGGCGTGGCCTGAAACGCGCCTGCAGGAACCCGCTGGCCCTGGGGCGGGCGTCTCTCTCAAGGGCGCAGGTGGAGAAGCAACAGAATAAGAAGACGAGCCAGAGTCCTATGGGTTAGGACCCGGGGGACCTTAGAGACTCAGGCAGTGATGTTCACCAAGTGGCACAGAAGCATTAAGAGACCGACGCTGACACGTTGGGACCCCTGGCTTCTTTGATTCCGAGCGTCCAGCTGAACCGGGCCTTACGCACGGGCACCCCGTAAATGGACGCTGAATTCCGGAGTTGCGGGCGGGGCTGGGGTCCCTCCGGACCCTGCGTATTTCAGGCATTTGGGGAGAAGAACAGGCCGGTGCCGGCCCACCTGGCGGCCCTTCCCTGTTCCCTCCAGAGCCACCGGGAACCCACATCTGCTGACACCTGTGCAGCTTCCGAGCTGGGGATGGGCCGGCTGACCTTGCCGCAGAGAGGGCGCCTGCGGGCTCGGCCGGCCTGGAGGCTCCCGCAGGAGTGGCAGGCGCTGGGCCCCGGATGCCGCGGGGCGGGGACTGGGGCAGCTCCGGTGGTTGGCCTACGAGGAGACACTGTCGATTTCCACATTATAATGCACAGCTCGTGGGGTGCCGAGCAGGGGTGGAGCCAAGCCAGTCACTGATTCCTGGAATTTATTTCTAGACACATTAATTTGTTTCTTCCCTTCAAGGTCAAATCAAGTCATCTCCATAGATCACCCTTGGCAGCGGGCTGGCGGGAAGGGAGCTGGGAGGGAGCGGGCGGTGCGGCGTGGACCACACTCCCTGGGCAGCCCCTGTCCCAGCTTCATGGAAGTGAGGGTTTCGGAACAATATTCCCCTGCCACTTGGTTAGGAGGGTCTCTGGGGAAGGGTCTTGTCATCTATCTTGATGTCACATCTAGGCCCTTGGCCTAGAAGTTCCCAGAACTGAAATGAACCAGTTTCAGGAGTTGGAGATTTTGCCATTAGCCTGGTTTTCCAAGGTGACCCACACTCACTGTTCACTGGAGAAAGCTGTATTGTCTCCGTTGGGTCAAACTTGGCACTTGGCCTAAAAGACAGCGCTGGATGAGACAGGAAAAGAAAATCCCTGTTCTTTAGGAGTGTGTGTTCCAGGTTGCATCTCTAGGAGGGATGTGTTGAGGGAAGTGTGCATTTTAATATGCAAGCATCCGGGCAAAGAACTGGGGGCAGTGTTTGTAACCAAAGGGATGGAATGTGCAAAGGTCCTGGGGTGAGAAGGAGCACAGAGTTTGAGGGGCAGGAAGGAGACCTGGATATAGGGAATAAGAGAGGGAGCTGTGGGGGATGAAGTTGGAGAGGTGACAAGAGGGGACAGGAGGTGACAGATCATGCAGGATTTCAAAAGGAGTTTGGATTTTATTTGTTCAACTCATTCATCTGTGCATCAGTGTTTGGATGGAACAATGTGTTAGGAGTTAGGAACTCAGTGGAGAAGCACCAACATGTGACCTGTGCCTTCCTGAGTCCTGCTGTCCATCCGGGGAGTAACCGGCTACCTGAGAAAGCCAGGTCCTCTTGAGATATTTAAATAAAAATATAGCAAACCTTTATTCGAGTGCGCCTGCCCCAACGCAGCTGTGCCATCTCTGAAGGTCGGTTCTTGCGCTCCCTTCTCACTTCCAGGTCCTGCCCATGAGGGAGTCTCCCTGTCCTTGGCTCTGGGTTCACCTTAAACTCCATCCACCCCCTGCCCGCAAGCCCATGCACAGGAAGTGCCCACAGGTGCCCAAGATCCCTAGAGGCTGGACTGCCACATGAGCCCAGATCACCGTGCAAAGAATTTAGAAGGGAATTCTGGGCATCATAAGGTCGGCTTCCAGGTGCAGCCCCACCTCTGCCCCTTGCTCGCCACCTCTTGCTACCATCCAGCTGTTGCCCTGGTTGACAGGTCTCAGGCCTTGGCCATCCCGCCTGGCTCCCTGGGACCCCCCTCCACTCGACCCAACTGGTGGCAGGAAAGGGCAGTGAATGGGCTCCAGGAAGGCCGGGATTCCGGGCTGAGGTTATTGGGATGGCCAGGGACAGCCCCAGCAGTCTTGTGGGTCTCGAAGAGATGTTGGGCCTCAGTCCTCTGAAGGAGGAGTCAGCAGGGCATTAGGAAAGGAACATGCCGTTTTCCTGGGCTCACGGGTTCTCCCAGCCTCCCCTTACCCCTGCTCACTCAAGTCTTGCAACAGAATCTGGTCCTCAAGCCTGCCGAGTCTCCCCTGGAGCAAGCCATGCCTGAAACCCACCCCTCTGCCAAGCCCTGACTTGCTATATGGCAGACTCACATCAGGCCCTTTCCAGGTGGCCTTGTTGGGAGAAAGGCCGAGAGAGGAACAAAGTCCTGAGGCCGGGCTGCCGGGGTCTGCTGCTCACCGGGCGTGTGCCTGGGGGCGGGGCCCTGGACACTTCCATGTCCCCGTTTCCTTCTCTGTAAAAGGGTCAGAGAGCGGACCTTCCACCGAGGCTTGCGGGGTGACTCTCACATGCATAGAGCTCTGCACACTAAGGGTCGGTGAGGCTCCTTCTCCTCGCCTGCCTCTCTCACTGGACTGGGTCCTCATGGCCAGGTCCGTGCACTGCACAGGACCGAGCAGGGCAGCTGCTCAGGACATGCGCACTGGTCCTACGTCTTATGGACCTCAGGAAGTCCTCAGGAGGAGGCTGGAGAAGAGGCCCGACGGCTCTTCATGAACTCTTCCAAGACCGAAGGCATGGGTTCAAGGTCCCATCCACCTCCTTCTTAGCCTCAGCTTCTTGGTTGTAGAGATGAGTATCTCCATCCTAGAGTGCCGTGGGGACCCCATGGGATTGGCTCCCGAGGTGGAACATGTGACCCAGGTCTGGCCAATCAAAACTGATGTCTTGAACTGCGATTGGCTCAGGAATGGTCATGTGAGCCAAACTGGTCCAATAAGAATGACTCTTAGAAAGATGATAGGCGGTCTGGGGAGAACCTGGCTTTGCTCCCTCTGGACTGGGATGTGGGAGGATGTGGGAGTGATGGCAACCATTTTGTGGTCACAATGAAAGGACATAGGGACATAGAGCCCTGAGTCGGGGGAAAGCACAACCGGAAGCGCGGGATGCGGCTGCACCACATCCCAGTGAGGGCCGACTGATGTACCATTTCAGCAACTCTGCTCCCCACCACTCTCTGTTTAGGGTCCTGGGCTCCTGCCAGCATCTGAATCTGGCATCCAGTGCGCTGTGGATTACCCTCACAGCCGCTGTGCTGTTCCTCATTTTGCTAAAGTTCTGGCTTCAGGGGATAAATCAATATCATCTAAGCCCATCGTGGCCATCAATTTCCTTTGGACAGGAATTAGTCTCAGGATGGACAAGTGACCTAGTCTGGGCCAAGGAGATAAAAGAAGATCTCTACTGGAAGCTTCTGGAAATATTTTATTCACTGATAGAACAAGCAGTCAGATGAGAAGACCTTTTTACCCCTGCCTTCTCTTCCCAGATATTTTCGTATGAGGATGAGAGGCCGGAGCTTCTGCAGCCCCCTTGCAACCATGAGGACAGACTGTGTAACTCGTCAGAGATGGCGGAGGGAAAAGACGGGAATGCTCCGGTTCTTAGTGGCGCCACCGTTGAAGAAACAACCCCGAGACCCCTTACCTCTAAATTTCTTGTGAAATGAAATAGCTACTTATGTCCTTTAAGCCACTCTTTGCCAGGCACTGTTACTAGAAGCTGTGGCACTTCTGATATTGCATGTCTAAGTGATCGTGCATTTAGTTTCTCACCAAAAGAAACACGCCAGGCTAAGAACATCAGCTCCTTTATTGTCGTTATTATTAATTTTTATTATTATTTCCCCCCTAAACAGCACAAGTCAAACAAGGACACACACATTCCCCCACATACATGACACCATAGCCTGCCTTCCAGGCTGCCTGGCCTATGCTTGGTTCCCGGAGGAGCTGTCTGGAGACAGCCCCCTCTGTAAAAATCCCAGCTTGGACACAGGGGACACAAGAAGGGTGGACCTTAGCCAGAGAATCAGCTGAGGGGTCCCAGTCAGTTGGGGACCTTGGGAGCATGCTGTAAACGTCTGGGCAGAGGGCAGAAGGCACTGTTTTTATGTGTAGGTGGGGATCTAAACCTGCGTAGGACCCTTTGCAGGCCAGGGGTGTGGAAAGGGAGTGGGGTGAGCCAGCGGGCTTCACCAACCAAACCCCAAGGCAGGCATGGAAGCCGGGATCCCAGAGCCGGAATCTGGGCGGTGGGGAGGTCCCCCGAAAAAGGCAACCCTCGCACTAGCTGCAAGGTCAGATGCAATGGGAAATGTCCCCATTTACTCATTTTGCAATTAGAGAATGTACGACGTTTTCATCGACATAGAATAAGGTCACCAAAGAAAAACTCTCAGCACGTTTGGCCTCACGCAACCAAGCTGGATCTGCCAATTGCGCCACCCTGTGGAGAAACCTAGTACTACACCGTCCAGGGACCCTGGGGTCGTTCTCCCCTCTCCCCAGCCCCCACGTTTTCGTTGCACTAAATCTGAGTTCAGCTAAAGTAAGGTACCCTGGAATCGGAGAAGCCCCCCGGGGTTGGGGAGGGAAAAGGATGGGCCGGGACTGGGGTCTCAGGTGCAGGTGACTTCCGGGCTGTCCTGGGGAAGCTCGTTGCTGAAGTTGCTCTCTCCAAAGGGTGAATAAGGGGGCACCTGGGGAGCCTCGATGATCAGCAGACCCTCCGGGGACAGCGAGGCGAATACGGTCACAGGATCCA
This sequence comes from Sciurus carolinensis, assembly GCF_902686445.1. NCBI lineage: Eukaryota > Metazoa > Chordata > Mammalia > Rodentia > Sciuridae > Sciurus > Sciurus carolinensis. The sequence goes on from NC_062220.1 coordinate 133,643,748, forward strand.
CCTCCGCGGGAAGCCTGCGAGAAGCACAGAGTTGAGCCGCCCGTCATTTTTAATGGCATTTGGATTCATTCGCAAGATAAGCTTAAAGGGCTCTGGGGGTGGAGGCTACTGGGTCTGAACCCCAGATCTCCGCCGTCCTGCCTGACCTGGGGAAGGTTACTCAGCGGCTCTTGCTAGGCGAGTTGGAGTCCTGGTACAAAGAGTAGAAGAGGGATGAATTTAATAATGTCAGATCCATATAGTATCAGAGGCGCCACCGTGCGTCAGAGCCTGATCGCGCTTTGCAACCAGGAATACACGGCCATGAGGTCACGGGGGACCAGTTGCTGGTAAACACGGCCACCACTGGTCATCCCCACGGAGCTCAAGCCAGATGTCACAGGAGGTGACATCAGTACTCGCCTGGTGGCGAGTTCTTCAGGACAAAATGCATTAGTGGCGGGATCTGTGGTGTATCGGGTAGGCAGGTCAGTAGGTGTGGCTGGCCACGCCCACGGACGGTGGCGGCGTACTCAGGATGGGATGTGGGTCCCACCTGGAGCATCTCCGCGGGTGGTAACTGTTCCCCAAACTCCGTTATCGGCATCACCTGGTTGGAGCTTCGTGGGAGGCTAGCCTGGCGAATAGGTAAGAATTAATGTGCCCATTTCACAGATCCCTAAGTAGAGACTTGGGGACACCAAATGGCCAGCTCTGTGAGTGAGAGAGCATCAAAGACGGGTTTTCTGAACACAGATCTGCTTCTTATTCCCTTAGGCTTTTTTTTTTTTTTTTAAATGAATGTTGAGTCGTTTGGGACAACTGAGGCTATCTGGGACACGGTTCCTCGACAGACTTGGCAATTACAAGGTTGCGTTCATGGCTTCCTTGGGATGCCGTTATTAATAAAAATAAGGAAATCGATGACCTGCTGAGCGTCTTTTTTATGTGCCAGGGATCTAAATCAACTCACTGAGTTGCTAACAATAATCCAACCAGCTGGGTTCCATTACTCTGCCTAGTTTACAGTGGAGGACGCTGAGATTCAGAGAGGTGAACTGACTTGCCCAAGGTCACACAGCTGGTACCTGGCAGCTGGGACTAAGAATTGCAATCCTGGTCTCCAAACCCTGATCCTCTCCTGCCTCCGCGGGCACCAGACTTGTGAAGAAAGGGCCGCGGAGGGGAAGCCAGGAGTCAGTCGCCGCTCTGGCCTCTCCGGGCCTGTGTCCTGGTGGGGGGGGGGGGGGTGCTAGCAGTATCCACCCACGTCTTGGGGCGCCGTGGCCCTGTCAGAATGCACATCAGCCTCGTGACAGCTTGGACACTCTACCACCAGTTGCGATCTCCTCCCACCACGGAATGTTGGTCCCCAGAGGATCTTCTAGACTATGCTTGGTTTTACACATGGAGAAACTGAGGCCCGGAGATGGGACTAGACTTGTCCAAGGTCTCCAAGCTCTCTCGCCAGGTGACCTGTGTGTTGAGCCTCCAGGGCGGGAGTGATGACCCCCGGATTCCCGTTGGCTCTCTCGCCCAAGCTGGGTACAGACAAGACCCCAGCCCTGCCCCCACCTGACAGGCAAATTCCCAGACCTCAGTCCTCTGTCCCTGATCCCATCAACAGCCGCCTTTGGGATGCATTTCCTGGCCACTGCAAGCAGCTGCAGCATCCTGCCTGGGTGGGAACCTCCCAAGGGTCCCAGCCCGGCCGAAGAAACTTCCCTGACCTCTAACGACTGGAAGAAGCAACAAGGCCTCCTGAGATGGCCTCCATCTCCAGCCCCGCTCCTTGCAGTCTGCAGTCTGAGCAGAGCCGGGAGGTCCCAGGACTCCCAGCGGTTCCCGCCCTGTGGAGTCTTTGAATGACACGAGTTCCCACGGACGCACACAGTCCCTAGCCCTGGCTGGCGGGAGGGGATGCGGACATGCCTGCTCCCGGCTGTCAATCAGGGTGCTCAGTTCCCCACCTGCCTTGTCCCAGAGCCAGGACCCCGGCACCAGGGCTGAGGTTCAGAATACTTAACAACTGCCACAGCTGGGTCCCTGTCATTCAGAAGGGATGGACGCATGTCCTAGAGACGGGATCTCCCTGCCCAGGGAATATGGGAGGCTTGGGGGGACCCAGGGACAAGGTCAGGGTGGTAGGCTGCAGAGGGCTCTTGTGGAGTTCAGGGTAACGGCCGGTCAATATTTTAACAACCTTAACCATCAGCCCACCAGCAGCTGAACACCAGCCCCTCCAGCAACGTCAGCCATTTTTCTCTGGTCAGGGGTTTCCCAACAAATCCTTTCCCCAGGCTTCAGAGCCAGGGAAGTCCACAGACATGGCCATCTCGACTTCTCCCCGACTCTCCTGCTCAGTCCTCTCCACGGCTTGGCCCTGCCTGGGTCTCTGGAAAGACACGTCACTGCCCGGCCTCTCCCCACCTGGCTGGCCTCTGCCCCCAGCAATGTTCCACCTGGTGGCTGCCCCAGGGAGTGGGGCAGGTCGCCCCATGGCCAGCGAGCCCGCCACGGTGACACACACCGGTCTGGCGTTTGTCTTATCAGGAAGTGTCCCTGGGCTTCCAAGAACTGCAGAGGCGCTGGAGGGTCAGAGGTGGGCCCGAGGGGAAGGAGCCAGGAGTGCAGAGTCCCCAGGCTGAGAGAGGTGGACACAGGCCATCTGGGCTGGGCTGGTTGGAGTCAAGATGCAGTGACAGGGACTGTGGTGACAAGCGGCCACTACAAGGACCCGCCGGGGTCAGCATCCTCGGTGGCTCAGGAATCTGTTGGGGGTCGTGCTAGATTCCCAGGGTAGACTTTGGGCATGTGCTCTCACTTGTGGGAGACTGTTTCCCCCCAGGTACCAGGAGGGTGATGTCTTCTCTCCCAGATGAATGCGGCCATGTCTGGGCCCGATCTTAGAGCAGGGCCAGGCTGGCTGGAGAGAGGTCACCTGTCCCCCCCGCTGGACCCCCCTGCAGCTCGGCTGCAGTTTTCTCTCCCTTCAGGAGTGACAGTTGGATTCCCTGCTCTGAGGAGCGTCTGGCAAGAGCTGGGCCCCGGGTCTGGGTCCCAGCGCCGCCCCTCCCCCTCCGCCCGCCGTCCCCACCCGCTCCGCCCACCGTCCCCTCCCCCTCCGCCCACCGTCCCCACCCCGAGGCCCCGCGGGCGACTCACTGGATCTTCTTTGTGAAGTTCTTGGAGACGATGCCTCCTTCCTGCTGCTTCTCTTCGTGTTTGCCTGGAAGAACGAGGAATGTCATGTGTCGGTGTCTTGGGCTCTTGGGTGGCCCCCAGCCGGACTCGGGTGCTCCAGGGACTCTGAGGAGCAAGGCCACCTCCCAGGCAGCTGCGAGGATGCTGCCCAGGAAGGGCGTGGACTGGCGGGTTGACATCCCTGAGTCTAAGGCAACTGCAGAAACGGGCCACCTGGGACCAGACCGTCCACTGCTCTCCCCTGACTCCTCCCGCCTGGCCAGCCCGCAGAGCCCCAGGGCGCGCAGCCCAGGCTGGGCGGGACAAGGACGTGCGGCCACCTGCTGTGGGCTCCTTTCTACCCAGCTTCTCCGCCCGGCTTGCTCTGGCCCTTGCCTGGCTCTGAGGATAGGCTGCCTGCTCCCCTTGTGACCCAGGTGCAAACAGAGGCCCAGATCAGGCCCTGGGCCACCTAGCCGGTGCCGGGCTGCTCTGGGCTTTGAATCAGCCATCTCTGAATCTGGACCAAGTTCTGGGGCCTGATGTCCTTCCGCCATCCAATCTCCTGTCTGTTCCAGCTTGGGGTTAGCTCTTTGAGACACACTATCTGTACCCAGTGGCAAAAGAACATTCTAGAATAATACATCCATCTGCTGAACCCACCCAGCCTCTGCTGAGGAAGGGAGACCACAGAGCCACGGAGGTGAAATTGCACCAACTCACGCCCGGAGGGAAAAATATAAGAAGGCTGTGGACCCAGATTAGCTTTTATTTGGTGATTTTTCTAGCAAATTCGGATGCTCTTGGCCCCTCCTGCTCCTCCTCCTTTTGAGTAGAGTGGGTGTCTCTGATTTCTTTTTAAACAGCCCCAACCCCTTCCCACGCCCCTGTGGGACCACATTCCAGAGCTCTAGACCCTCCCTTACACAGGGGGCCACCCCAGGGCGCTGGAATCCAGACTATCAATAATCTGATAGGATACATGGTCCTTTGCACCCTCTGGATTTTTTAAAACTGACAAGGTAAAGGTAATCACATTACTTTTGTATTATTAATTATTCCTTTAGTGACACTTTTCTGATTACATACATAATGCATTATCCATGTTATGAAAGGTTAAAAAAAGGAAAAAAAAAATCAAGACCACCCAGAGTTCCATTTTTATCGGTTCCAGATGTTTCTTTATGTTTCTTAGAAAGGCACGAACGTTATTTAGTATAGACGTGCGCCATATATTTTATTATATGGGGTCGTTCTGTGTGTTTTGCTTGAAACCTGTCTTTCTGGCTTGCTAACAGGCTCCGATTATTTTTCCGTGGTACCAAATATTCTTGGACCACAGGATTTTTAGGGACAGCACAGTGTCCCAGGGCTGAGATTCGTAACAGCTCACTTAGACAGTTCCCTACTTTTGGGACCTGAGAAGGTTCCTGACATTGGAACAAACCCCATTGCACTCAATACTGAAGCCAGATCTCGTCCCAGGCCCTGTGGAGAATAGATTCCATGCTTTAGAATTTCTTTCTTTTTTGGTACCAGGGATTAAACCCAGGGGTGCTTAACCACTAAGCCACGTCCCCAGTCCTTTTTATTTTTTTATTTTGAGACAGGGTCTTACGAAGTTGCTCAGGGCCTACGTTGCCGAGGCTGGCCTCCAACTTGCCATCCTCCTGCCTCAGCCTCCCAAGCTGCTGGGATCATAGGCCTGAGCCCCTGCAGCCGACCCATGCTTTAGAATTTCTCAGGCTTGCTCCGGATGGCTACGTGGCCCTCAGGAAATCCTGCACTCACTCGTTCTGCCAACAGCAAGGAAGAGGTGGTACTTTTACAGGGATTCATTTTCGAACCGAAGGGTCTGGTCAGCAGATCGTGCTATGCTGGGAATGTACGGTCACTCCAAGAGTTTATCCTGCGTTGCCAACTCTGTGACAACCAGCTGCCCGGCTCCAGCATGGGCCAGGGGCCAGAAGAACACTGTCTGTTCCCTGGTCCCCTCCCCAAAGCCTGGGTCTCTGGAGCTACTTCCCCTGGGGACAGGCCAGTGCCTCTGACTCAGCCCTTTTGTACCCCGGGACCCTCCTGCCTCTGCTGGACCCAGAGACTAGACGCTGGTGGTGGGGGAGGGGGAGGATTGCGGACTTCGACAAGGTTCCCTGACTTTAAATTGGTCCATTGACTACGTTTCTTATAATAAAACGGGCTTGGTGTCCAGATGATTTTACCAACCTTTAACGTTCTAGGCACCTTTAAAGGTAGGCTGGGCTCAGTGACCATGTTCAGTAGATCAGGTGCATTAAATGCAGTTTTGACCTGTGATACATTCAATTTTGACAGTTTATGGGGACAGAATCCCACCTTAAGTCAAAAAGTAGTTGTGTGGCACTGGTGTCGGTCACTGCTCTAAGCGCCTCACCTACATCGATTCCTTTAATTTTTGCAACAAGGTCAGAAAGCACGTGCTTTCATTACTACCACTTTGTGGATGGGGAAACTGAAATTCAGAGAGGGTAAGTGATGTGCCCAAGGTCACACAGCCTGAAAGTGATGGAACAAAGATTCAGAAATAGGCACATAAGTTTGGATGTGAACCCCTGTTCTAGTTCCTAGCCCATCTCTCCCCCCTTCTCAGAGCCTCAGTTCATTCTCTGAAACGGGAGTGCCAACTCCGACCTCACTGGGTTATAAGGAGGAACCCTGTTGGTGAGTCACAGAGTCACTTTGTCTGTCATAAACTGGGTGGGGAGCTGAGCGGGTGGGGCTTTGATGTTTTGGTAAAGGTTTGCTCCTCGAAAGCTGAGGTTCCCAGGAGAGGGTGGGTGCCTGTGAACAGAAAGGGGTCCGAGATTTCCATAAGGGGAGCCCAAGGAGGGAGCCGATCAAGTCAAAGGGGGCGGACCTGCAGCTTCATTTGCATATCGTTTGCATACCTCTATGCTGTCGCACAGCTGAGGAGTGAGTCCTCATTTCTTATTTCGTTTTCCAGTCTACGTGTTCTACCATGAACACATTTTGTTTTTGTAAACAGCAGAAGGAACCACGACGTCCAGGGTCAGTTGATTCTTTCTGCATGTCCCTCAGAGGGACGTGGGTGCTGGGAGCAGGGACAGCCCTTGGAGGAGAGGGATCGGCTCCACTCAAGAAACAAGGTGCTGTTTCCAGGGTGGCACAGGCCCCGGGATTAAGAAAGGGCAGGGAATAAGGGCCCAGGGCTTTCCAGCTCCTTCCCCGGCCAGCACCTGGCTCAGCAGCCCGTGAAGAGAACATTTCTTGGCTGGCGGCTGGCTGCAGGATGGGGTGAGGGAATGTAAGACATGACAGAATGATCTAGTCCAGCATCTACCAAACACTTCCCTGGAACCAGGCACTCAAACACGGTTGGACAAGACGGAGCTGCCTCTCCCAGATTCAAACATTAAGAAAATAAAGTCTCTGATAAGTCCTGCACCGCAGAGACCGACCATGACTTTGTCCATCTGGCATCTTCTAACACTCTCAACTCCCCTACCTCCATCTCTCCCATGGCTATTAGCACCTTGAAGCAAACGCTGACTTAGTCCTTCTCTTTATAAGACCAACAGTACAGCTGGGGCCCTAAGAGGTCCCGGAAACCATGGAGAAAAAGATTCAGAGGCAGGCGAACAGGTGGGATTTGGTCAGGACCACACAGTCAAGAGTAGATGTGGCCTTCCTAACCCTGGCCCTGAATCAAGGGCGCTGACAGAGAAGCAGCTGAATTGGTTTCTCTGGGCCTCCGTTTCCTTATCTGTAAGTGGAGGAGGAGAGGTATTAGCACAGCTGCCCACACTCCCAGAAAGTCCTTGGGAGGGACCTGTGACCTGTGGCATTCAGCGGGGGCCCAGTACAAAGTGCATGTGGAAGACAGCTGTCATGCAGCGTGGCGTGGGGGGACTGGATCTGTCCTCAGCCTTCCCTTGAAAGTCGCTTTGTGTGTGTGGAACTGGAGATCGAACCTAGGGGTTGCTCTACCACTGAGCTGTGGCTCCAGCCCTTTCCTGTAATTTCGTTTCAAGACAGGGTCTAAGTTGTTGAGGCTGGCCTCAAACTTGTGATCTTCCTGGCTCAGCCTCCCGAGCTGCTGGGAATACAGACCTCCGTCCCGGTGCAGGGCTGAAATTTGCTTTTACTTTGAACACCTTGTTATCAATCCAACTTTTAAAACCTCCTCATAAAAGATCTGGCCTGCACTCTCAGGGGATTAGTCTGGCGGAGGTTCCTAACTGCACGTCAGAACTGGCTTCCTCTTTGTCTTACTGAAGCTCCAGTGGACCCATTTTAGAGATGGAGAAGGGGCGGCCTCATGATGCCCTTAAGGTCCCTGGATTAGTATGGTTCTTAACTGGGGGGGGTCTCAGCCTGGGACTGTCGGACCCCATTTGTTAAAAAGCACCTTCAAAGGAGAACCCTACGAAGAAGTGAAGTGATTTTGCTCTTCTCCCACACCCTATCCAGACTCTGTCCCACAGGGTGTGGCAGAGCTGGAAGCTTCCAGAATTAAGTGTAATTACAACAAGGAGGAGGGCTGAGAATAATGGCCTGTGTGGGGAGCCAGGCAGGCACTATTATTAGCTCCAGTTCATAGACACTCTGTCTTGTCCGCATACATTAAACCACCCCCTCAGCCTTGCAGGGTACCAAGAACTAGGATCCCCATTCCCAGCTGGGGAAACCGAGGCTCAGAGTCATGGGGGGCAGGGGTGGGCGGACTTCCCGGCCGTATCTAGCCAATGAACTGGGATTCGAATCCGGGTCTCAGAAAGCACCTGCCCTTGGCTGTTTATGGGGACCTTTCCACGCACGGCACGCCCTTGCCACCACCAGCAGCCAAGCCCCTTGCGTCCCAGGCGCCTGCTGGGAGCGCCCTGGAGCGTCACCCTGTTCAACACCACGGTCCTCAGCCACGCGGATTCTCAGATGAAGAAAGAGAGTCTCCAAGAAGGGAAGTCATCTGCACCTCCTGCTCATCTGTGGCCATGGCCCGCGCCCCAGGACCTCGGGCCGGCTCCGCTGGCCAGCGCAGAGCCCCTGCTGACCCCGCCCCGCCCCTCCGGCGCGTGGCTCGGTGGCTCCGGGGTGTCCCTGGGCCCTCCGCACCAGCAGCCTCCGCAGCCTTGATGTTTATAATTCTGCCAGGAGCAGCTTTGACACTCCCCCTGGACGCTGCCAGGGCCTGTCCCTGCCCGGGTTTGTGCTCCTGATGGCTCTTATTGATTTTCTGGCTGAAGGGCCTCTGCCGGGAACGCGCTCTTTCTAATGGAGCCTTAATCGGGAGGGAAGCAGAAGGTGGCTTTCCTGCTGCCCGGCTTAACGGGACCGAGCGTCCTTCCTGTCTCCTCCTGCCTCTGCCCCCCAGCGTCTTCCCGCGCCCAGACTGGGGACGTGCCAGTCAAAGCCCTGGGCCCAGCACTGGGGACGGGCGAGACTCCGCTCCGGCCCCGCTGCTGACTCATGGCACGACCTTGGACCGGGGGCGCCTGGGCCTCGGACTCGTGGGCTGCAAAATGGGACTGGACACCTACTACTGCTGCCCAGCCCGGCCAGGATTCGTGGGGGGAGGAACATAAGCATTTTTTAGCCCAGGTCCTGGGCTGACGGAGATGTTGCTGGTAAAGCACGTCCGTGGCAGGGGCCCAGCAGAGAGGAGGCACTCAGTCCAGCTGATCAGTCCAGCTGGTCAACCCAGCTGGTCAATGAGAACATCATGGGTGCCGTCAGCTCAGCTCTCGTCTGGGATGAGGGCAGGTGTCTCCCTGGGAACCCAGGCGAGCGTCAGGATGACCGCACTCAGCATAGAAATGGTCCTTGTAGGCCCTGGGTGGCAATTTTGGGGTGTCCCCAAGGCTGCAGCAGCGGGCCCAGGTTCAAACTGCCCCTGGGCCCTGGGAGAGAGTGTTCCATGCAGATAACGTCCTGGGCTGCATTCTTGAGCCCTGAGGTTACCCGTGTCAGGTTGTCACTGACTGTCCCCTGGGAAGCTTCCTCTGGGTGACTCCCAGGCCCGGGCCCCTCCCCTCTCTCCGGCGGCGCCCCTCGCTCACCTGACACCTCCACGTAGCCGTCCTTGGTCTTCACCGTCAGCTCCTCCGGCTTGAAGCTGTGCACATTGACGCACACTTTCCAGGGCTCCCCCGGGAAGGGTGGGGGGCCCCTGCCCTCGGCGGGTACCCCAAACCTGGCCGCGGCAGTGGGCCCTCGGGGCACCATGCCCGACCTCAGGGTCCCGGGCCAGGCAGAGGAGAGGCGAGGCAGAGCCCAGTCGGGCCACGAGGCCGTCAAGTCGTCTGGGAAGGGGTCCATGCCAAAGCCATCGTCCAGCAGGCGGGAGGAGAGGGACGAGTCCCGGAAGGGGTCTCGGCGCAGGCGGCTTGGGTAGTGGCAGGAGAAAGGCATCTGACCATCAGCCATGGCGACGGGCTGAGCTCGGAGAGGAACCGAGGAAACAGGCTCAGAGAGAGGGAGCCACCTACCCAAGGTCACACAGCGAGGCGAGGCAGGTGAGGCGGCTTTCAGAGCTTATCCTTCAGGCTTGGAAAGGGCTGATCTTCCGTCAGGGAACAGCAGAACCATCCGCTGCCAAGAATGGCGGTGCTCACCAGGCTGGGGTCCCAGCCCCCGAAGGCGACCCCCCAACACGTGCAGCGGACTCTCGGGGGGCCCGTCCTTCTCTGCACTGCTTCTCAGAGACCAGCCAGCTGCCGTCCCCCAGGCTGCCGAGGCTCCCAGCCAGAGCTGCCGAGGGCCAGAGGGGAGCCAGCGGCTTAATAAACCTCAGGGACACGCGCCTAGAAACTTCTCCGGGTTTCTCCAGCGCCGGGAGCCCTCTATTTATTTGCTGCTGGGGGGCGGGAGGCGGGTTTTGCAAGCAAGCGCCTCCTGTCACCGGGGTATTCAAAGGTGATGAAGCAGCCCCAGAGAATCTGCTGAGGGAACAGCTGGGCTGGGGGCTGGGAGGGGCCCGGCTTGCACATTCAGCCTCTCTGGACACTTACTCCTCCCCCACTGCCTGGCTCAGCTCCGCCCTCTCTCTGGCTCCTCCGGAGCCACCTCCCAAAGCAGGCCACTCAGGCCTGGCTATTAATAACCCTTGCCCGGCTGAGGGCTCAGGTCACCCTCTGCAAATACCTTCCTCAGAGCGTGTTGCATCCTGTCCACCCCCTGGGGACCTGCAGCAGGGGCCCGGAGCAGGAGCCCTGTGGATTTGGAAGCAGATGGCCCTAGATTGGAATCCCCACTTATAACCAGGCCAAAGTCCTAAAGCCTCAATGTCCCATGAGAGTGTTTTTGTAAAAAAAAAAATTGAAAAGTATACTATATTCAAATGACACCTGTTAAATCAGGGCAGGGGAGACTCTTCCGGGCAGGGCTAGCGTGTCGGGTGTCCCCAGTGCAGTGGGGTTTGGCGCTGGGGAGAAGGCTTGGGCTGCACTCCCCATATGAGAATTGATAGTCTTGGAACAGGATGAGGGTCAGTGGGTGGAAGTGACTAAGAAACCAGAGGTCGGAGGGTTCTGGCTAAACCAACCTAACAGGATTCTCGCTGAAAACAGACCAGGTGGTCAGGCCTCACCTGGAGGCAGATAGGGGCTGAGGACAGGCCCAGATGTGGAGGCTGTCAGATACCCAGGGGTGGGGGTGTCACTGACCTGACTCCCTAGGACTCTGGTGAAGCCTGGATTGTACAAGAAAATGCACCAAAAGGGCCTCAGGAAGGTCACCTTCTCTGTCAGCTGTAACATCATTCCCAGGGTGTTTCCGAGCTGTTTTCCCACCTGTGACATGGACTTGGTGGCCGCCCCCTCCTGGGTGTGGCATCAGGATCCAGGGGACAGTCTGAGGCAGGGCTTTCATGTTTTCAGCTTTGAGTTATGAGTGACGTGGGGCTGGCCCCAGGCCGGGCTCTGCGCCAGGCACTTTACACATATTAACGTATTTAATCCTCCCCCACAATCCTGTAAAGCGAGGGTTCTGTCATCCCATTTTACAGACGAGGAAACCGCCGTCGGAAGTGTTCAGAGAGACAGCTCCCATATTAATGCTAATTCTCCTCGGGTACCGGACCTGGCCCACGTCTGTTCTGAAACAGACCTAGATTCTAGATCTCCCTGCTCTGCCCAAACTACAGGAAGAGTGGATTTGTGGATCCTCCTTTGGTCTGAGCACCCCTTGGGCTTATTAGGTTCCAAACTTTGATCTGTCCCCAAGGGGTAGGCAACTTAGGATAGGCCTCAGGGTCTCAGCTCTGCCTTCTCCACCGGAGGGGGCTGGTGGGAGGGCTGAGGAATTCCATGAGTCATAGATTGAGACATTATTTTGATATGAAGCAGGGCTCCGATGAAGCACTTTGCTAAAAATAAGAATACAGAGTGACAACAGTCACCACCATTTATTGGCCCCTGTGTCTGCCGCTGCGGCCGGCCACCGAGAGGCTGCGTGCGACCTCACCGCGAGGTCTATATGATGGGCACCCCCTTTTTGCAGGTGGGGAACAGGTGCAGAGTCTGGGTCCCCCCAGCTTGCCAGCATGGGGTGGACGGCCTGGGCAGGAATACGGGATTCTGAATGGGGATCTGCACGGAGGGGACCCACGGAGACCCTCTGGCTTTTCTGCATCAGGAAGAGACCCCAGGGTGTGACACATTCCAGGGACCGGAGGACGGTGGCTGCTCGGGTGGGATGAGCTCATCAGGCTAGAAGCTTCTGGCTGACGTCAGGGCTGGGCACGGGCGCCTGGGCTCTCTCTGTAATTACAGCTGGGCGGGGCGGCTGGGTTGGAAGCCAGTTATGGGGAGAATCAGGGCAGAACGCTCTGCTCGGGAGAAAGGGGGCGGCCCGGGACCGGTGGGGGCGGAGTGGGCGGGTGGGGGCGGGGCTGGGTTTGCTTAAGTCTGCGGGAGGCACGTTCTGGAAGGTTCCCCTCTCCTTCCCCTCCCGCCAGGCCTCCCTCCTCAACTCCACCCTGAAACTTCCAGAAGACCCCTGTACCTGGAGGGAGACTCACCTGGGACCAGGGGATCAGGAAGGAGGGGAAGCCTGGGCCGGGGGCAGGGGACTGAGCCTCCAAAACTCCATCCACCTTCTCAATTCAGGGCAGAGAAGGAGGAAAGGAAGAGCTTGCAGCGGGAAAAGAGGAACACCACCACTAGCAATTCTGGGGCCCTTTGAACGTTGGGGTTCTTCACTCACCTCACTCTAACCCCAAAGCCCTATGAGGAAGCCACTTTCCTTATCCCCGTTTTACAGATGAGGAAACTGAGGCCCAGCGATACCCAACTTGCCTAAGTCCAGGCATCTGGCCGAGTGGCAGAGCCGGAATCCAAACCTAGGTAGCTGGGCTCTTGCCGTACCTGCCAAAACTCCCCCAATCAGCCATGGTTTGCATTTAGCGAGCGCTGACTGTATACCTTGGGTGCAACCATCTTGTTCCTGACTTTGCTGAAGTCACTGGTCCCAGGCCGCCCAGCCAGGGGGACCCAGGTAATAACCAGAACGGGATGAGGTTGTGGCTGGGGCACTGTGGAGTCCCCCTCCCTCCGGCTCTCCCTGCCTTTTCTGGGTCAGGCCAGCTTTCTGTTGGGGACGCCTAGGAGAGAGGCAGCTGCCAGTCCCGCTGGCCATGCCAGCTGGGGACGAGTCAGCTTAGAGATGTGGACAGTGGTCAGTGAGGCCCAGGGTGTCAGCAGCCGGGACCTCCAGGCAGATGCTCCGGGGAAGGCAGGGAGTGGGGACCCAGAGCCAGGGTTCTCACAGGGGAAATACCCAAATCAGTCCTCAGAGCAGCCACCCGGGGGAGGTGACCTCACACTGCATTCCTGAAACCCGCGCAGGCAGAAGCCACAGCAGAAGCCAGGCAGGTAGGCAGGCAGGCCGGGAGGGAGGGAGCACCTGGGCAAAGGAAGGGGCTTGTCAGTTGCTGAAAAAGAAAAAGAAAGAAAGAAAGAAAGAAAGCAGGCATTTCGTCTCCGGGCCCTGCGGGAAGAGGGGGAACTTCCTCTGCTCTCCTGGGGAATTCCAGCCCAGCCCCTGTGCATGCCTCACCCCAACCCTCCTTCCAGCCAAAACCCCAAAACCCGGGTGGGGGCTGTAAGGACCCTGGACCATCTCCGTGTGTGATTTTTCTGGGGGCTACAGTTCCAGGGGCTCAGAGCTCTCCCGGGGGATCCTGGTGTTCCCCCACGTTCCCCCAGATCCAGGGGGACCTCCGGCCTGTGACACCGTGGTAGGACCACCGCCCCGGCTTGAAACAGAACACGAGGCCCAAGCTTGCCATTTACCTTCGGCTGCCTGGTGGGAGGGCCCCAAGGAGCTGTTTTGAACCCGAGTGGTTCTTTGGTTTTAAGGAACAAGTGCTGAACGGACTCAGGTTAAGGAACATCTGAAAGCAGCCCAGGGTCAGAACAAGAAATTTCAAAGGAGTCAGAAAAATGGAGTGGTCAGGGGGACTCTCCGGTGAAAGCTGAGTTGTTCAGCGAAACAGTTCAAACCCCTCTTGTCAGAGAGCCTCCACCCCAGGTTGAGAACCCAGGCTGAGTGGACAGTGTCCTGTGAGCAGCAGGGTCTGACCACACAGCCTCCCACACAGACCAGGTATAAGGTCACCCCCCACTTAGGTGCCAACATGGCGCTGACCGAGTTTCTCATCCTGATTTTACTCCTCATAACTTCTTCCTGCTGGGTGGGAACTCGCACCCAATAGGCGCTGGATACCCTGCCCTGCCCCCCAGCAACATGGCTCACCCAATCAGCCATTGCCCCGCCCCCCCAGCAACAAGGCTCTCCCAATCAGTCATTGCCCCGCCCCCCAGCAACAAGGCTCTCCCAATCAGCCATCGCCCCGCCCCCCAGCAACAAGGCTCTCCCAATCAGCCATCACCCCGCCCCCCAGCAATACGGCTCACCCAATCAGCCATCGCCCCGCCCCCCAGCAACAAGGCTCTCCCAATCAACTCTCACCCCGGTTTATGCCCCAACCAATCAGCCTCTTCCCGGCCCTATATAAGTGTGTGCATTTTTAAAATAAAATGGGACTTCTCTGGTGATTAGCTTTGGACTGTGGTTCCGTGTGCTTCTTTCACCAGGCAGCTCCAATTCCTCTTCACCCTAAACATCTTCATCCCCATTTTACAAAGGAGGAGACTGAGGCTCAGGGCCTGCAGTGTCTGGCCGGTGTGTGGCTTCTGGACCCTGATCTGCCTGAATGTCAAGCCCAGGACTCTTTGTCTTCTCTGCTCACCCCACAAAAACCAACGAGTAAATAAGCAGAATAAGATAAACAACCTGCCGGGTCCCTCCCGGGACAAGCCCGCCTGGCGACAGTCCTGCAAAGGCTAGGCTGGTTTATGGAGGCCTAACTTCCTCCTATGACTTTCTATAAATTTCTTTCCGAGGATCCCATCTCCTGAGTCCCTCTGCAGATAAGTACAGCAGCAATGGAAGTAATAGTAGGAAACCGTTGGTCAGTCCTTGGTACTGGCCGTGAGAGCTCAGCCTGTGTCACAGGCTGGGGTCTGCAGGGAAACTGAGGCTGCCTGAAGACGCCCTCCAAACCCTGCGCCTGGCGATGGAGTCAGAGATTCCAGACTCGCCGCTCAGAGGCACGGACCTGAGTTTATTGAAGGGATAGCAAGAGGGAAAGGGGATGCGCTCAAGGGAGAGAGGGGGTCCTCTCAGACAGGAGGGTGACCGCTGCCCCTCCAGCACCCCAGTTTTCTTGGGGATCCCAGAGAAGTTTCCAGAGTCCCACCCAGGTCCGTCTCTTGACTTTTGACTGACAGCAGGATGACATCAGATTTTCAAGTCCCCACTGCCATGAAGACTCTAGGTCACGCTGGCCCAGCATGACCAGGTGCTGGTTTGTTCTAACAGGGGCAGCTCCCCTCCCTGAGTTCTGGGGTGGGGCCCGTGCAAGGATCACAAAGCTGCCTGCTTCAGGGCAGCCTGTGTTCCTCCTTTTGGCTTTTTGGCTCAGTTTCCCGCTGCCGAAGGCAGGTGCTTGCTGAGGAAGGGGCCGTGTCCTGTGGACCTCAGCCAGGCAGAGCTATGGGTAGGTTGCTTTTTAGAAATAGCACGTGGGAGTCATCACTGGGGGCCTGGTTTATAGAATTATTTCCTGAACTTCACGTTCCTGCCACTCAGGTCTGTCTGTCCCCTATCCCATGTATCAAATTTATTTAGTTCTCACCCAAATTGCTCTAAGGTAGGTGTGATTGTCCCCATTTAGAGGTGGCAATATCAAGGCACAGAGAAGTTAAACAACTTACCCTGGGTCACACAGCAGTCTGGCTCCAGGGTCTGTATTCTTAACCACTACGCTTTCTTTGGATGACACAATGACCCTCCATCGTGTGGGAACTATCGAGAACCAGGTCCCCTAGGCGCCCTGCTTGGATGCGTCTTTTAATCCACATAGCAGCCCCGCAAGGCAGGCAGACTACATTTTTTGGTTGAGAAGACCAAGGCACAGGGTCAGATCCTGCAGCTTGGATCAAAGCCTGCATTCCGGCCGTGTGGGGAGGTGGTGTCTCCTGTGCCCCCGCATGCCCTGCTGGACCAAGAGCCCCCATCCCAGACCCAACTGGGCCTCTCTGGAACCTTCTCCGGACTTTCTCAGTAGCCCTGCAGACACCCGGAGCACATTGGCACCCAGGGACTGCCGGGGTCCCAGCTGGGGTGGGCACCTGCAGGCTCTGGGAGTTCCTCTGTCCTGTGTGAACCCCAGGACTAGGGGCCAGGGCTCTGCTCTGGGGCAGAGAGGAGCTCCCTATCCTCCCGTCAGCAAGAATGGCTGCAACAGCCACAGGCCAGGGCTCAGCTAGTTACTCTGCGTCCAGGGGACTCATGTCTCAACTCACCAGAGTTTAGGGGAAGTGACACTGTGTGCCTTTACTGCTTAAGTAGGACAGTAAACCTGGAAGGTAGGAACCTGATCACATCTGGGTTCGAATCCTGTTTACTGTGCTGCTCTGGGCAAGTGACTTTGCCTCTCTGAATTTCTGTCATGTCATTTGTAAGGTGGGTATGGTTATAATACCTCTTATGGTTTGGATAGATGTTCCCCAAAGGCCTATGTGTTAAGGTTTGGGCTCCACCTGTGACACTGTTGGGAGATGGTAGGATCTTTGGTGAGGTGGGGCCTACTGGAAGGAATTGAGGTCACTGGCACCTTCTTGTCTCTCTCTTTACTTCCCAGCTGCCATGCCATGACAGCTTCTGCTAGGTGCTGCCTGCCATGATGTCCTGCCCCATCACAGGTCTAAAGGCAACAGAGCCGAACAACCACAGATTGAAACTTCTGAGGCCATGAGCCAAATAAACCTTTTCTCTTTATAAGCTGTTTCCATCAGGCATTTTGTCACAGCAATGGAAAACCAAATAACACAGAACCTATCTCCCCGAATAATTGCTAGGTGGTGTCCCCACTGCCTGGAATCTTTCCCCAGGTCTCCCTGGGCCTGATCTCTTCCTACTTCCCCTGCTCAGAGAAACCTTCTCCAGCTCTGGTCACCTTCTCTCCTTCTGCTGGATTAAAGGTTTTCATCCCTCTTGCCCCGGGCTGGGAGTTCTCTCTCTCCTCCCTCGTTTTCTGTCTGTGTCTTCCCCTCCATGAGCAGGGAAGCTGCCCGAGGACAGACAGTGGAACCTTTGATGATGGTCCCAGTAGTCGCTGTGCTACTGGGACCTGTCACAGTACCTGACACCCTGTTGTCATTTGTAGGTTTTCTTTTTTCATTTTTAAAAATCTTTTAAATTTGTTCTAATTGGTTATTTTTATCAGTGTTGGTCACCAAACATTTCTGCTTTCTCCTTCTCCCACTATCTGGACACGAGTATGGTTCACACTGGACTCTCTGAGGTCACCGTGGTTGGGAGAAGCCCTGTAGTGAGTTGTGGCCAGTAGGTTGTGACTGCGTGTGTCACCACCGGTTCAAAGCATGAATGGGCCATGGGAAACCCCTGGCTCCACGCAGCCTGGGCCCTCAGGGGGTCTGTCTTTCCCTGGGCACCCTGATCATTAGCGTCATCGTTACCCACATGCTAATGACTGTCCCTGCTGGCTCCCAATGGACGCCAGTGAGAGAGACCTTTGTTCTTTCCAGACACGGTCATTTGTGACTTCTTGTTACTGAAGGC
The DNA here is from genome assembly GCF_902686445.1 of Sciurus carolinensis. Classification (NCBI taxonomy): domain Eukaryota; kingdom Metazoa; phylum Chordata; class Mammalia; order Rodentia; family Sciuridae; genus Sciurus; species Sciurus carolinensis. The sequence goes on from NC_062220.1 coordinate 133,661,055, forward strand.
TCAAGGTCACAAACCTTCCAGCGCCCCTCTTGGATTCTTCTGAGGTCCAAGCAGGAGCTGGTGATGACACCAGGCAACTCCTTCCAGAATGTTCTTTTAGGTCTGGGAGTGACAGCTCTCGGGAGTTCATCCTGAGCAGGCTCTAAGACTTGTGCTGGAGGAGATGGAGGAGGAGGAGTTCTCCTTTGGAGGACTGTCTTCACCTTGAATATGAGCTAGAATTAGCCTCAGCTGTGAACCACACAGTTAACAGCAGCCAAAACAAAAGTGAAGTTTATTTCTTCCTAAAGTTGAAGTTCAGAGATATTCTAGCCACTGTCGGTCTGATGCCCCTGCCGCACCAAGTCCCGGCAGAGAACTCCGTCTGTATAAGCTCCATTTGCAATGCCACCTCGTGAACCAGGGAGTCACTTGAGTTCCAGCCATCTCATCTGCATCCCAGCCAGCAAAATGAAGCAAGGAATGGAGACGAAAGAGCACACAGCAAATCTCCTCTATAGCAATTTGTGGGAGTTCAGGCCCACAAAATTCTGCCCACAGCTCATTGGCTAAAATGAGTCACGTGGCCAGAGCTAGCTGCAGAGAATGCTGGGAAATGCAGTCTTCATCCTGGGTGGCTAGGGAACTTGTTCAAACTTGGGGGAATTTGTTAACCTGGATGAAAGGGGGATGGATATTGGAAAGGAGCTAAAATCTCTGCCATAGCCAAAAAAATGAGGACAGATGAACTGCAATGTCCTAAAGGGTTAAGGTAAACTCCTGGAAGCTGATGGGGACCTTGGACTAAAATGCTGAGATTCTCCTCCATAAACTTTGGGATTTCCCACGATTCTCTGACCCTGGGAAGCTCCAGCACGGGAGGGGTGTGTGTGAGTGTGTGTGTGTGTGTGCGTGTGCCTGTTGCACACCCGTTTCCACTTAGCGATCTGCCTCTCTGTGTCGTGGCTGGTGTTGTTTATCTGGGGTTTCCATCCGAGAGGCAGTTGTCAAAGGGACCCAGTGTTACACCCTGAGGAAGCATCTGACCCGTTTCCTTGGCCAAGGAAAACCTGGCCCGCGTCACCTGGCTGTAGCTCGGCTGCAGCGACCGAGTGGATCAGGGCCAGCATTCCAGGCAGGAGGGCGACCAGAGGTGGGATCCCTCCCTGAGTGGACGGGGATGACCCGCACCCCTCGTCCCTCCACCGATGGTCTGAGGCCAGGACAAGGCAGGTGGAGAAGGTTGGTGGAACGTGAGGGAGGATGGGCACAGGAAACTGGCCGAGTTTCCAGGAGGCTCTGGATTCTTCCGAGTGGGGGAGACGCCGCAGGGCGGAGGTAGGAGCGCCCTCGCTTGAGAATGTGTTGTTCCAGGTGATGAAAGACGACAAGACAGACTGGCGGACCTTTTGCCAAGGTGACCTGGACTCCTCCCAGAGACTTGCCGTGAGCTCACCCAGGCCTCCTGTGTCCCCTTTTCCTGTGTCAGTGACACTGCTACCAACTGGCCAGGCTTAGTGACTTACCTGCGTCCCCTCTCGTCATCTTCACGGCAGTCTTAGGAGATGGATGCTTTTATGGTCTCCATTGGAAAGTAAGGAACTTGGAGTTCAGAGAGGCTGAGTCACCTACACTCAGACACACAGCTAAGGCGGGAGCGGAGTCGGGCTCACCTCCAGGTCTTCTGATCCCCAAATCCTTGCATTCAGCTACTCCTTGTAAAAACCATGCCACTTTCTAATTCCAGAGTAGCTTCTCCCACTCCTCCAATAAATGAAAAATCAACCAGCTCAAAGATGAATGAGCGGTAGAAGGAAGCCAAGCGGGCGGTCCTGGGCAGATGCCGTCACTGGACGGCCGGCCCCATGCCAGGGCTCTCTGCTGAGCACATGGGGACACATGAGGCTGAGAAGGGCCCTGTTTCCTGGAAGTGGCAGTAAACAAAACAACCAGCGCGGGGGGAGGGGCCCTGTGCACACCCAGCGGCTCCCTGAGAAGTGCCCCTCCCCTTCTTTCCCAAGCCCCTTGTCTTTCCTTGGCCGGCTCCTCCTCAGGGCCCAGTGTGAGCCTGGAGGTCAGGTTTTCCTGGGACAGCTTTCTTGACCCTCCACGGCCATGGTGGGTGCTCTTGGGACCCGCCCTCGTCCTACCCCCTGGGACCACCTGTCTGTGCCTGGGTCTCTACATGCCTACCGTGGGCATCAAAAGAGCATCTGTTGCCGGGTGCAGTGACGCACGCCTGTCATCTCAGCGGCTGGGGAGGCTGAGGCAGGAGGATCTCCAGTTCAAAACCAGCCTCGGCAGATTAGCAAGGCGCTCAGCAACTTGGAGAGACCCCGTCCCTCAATAAAATACAAAATAGGGCTGGGGAGGTGGCTCAGTGGGTGAATGCCCCTGAGTTCAATCCCTGATTACCTCGCCCCCCCAAAAAAGAGCATCCGTCTCATGAGGGACGCGGTGAGGATGAACAGACAAGTTATCCCAAGATACCTGAGGCCCTTGGACGCATGCCCCGCAGGTAGCAGCTCCCGCATCAGGGCTGGGTGTCCTCGCTGGCAGCTCAGAGGGCCCTGCCGGATGTCAGAGCTGGACGGCATGTTGGGAACCACCTGCTTCTCCTGCCTGGCTTCCTTCCAGAATGCCCGGGAGCCTTTGGAAACACGGGTGTCTGCCCCCCACCAGGATGCTTGCTGCCACATCTCCAGAAGCAGGTCCCCGCTCTGCAGCAGGACAGCTGGGGCAGGAGCGGGCGGGGCACCTGTCCAGGACAATCACTGGGAAAACAAACACTTGGATCCCTGCAGTTGGGAAGGCGAGGCCTCTCCGTGAGTCACCCGGGGGCAGCTGACGTCAGTCACGGGACAGCCTCCTGGCAGCTACACTCTCTGGGGAAGAAAAGTCACCAGAGCCCTTACGGAGGGGGGCGTCGGAGCTGAGGTGTGCATCCCTGGGGGCAAAGAGGTGCCACAGAGTGGGCTTGGAGGCTGCGGACTTGGATCTGCCGCCGGGTCTTGCCTCTGGGAGCCTCAACTTTTGTCTTCTGTCAAATGGGTCTGCGGGGTGCTTTGGAAATGAGATGCAAATGGCACATGATAATTCATCCCTAAGAGGTTCTTTTTATTCTTAATCAGTATTATTTACTGATGAAGCCATGGGAGAAGACACTGGTTGTTACTAACTCAAGCCTGTTTGGAAAGAAAGACGTCAGTGTGTAGGGGGAGGGGCATGGGGACCGGGTGGGGGGTGCATAGCCCTGGGTTTTCCCAGGGGGTCCTCCCACCCCAGTGGTCCTCGGGGCAGATTTCCATGGGGCAGGATGCCTGGCCCAAACAGGTGAGCTGTGTTCTTCTTTCACCAGCTCAGGTGTGGGGGTGCTGTGTGCTGGATGAGGGGCTGGGGCAACCTCCCCAGAACCCGAGGGATGGAGGTGAGGCCACCGGAGGATGAGGATCCGCCATCACCCCTGAGGGCTTACGCACATGTGCTTGGAATTCAGTGTTTCAAAAAACAAGCCCTGGATGTTTGAAAAATCCAAAGATTTTATCTAAGAGATCAGGTTCTTGTGGAATATTGGGAGCTGTGACGTGAGCTGAGATTCCTCGCCGTCCCCTGTCTCCAGGTGTCTCTACCCGATCTTCTCCTCTCCCCTGCCTGCCTGGCCCCCGGGGCTCCTCAGCTCCTGCCCTGGACAGAAACAAACATGTCGATTCTACACCGAGGACATACCCAGGTCCCCATTGCTCCAGGGGGGCGACTTTGTGCTTCTACGGGAACCCCATTACCGTAGCTCAGGTTAGGTTTAGGAAATGGTGACTGGGTTCAGGAACATTCTTTGAATGTCTCTTCCAAGCACCATTTAAAAAAAAAAAAAAAATCCCCCTCACTTGGTTCCCTCAGTAACCCAGGGAAGTGGCTGCTGTCTTCCCATTCTGCAGATAAGCAGACTAAACACTGAGGCCACCCAGCCCGCCGGGGTCCCGTCTAGATTTGAATTCAGATCTTGGGACGCTCAAATCTGTGCCCGGCACTGAACTTCCCACCAGCCTTTAAGGTCTCAAGGCAAAAAATAATTCTACAGAAAACTGGCTGTCATTGCTCGAACCGAGGTACTCTGGGGCAGAGAAGGTGAGGACTTGGGTTTGGTGTCACCCTGTCCTTTGATTTTGCAGACTGTGGTTCTCCAGCAAGTGAGTACTCCTCCAGACCTCGGTTTCTCTTTCTGGTAACACGGCGACCCTAATTCCTACCTTAGAGGGTCGAAGCAAAGGCTGGGATCATGCACATCAAGTGCTGTCTGTGGGTCCTGCGTGTGAGCACGTGCAAAACCCAGGTGCTTGCGGGTTTGTTTCCCAGTTCACATGCAATGGCAGGTGGCAGGAGCCGTGTAAAAGCCCCCTATCCCCGTCTCCCTCCCTCCTCTCTGCTTCTGGCCACCTCGTAGACAAGGAGGACACCGCGTGGACTGAGAACACCATACCATGGGACCTTTAATTAGAACAGACATGTTCCATACAGACTGAAAAATCGGAACCCCCGGGAAGGTTATGCTTTAGTCGCGGAGACCAGACATCAAGCCAGCCACGGCCGCTGCGTCGCTGGGCAGAGGCAGGGTCGCAGGATGCCAGAGGACACAGCAGTTTCTTTCCCTCTGATGTGGACGCTCAGGGCAGACGCTGGTCAGGCTGGGCTGGTGACGGGTCCTCTCGGTTGGTATTTCCCAGGTGGGAGTCTCAGCCCCCCACATAGAGAAATGTCCTCAGAGCACAGAGCTTCCCAGGGGATGTGGGGCGAAGCCAGCCAATCTGAGCGTAGGCACAAGGGTCCCCCTTCCCAGGCCTCAGTTTTCTCATCTGAAAAGCGGTAGTTGGACCCACGTCCCCGGCTTACTTGAACCATTGTACAAGATACGGTCTGACAACTGACAGGGGTTAGATTCGGGGCAGGGCCAAGCCTCTCCTGGGATGGCTCTGGACCTCGAGGCTTGGAGAGAAGTTCAAGGCAAACACTTGAACTCACGCCAAGAGAGTCATCGAGATGACGACGCCTTGTGGTCTCCCATAGGTGACACCAGAACTCAGCTCTCATGACCTCACCCCGCAGATGAAACCCACACCCCACCTTTCTGTTTCCTTCCCTCCTCGGTCGCTGCCCTTCAACCGAGGGCAGAAGACACAGGGCCACAAATCCAACAGGAAGCCGTCCTCAGCGTCAGAGCTAGAATCCCCTCTTCCCCACCCTGCCAGGAACACTCGGGCCAACCCCCATTTTACAGATGACAAGACTGAGGCCCAAGGCTCATTCCATCCACACAGACACACACAGGGCAGAGGACCCCGGAGAAAGGCCACGCCTGTCTCTTTGGCTCAGCTCCTTAGAAGATGAGGCCTAACTTCTCTTGGCTAGAGACAAGGGATTACAATTTTCATTCTCTCTACTTTTATTTTTTTTCAAGGAGTTGCGACTGTTTAATAGAAGTTGGTTCCCGGGCGGGCATTATGATTCCTCCATTAATTTCCATGGAAATGGGGTCTTCCTGGAGGTAACCGGTGTTTTCGTTGCTTTGGAGATTCACAGCTAGGACCGAAGCCTCCGTTTCTGCCAATTCCAACTGGTTCGGTGATTCTCCTCCTCATTACCTGGGTGAGATGGGCCCGTGGCACAAGGCCTCACCGGGGCGGAGAGACGGAGCCACCCCACGGGAAGAGGTGGCCCGGGCTCCTTTCCCGACGCTACTCAATAAATAGTAAATAAATTATTAAATAAGCCATGTTTCCAGGAGGGGATCCCCAGCATGGTATTTACAATGCAAAACAAAGACCACCAAACAAAATAAAACGAACCCCCACAAAAACCCCCAAACCAAAAAACAACAATGCTAAAAAAAAAATCCAAATGTATAAACAATCAAAAATCAGCCAGAGACAGAGGGAGGGTAACAACAGAATCCCTGGCACTGACTTCTTGGTGGGAGAGGGAGAAGGGAGGGGTCTGGGGACATCATTGCTCTGGGACACGTCCGGCCTCAGTGTGGCAGTTGGATTGACCTGGCCAAGGCTCAGGAAGGCGTGTCCTAAGGATTCCTACTTGGGATGTCATTTTATCATCAGACCCCAAAGCCCTCTTCGGCTGGAGGGCCAAGAAGGTGAGACACAGGCACATGAGACTATTTTGAATATTTGAGGAAAGAATCCAGCAGAAGACAAGCTGGAGTCTGGGCTAAAGAAGGGGGGGGAAGGCTTTCTGTCATCTTGGGGACAATCAAGACCAATCGGGGACAAATCAGACCTTGTGGGAAAGAGAATGTGTCGAGCCAACCCAGGGACGGGGGCTCTTTGTGACTGAACCCTTGACATCTTTCCAACATCTTCATTGTATTCTGCTTCTGAAAGACCGAGTGTCCTTCCCAGAAGGGAGCAAACCGAGACAGGAATGCCGTCCAACCTGGGTGACCGAGAATGTTCCTAGCTGGGGGCTTTTCCTGACTGACTGAAGGGGATTCACTTTCTGCTTTTTGGTGTTGACTCTCATGACTGAGAGAGTCATGAGCTCTAACTTCTCTTGGTTAGAGACGAGGGATTACAATTTTCTCTACTTTTATTTTTTAAGGAGTTGCGACTGTTTAATAGAAGTTGGTTCCTGTTCAAAGCTCTTTTCCTTTTTCCTCTGAGCCTCAGGGAAACTGTCTCTGTCTTTGGAGACTCAGGCCTCAAGGCAACATCTCCAAACCTTGTCCACAGAGGTGGGAACCTGGGCCCAGAGAAAGGGAGCAATCTGCCTAGTTCCACTGAGCTAGGGCACACCCACGGCAGGAGGGTCAAAGGACTTGGGGGGCAGGAGGCTTGACCTCCGCCTGCATCTGCCTCCCATTTTGAGCTAAATCCTTGCTATGAGCAGCTTTCAAGCAGTATGTCCTATTTCCTGGAAGCAGAAGGTATTGATGAAGAGGATACAGGTCCAGCAACACCAGGGACCAACAGTTCTAGTTAATCAAGGTGACCAGAGTCCCAGTAGCAGGGTAGTCACATTGCCAGGGAAACAAGCAAGAATGTTGCAAAAGTTTCATGAACCCAAAGCTGGACCAGGCCAGTCTGGCCACCACAGGCAGTGGAGAGTGACTTGAGAAAGGGCACCAGCCTTCTCCAGCCAGCAGCCGGAAGGCACTGCCAGTTGGTCAGTGATAAAGATCTCTGGATCCTAGTTCCTAGGATGGGCTCAGAAATGACCTTCTCGAGGAACATCTGGCTTTCCCTTTTATCTTGTTTTATTCTCAAATTTCAGAAGTTGGTCTGTGTCCTCCTCTGATGCAAGAGATAGAGGTCACAGAAAAAGGTCATTGCTGGGTGTTTTTGTGGGTCTCTCTCTCTCTCTCTCAGGATGGCTGGTCCTTTGGGACAAGGCCCCCTGTATCCACTGAAAACCAAATGGGCAGCTTTCAAATCTCAGCAGATGGGGAAATGAGGTACTTAGCATAGAACCATGTGGAACTTGCATGAAACCACTTAGGTGGGCCCCGGAGTGAGGTCAGGAGGAACATCTCCTCTGCCCTGGGTCAGCGCATCCCTGCCTGATTCCTGTGGTGTGAGCGCCTCTTCACACCTCAACAATCCAGGCGCCATATTGTACTGAACCATTTCTTCCATCATGGCGCCCCAGACACCAGGCAAGGCTTCAGTAGGTACTCAACTGAAGCTCGTCGGTCTACCTGGAGATGGAGCATCTGTCTCTAGTCGGGAGCCTCCCTAGGGATTTCAACTTTGTGCATTTTTGACTTACATGCTAATTTAGAGTCTGGCCCCCAACCTAAGCTGACCCCCATGAGTGAACCCAAGGCCTTAGTTCATGAACCCCTTGGCTATTAGTATTTTCACTGACACCTCCATGAGGCAGCTGGTGGCAGGGGGCTGGGGTACGGGCCTGGAGCTCACTGCTCTCGGGCTCAGTTACCATCCTGGGACTCATGTACAGTCCAGGTCAGCTCCAGATGGTCCTAGCTTTGAGCCTTTGAGGGAAAAGGCCAACACTCCACCCCCAAGTCACACCCATTGAGACAGGACATAAGAAGAAAGATGCACAAAAATAATTTAGAAGTCCCCCCCTACCCTGAGAAACACAGACACACACACACACACACACACACACACATCCTCTTCATATAAATAAATAAATAATTAAATACTGCCAATGGTGAGAGACAGAGAAAGAGATCCACGTATAAATAAATAAATAAAACATAAATAAAATAAATACGAGGTTTGCTTAGGGGCCCCAGGCAAAACGGTCCCCTAGAGTTGTCTGAATGAAGACAGTGGACAGGCAGCTCCTGGGCCTCTGGTTGCTGTCCTGCTAAGCAGGTTTGGTGGCTCTGGAAAACTTCTTTCCAGAAAGGGAGACGGGAGTGAGATCTGGGTTCCTGGGCAGGAAAGAGGGTTATTTACAGTTGCTGTACATGCCCTCCCAGGACACCTGCCATCGGGCCTCTGGTGACGCGATGGCGTGGATGAGACCTGGCGGGCAGGCCGGGTGGTCTGCGGGTCTGCGGCTGCCTTGCTCTTCTCTCCTGATGGAGGAGGACTTTGAGGGAGGTTGTCTGCCTGGCAGTCACTGGTCCCTGTGCTGATATGATGGGAAAGACTGGGGAGGGAGAAGTCACCAACTGCCCAGGAAAGGGTGTTTCCACATTTTCCTCAGGGTGGGGAGACTCAAGAATGCCTGATCTCGCTTCCCCACACATGCCCCGTCTTAGACCTGCTGTTGCCACCACAAACTTGAAAATTCACCCACAAGGCTCCGGAAAGCCAGGCAGCTGGTGAGGGGGATGCCCGAGAGGTTATTTTAAGGCGCTTCTCCTTGGCTTGCCTGTTCTGGGTGTCTTCTGTGGTTGAAGCAGCTGGTGGTATTTGTGAGGCAGAGGGAAGCTCACCCGTGCTGCCCGGCCCCGGGCTGGGTGGGTGGGGTGAGGGCAGACATGAAGGGGGAGCCTTCCCAAGTTCACGAGGAACCTCGGAAGCTAGAAGTCGCCCAAGACGTGGTGCGCCCAAGCCCCTGGCCTGCAAACTCTCCGGATTTGGGTCTTTTCTCTCAAGCCTGAACCGCCTGAGGCGCTCATCCTGGCAAACTTCCTGAGAGGCTTAGGCTGAAAGGTGGGTGGGTGGGTGGGTGGGTACCAGGCTGACCTGGGTAGGATCCAGGGTGTGGCAGCCTGGGCAGTGGGGAGGGGGCAGGCAGGCGCCAGCCAGAGGGCAAGGCCAGACTGGCTGGCGCTGGGGGCTGGCAGCCGGCCACAGCCCTGGGGAATGCTCAGCAGATGGTCCCGTGGAATTAGGTTGGTGCCAGCTAGTGGGGCTGAGGCAAATTTGGGAAGTGGGGCTGTAGCTCAGGCTGCCCTGGCTGTGCCGCCGTCTCCTCTCCTGTGGAGCTGCGGGGCTCCTGTGCAGTCAGGAGGCATCTCGTGTAAGGCAGAGATACCTTACCCAGAGGCATGTGGTGCGGCCCCCTGGTAGCAGGGACCCTCTGGGCTGCTTCCCCTGGGAGCAGCAGATGAGCAACGCATTTTTGCTTCTACGCTAGAGTCAGAGAAGGCCTCGCCCATCTCCTGACGCTTCCCATCCACCGCAAGGTCTGCCTCCTCGGCTCCTCTCTTCTGGAACCCGCCAGCCTTCCAGTCTCTGCTCTGGCTTGTTGGGGGGAGACTGAAGGCCTCCTCGCTTCTCTGGGACCTCATCAGCGCTCGGTGTCCTCTCTCACCTCTCTCCTACACGGGGGTCCATAGAAGTCCAGCCATGGAACTTGGTGACAAGTGAACGAGGGCAGCTGGGACAGATCCCCCTGGCCTTTCTGTGTACATCCATCCCATGAGCAGGACTGGCTCCAGTTTTCCCTGGCCAGGATCCAGGTTTCGAGTCATGGACCCATTGCTTCCTCACAAAACCTTAAAGGATGGTTTTTGTTTTTGTTTTTGTTTTTGTTTTTTTTTTGGTGTGTGCCAAAAATACCATGGTTCTGTCCACGTGCCCAGGCCTGAGTTGAGCCCCAGGATGGTGCTGGTAGAGGCTCCTAGCAGCTTGACATGGAGGTTGAGCCTCTGTCCCCTCGTTTCCTCCTCTCCAGGGAAGCAGGAAGGATCGGGTCCAGGAGACCTCGGTGTCTGTCACTGGGGAGGAGGCAGGGAGGGCGGGCCGTAGGGGAGGCTGGCCGAGCAACAGGGGATCCCCTGGCACTGGCTCAAGGGAGGGCCCCCCGCTTAGCGCCGCGTGCTGGAGTAGCTGTCTGCCGAGCTGTAGCTCCGGCTCCTGCTCCGGGAGCCCAGGCTGGGGCTGCGGGCGCTGGAGCTGCTGCTGGTGCGGGTCCTGCTCCGGCTCCGGCTCCGGCTCCTGCTGCAGCTTCGGCTGGGGCTGCGGCTGCGGCTGGGACTGCGACTGCGGGAATAGCTGCGGCTGGCGGAGCGGCTGCTGCTGTTGCTGTACCAGGAGGAGGTGCTGCTGAGGCTACTGGAAGAAGCCGGGCTGGGCCGGTAGTAGGGGATGGGGCGTTTCCGGGCACTGTGGAGATCAGAGAGAGGATGCCAGGGCTGGACTCTCCGCCTCAACCAGGCAGCCCGGGCCTTGTCCCCCGGGGAGCGAGCATTCACCAGCCCCTGGGGGAGGGGGCGCAAATCAACCAACCAACCCACACGCCACTCCTTTCTGCTTCTCTTGCAGTCTCCAGAACATCAAGGACAAAGTCTCAGCTTAATGCTGAGATGTCTTGAAAAGTGATAATCACACTTTTCTTTTTAAAATTATTCTCACAAAGCAAGCCATGGCTCAGAGCCTCCAGTTGGCAACAGAATTTCTACCGCTAAACTTCAACTGCAGTTTTGATTTGCTATTTTTACTTTTACTAGAACCTTCTATTTCTAGTAGGTTCTATTTCTAGACAAGAGAGGCTTGATTTTTCCATTTACTGTAGTGTTATCAAGTTTCTTTTTGAAATACATGGAGAGGCCTCTGGGAAGGGCATGTTCATTTAAAGGAAATTAAGCAAACAATGTTACAGTTAATAAGCAGATGCGGCAAGTGCGGTACAGGTGCTGATGAGTGACTGAAGTTTGGGAGACACTGAATGGGTTAATCAAAATGGGTTATTTGGGGTTGACCAAGGAAAGCAGATGGCCTTTTAAATGTCACTCATATCTCAGGTATCTTCAAATGGACCCTAAGGACATCTTTAGCAAGGGACTCCCTTACAAGTGGAAGCTCTATGGAATATTTGAGAAGGGGATTTGGTCATCCTGGTCTTACTGATGGGTCACCTCTTCTTTTCGTCCTCCAGATCATCTCCAGGGAGGACACACTGGACCATCGGGATGCCTGCTGCCCTGGGGCTCTCTGGGTTGAGCTGTAGGGCAGCATTTTCTCCAAGGTTTCCAGGTCTGAGAAATTCATCACCACTCAGACTTCATGCCTCGCTGAGCTCTTACCTGTGACAGGTAACCCCATCCACCTATTCTGACCATTTGGTCAATGACAGTGGTGGCACAGACTGTTTTGCATTTAAGTGTACAAAGTTCATTGCCATCGTTTTGCCCTGTTTCATTTCAAGCTTCTGATATTCCTGGGAGTTATTTCCTCCAATAATTCAGGGGCAGGAGAGGTGAGGAGAAAGAGGAAAAGCCAAATTCCTCTGTTCAACTCCAAATCCACTGTTCCCCTCTTTACCCACCACGACCCGTTCTAAGTCCCTTTGGCACCTAAGTAACCTTGTCTGCATTCTCTGCACTTGGTTCAGAGTATAATCACATATAGAAATATTTAAATCTGGCATCTGAGTGTGTAGATCCGAGGTTCAAGGTCTGCCTCCATTGCCCCCGGGGCACCACCGCCAGGCCATGCCCTGGCCCATGGCTTGGGCCTCTATTCCCTGGCCAGACCCTTCTGACTTCCACAGGCCGCCTCACCAACCCCCAGCGGGGTCCCCAGGATCCAGTTACCCCCTAGGCCACACCCTATTCTCAGGACGACCCCTTCCCTTTTCCTGCCGCCTCACCCGGCTCACACCGTTCCAGACCACGCCCACGTCCCCGCCCCCTGCAGGCCCCGCAGGGCGGACCCAGGAGGTGACTCCGCCCCCAGGAGGCTTGGAAGGAAAACCTCGTTTCAGCACTCAGGAGGGGCGAACCCGAGTTCTGGAGTCCTAGCGCCACGCAGGCCGAAGGAGAGTCTGGGGTTCGACCGGGTGGGACTGGGAGAGGGAGCGCAGGTGGAGGTGGGCACCACCCTGTTCTCCCGGCCTCACCTCGTGATCCTCCGGGCCTCCAGGTGGCTCGGGGAGTCTCTCCGGCGCTTCCTCATGGGCGAGTAGGATCGACGTCTCCGCCGGGCTCGCTCGCGCTCTGGCTGCCGCGGGTCCTTCTCGCTGTACTTGGGGTCCCGTTCCCTGAAGGGGTGCGCGTGGTTACTGGGCTTTTCCGTGAGCATGTCGGAGAGGGGACACGCCCGTCCTTCTCCTGACCCGGCCTCTCCGCCCTACTGGGGCAGAGGACAGGCCCCAGGGAAGACGACCAGGCTGCTGGCCAGCACCGTGGGCGGACCTGGGCGTTGGCCTTGGGGGGTCCTTGGGAGGTCCTTACAGAGGTGCGAACGCAGCAGGGTGAGGGTCCGGTGCATGGGTGAGAACTGGGGGCTTCGAACACAGGGGTGGGCCCAGGTAGTGCTGAGCGGGCGAGGAGGCCGAGGACTGGCACCGAGTCCCCGGGGTGTGGCCGTGGGAGTGTTTGTGGTGGGTTATTAGGAACCGGGTATTTGGGCCTTGTTGCCACTTCCGAGTGGACAGAGAGCTGCAAGCCTGCTGAATGAACTCCCCATCTCTACCTGGACAGGAAGGAGGGGGCTTGGGAGCCGGGTCTGCAGAGCGGAGGCTGGGAGGCAGGGCCAGAGCGAAGTATCTGAGCGAAGGGTGTGGCCTGGGAGGCGGGGCCTGAACCTGGAGGCGGGGCCTGTACCTGCTGGGACTGTAGCGGGAGTAGCTGGGGCTGCGGCGGGATCGAGAGCTTCTGCTAGGCGGGCTCCTCTTGCCAGACTTGGAGGAATAGCTGGGAGAGCGGGAGTAGGACCTGGGAAGAGGGAACAGCTCCTAAGGAGCCTGCTAAGCGTTTGCGAGCGAGCGAGGTCCGGATGTCTGACGTTTTATTCACCTAGACCCTAGGCAACCATCACCCCCGCGCCCTGCAACCCCGCCTCCCTGGAGGCCAAGCGGAGGAACCAGGCCCTTCGCAGAGAATGAAATTCCATCACCCTTGGGTGGTTAATAATAATATGAACAACTTCCTCTTATTGAACGAACGAATGCTTATTATCCTGGCTATTTATTAGCTGTGTGACCTTGGGCAGGTGATTTCACTTCTCTGGGTTTCTGTTTCCTAATCTCTAAGATGGGTGTAATAATAGCATTTACCTTATAAGGTTGTAAATCAAATAAGTAAATTCAGGTAAATCACTTAGCCTATTGGTGTATATGCTAAATGCCAATTAGCCAACCCAGGTGAAATGTTAACTATGATTCTTATATATTTCATTATGTACCAGACATGGAACTGGTGCTTTGTGTGTATCTCATTTAATCCTCAACATATTCAAAGGTTAGGTATTGTTCTCAATCCTATTTTATAGATTGGGGGTGGAGGAGACAGAGGCACAGAGATGTGATACAATGGCTCACGATCACACAGTTGGCAGAGGGCATGAGTCTAGGTCTATTTGGTTCCAAAATGCTCTTGACTTCTGTGGATGACTGTAGTCCCCTCTTGTCCATGGTTTTAGTTACCCACAGCCAACCATGGGTTTCCACCATTAAGTGGAAAATTCCAGAAATAAACAATTCATAAATTCTATGTTGCATGCAATTCTGAGCATCGTGCTGAGATCTCTTGCTATCCTGCTCCAGATTACCAGGGTTGTGAATCATCCCTTTGCTGTATATGCCACCTGTCACATTGTAGCCATCTCGCCTTCAGATTGACTTTCATGGTCCCCCAGCGCTTGCATTCAGGTAACCCTGAGTTTACTTCATAATGGCCCATAAGTGTGACAGTAGTGAGACTGGCATTTTGGATATGCCACAGAGAAGCTGTAAAGTGCTTCCATTACGTGAGAAGATGACTGCTCTTGACTTAATAAGGAAAGAAAAAAAATCAGATGCCGAGTATGTTAAGACCTACGGTAAGGACAAATCTTCTCTGTGAAATTTTGCAAAAGGAAAAAAAAAATTCATGCTAGCTTTGCTCTTGCACCTTAAACTGCAGAAGTTACTACCACAGTGCATAAAAAGTGCTTAGTTAGGATGGAAAAAGCATTTCATCATAGGGTTTGACTCTTTCTGGTGGTGGAAGTCCATTGGGGGTCTTGGAATGTGTCCCTTGTGCACAGGGGAAAACTATATTATCGTGCATTCCAATTACAAATCCTATGCTACTTTCAGACTTCATGCCTCTCTGCAGATGATGCCCACATTTGTTTATTTGGTACTGGATCTGGACTCAGGGATGCTCTTCCCCTGAGCTTCATCCTTAGCCCTTTACATTTTTTATTTTGAGACGGGGTGTTCCTCAGTCACTGAGGCTGGTCTTGAACCTGTGGTCCTTCTGTCTCAGTCTCCCCAGATGCTGGGATTGCAGGTGTGAGCCTCCCAGTTTTGGAGAGTATTGTGAAAAAGAAATGGCTCATTCAATCCCACTGCCCTGGTCACAGCTGGAAATTGTTCTTGCCCACTTGCTTTTTGTGCATTGAGATGTATTATCAGAAAACCATTAACCTAGTCATCTGTAACCTAGATTAAACACATTGTTTCAGGTACCTTCTATTAATGACAAGGGATACTAATTTTCTGTTTCAGTCAAGGGGTGGGGATGAAACAGACTCATGGGCACCTGGGAGGGAAGGGCTTTGTCAGGCATTTCCATCCACAGCACTATACAGTGTCCCTTTTCTGCAAAGCCACATGAGTCATTTTTCATAGACTTAGAATCAGAAATAACTCCTTGCTTTTCAAGCAACTGATTCCATTATTATTATTATTATTATTATTTTGGTTAATGTAGCAATTAATAGAGTAATTTCTCTTTCTGCTTTGTTTGCCAGGGAGCTCAGAGGTCACATTTTCAGCCCACCTCCATAGCAACTATGTGCAACACAGGATGTATCTTTTGGGACTTAAACCTTCTCCTGGCTTGATTTTATGTTTTTCTCCTAAATTTTCCTTTTAGGCTGATCTGCTGTCCTGTTGACGTCCCTCTGTCATGTTAAATATTTTCGGCAGCTGTTTTGCCATCTTTTTGGGAATGGATTGGTCTTGAAATAACCAAGTATAATCAAGTGCTTTTTGATTACTCAGTTCCAGAAGAGGAATAGTCAGTCTGCTGCTTACTCCCCGTAACCCCAGGGAAGCTAGACCCCACGAAGCCATGGGTTGATTTGATTGGATGGAATCTTCCAGTTCTTGAGATCTCATGCCTGTACATTCAGTTACATCATTATCCTACAGGAAATCATCAAGCGGTTACCAATGGTGATTGAAATTGGGAGGTAGAAGGCAAAACAGCCATGCTATTCTTTTTCCTGATCCTAATCCCTGTAATGCGATTTCCTAGCCCTGCCTGCTAGGAGGAGTATCCATGCCCTGGATGGATCTTGTGACTTGCTATGGCCAATAGAATAGCAGAAGAAGTGTCATGTCTTTTCTAAGCCCAGGACTTGAGAAGCCTTGTATATCTCTGCTTTTTCTCTGAGAACCTTCCAGCACCATGTGAACAGGCCTGCTGATGGTCAAGAGACAACACAGAATAGAGACAGTTATTCTGGGACCATCCAATTCAGCCAACTTTCAGTCAACCCACCAACTGACCAAAGAAATGCAGTAGAGCCCAGGGAGAGTAGAAGAACCAGCCTGCTGAGCCCAGCCAGGAATTGAGTAAACGCTCTTTGTTTTAAGACTGCTAAGTTTGGGGATAACTTTTTATGCAGCAGAAGCTAACTGATACACATGAGCTCATCCTCATGCCAGCTGCAACAATAGCTACTGTCCATTATGTTCCAGTACATTCTAAGTGCTTGATGGTTCTCAGAACAATCCATTCTTTCATTTTGCCGATGAGAAAACAGAGACTCAGAGAGGCTCCAAGCCCCGCCCCCCAGCTGGTGATGGGGAGGCTGGTATTTGAACTCATCTGTCTGACTCCTCTTCCCCGTGACTCCAAGGACATTTCCAGTTACCTTAACTCACTGCTGAGGAGGAAAGCACAGGAGAGCGAAGGTCAAACTCTCACTCACCTCTTTCCAGAGGAGGTGGATCGGCTCCGGGTGTACCTGGGGGAGGCCCTGGGGTTTGGGGACCGGGAAGAGAGACTGGAGGGGCTTCGGGAACACTCCTTGATGGGGGTGCTCCGGGCCGTGGATGGTGCCAAGCTGGACTTCTTCTCCTCCACACATTCCAGACACGGCGACTGAAATCCTCTGCAGAGTGAGAACACACAGGGTCACAGAGCTGCCTGCTCCCGGGTACATCTCGATCCATGTCTCACCGCCCCAGCTTTGCTAGCCTGCGGGGTCTTTCCAGAACCTTCTTCACCTTTTCCCTTCCTGCAAAGACTTGCCAGGTGACAGATGCGAGAGGAGCAGAGACAGAAGGTGTGGGGCACATATCACTGTGGCCCCTTCAGAGTAGCCTAGTATCCTAGGAGGTCACCCGGCGTGGGCACCAGTGCTAAGGGACATCAAATCACATGGCGAGAGGTTTATTTCCTTTCTTGTCTTTGTCATTCCCTCTGATTACATTGATGAGAAAGGCCAGGCTGGGCGCTTAGTGGGTTTTTAACACTTCTCCAACACTTTGTAATCTCCCAAAGAGAGAGGAGCGGGCCTCAGGCTCAGCGCCTAAGAGGTGACTGAAACTAACTGGGATTAAATACATGGTTCCAATCACCTTCAACTAGAATGAAACAGGGTTTCAACTGTATGTATTTTTACAGGTGCCTTCTCTAGGACAAGGTATGGCCTATGGAAGGTTGTTTCAGATAGTATTCTAAGTTTTCCTAATGGAACAGGTGAGTTTATTAAATAAATCAGGACATGGATATGGTAAACATCAAGAAGGCGACTCATGGTTGGTTTAAATTTGGTCATTTGGTGTAGCCCACTTTGCAGATGGAGGAATTGAGGCTCCCCCGTTCCCCCCCAAAAGGTAGAGACTTGTTCAGAATCTCCCAAAGGACAGGGTGCTGTTTCCTGCATCCCCACCTTCTAGGGCCATACTGGACTCCTTTGGGGTTCTCTTAAGTACATTTTCAGTGGGATCGGGCCATGAGTCAAGTTCAAATCAGATTAATGGTTAAGGCTCATCAGGACCTGACCCCTGCTCAGCTCACTAGCTTCTGCTCTCGACTCGACACGTAACAGCCTTCTTCACCCTCCTGGAACGTGCCGGTTTCCGGGCCTCAGGACGGTCCGCCATCTGTAACCCTGTTCTCACCTGGCAATGCCTCCCCCTGCTTCCCACTCGCCTCTTCTGGAAGGCCTTTCTTGACAGCCCTCAGCCCCAGAGTGGGCTGGTAGGATCTCCCTACTCCCCATGTGTCCCCATTCCTCTAGGGCTCTTCTCCTGCCCCGGGCAATGAGCACCTCAGGGTCAGGCGTCTCGTCTCCCTGGATGCGACATCCCACCCTAGCACAGGCTTGGTGCATGTATCCCGGGTCATCCGTGGAATGAAGGCTTGGAACTTCTCATGCCCTGGGTTCTTTGCAGACATCACTGTTGAGTCTTCCTCGCAACCTTATAAAGCTGGTCTATGATCACCCCCAATTTATAGAGGAAACTCGGAAAGTGAGTTACCTGCTCAAGGCCACCGAGAGTCCCAGCTCTGAGCCGGCCAACTCCAAAGCCCTACCACCCAACTCCCTACCCCCAGTGTGTCTGGCTCCCTGAGTTTAAAGCTGACGTCTCTTCTATGCAACCCATGTTGACGGAGCCCTCTGCCTGGCCTGACATAAGTAGCAGCGACTGTCACCATCATTGATATTTCAAAGTGAGTGGCTGGGTCTAAATGATTTAATTTGGTGGTTCGTGTAGATCAAATGAAGCAGGTAACTGCTAGGGGCCTCTCAGGCTTGACTCCAGCTCTGGAGACAGATCCGAATTTGAATGCCAGCGCTTCCACGTGTTAACCAAATTTCTCAAACACCTGAGCCTCAGTGTCTCCATCGGGGAAAAAAAAAATTACTATTTATCCCTGAAAGGTTTGATGAGGAACTTGGGAAGATTATTCCTGGGGGCATTTTGCATACCACCTGTCATGAGTGTTAGGGCTTCATCAATATTAATCAATATTAGCTGCCCTTATTTTTATCGATTTTATTGTCATTGCTTTGCTTAGTTTCCCCCGCATAACAGCGCTGCAGTGTATCAGCGGACACCACCCCGTCCTCCCTCTCCCATCTGGGAACTTCACCGCCTGTTCTTGGAGAAGCTGACATTTGCTGACCCCGCTCTGGCTCTCAGCCGAGACTGGAGGCCAGGGATATCCCAGGGCGGGCCAATCAGAGCCCGGGGCCACATGTTCATGCCAAGCTGTTTGTGCAGGGCTGAAGCAGGCTCTGTGCTGGGGACAAAGGGTGCTCTGTCCTTGAAGAAGCTGTTAATCACGCCTGTGCTGAGGCCCTGGCCATCTTTTGATAACCTTGACTACGTGGAACAAGGCAGACTCCCATCTCCAGAGCAGGGAAAATCTCACTGCCAGGAGGTTGCATTTCCAGCCCTCCTTCAGCTCCAATAAAAAGGACCACACCATTTTTTCTGTCCCCAGTGCCAAGCCGAGTGTGTGGCATACAGGAAGTGCGTGCCTGGGGCCAGGCAAGGGATAAATAGCAGAACAGACAGTGCAGACTCAGTGGTCAGTGTTATTGTGACAGTCTCCTCAGCGATTAGCATTTGGCTGTGATTTCTTGAGACGCAGGGCGTGGTAAAGCCCTACAATTGCCAGCGGCTCATCTGCAGTTGTGTGAAGTTTTCTGCAGAAAAATTACATCTAGCGAGTGTGTTAAGATGGGCTAAATTTTTTTTTTTTTTTAAAGAGCTTCTACCTAAAATTGTATTGTGGTTCATCTACCTGTCTAGGTGCATGTGTTTTTAATGAAGCAACTTTATTTGTAGAGCCATTTTGGGAGAAATCCTAGTTTTTGGCTGGCAGCAATGAACGTCCCAAGTGTGTAAGGACAACTTGCAGGGAGGAGCGTTCTGCTTCTCCTACCTAGGAAAGTAAACAACTGCCCCAAATTGACCTAGTGTTACCAAGGGAACCCATATAGGAGCCTGGTGGTCTGAACCCCCGTGGTACATTGTGATTGGACAAGAAACCTATAAAATATATGGCTGTTCCCGCAGTAAACGAGTTTGCAGGCTGCTCGCCACAAGCCTGCTTCCACCCAACTCCCGGAGTCTGGGGGTCTTGACTCCGCGTCCTTACCTGTGTCTGCGCTAGCCTGGCACAGCTACAGAGCAGTTTTAGATTCCCAGCATAATTGAGTGGAAAGTGCAGGGAGCCCCCAGAGTCCCCTCCTCCACCTGTGCCTCACCCCCACCACCACCATCGCCCACCAGATTGGTGCATTTGTTCACAGTGACGGACCCCCACTTGGCACGCCCTTGCCATCCAAGTGTGCAGTCTACTTTGGGGTTCATTTCTTTTTAATCGACGAACACTGCTCCACTGTCTGGGTGTACCCCGGTTTACGTATCCATTGCCCTACGAAAGGACGCCTTGATTGCTTCTGAGTTTGGGCAATTATGAATCAAGCTGCCACCAACATCCACAGGCAGGTTTCTGTGTATGTTTTTGCTGCATCCGGGTAAATACTGTGGTATGTTTTCAAATGACAGCAACTTAAAATGAAGTGAACGTCTGACTTTCTGCTGAGGTAATGGATACAACGGACCTCTGCTTTTGCCTGCCCAACCTCCGTTCCTCCTGATATCAATACCTTGACTTTTCCTGCAGAGGAATCTGGGATGGATGTACTCTTTTGTCTCAGTGGTGGCATATGACACATTCTAGCTAAGAGTACAGCCAGAGTGACTGATCTAGGGGTGGGCAAATGATCTAAGCTGGACCAAGCACGGACAATAAGCATCTGCCCAGATATTTTGCTGAAATATTTGGGAAAGAAGCATTTTTCCCCATTGGCTGGCTAATCTGGTAGACTGTTAACTGCTCAGTATATTTGCCCACGCTCTGAGAGGGTCTGATTGAAAGTGAGGCCAATAGAGGAAGGAAGCAGAGCAGAGAACTGTATGTGAAAGACATATTCCCAACAGTATATTTTTTGAGCCCCTGGATCCAGCTCTACCTGAAGCCGCTTCCTCTGAAATTTTCAGAAAGTAAGCCAGTTTGAGTTTTCTGCCTCTTGCAAATAAGAGGCTTCTGGGAAGAGCCTGAGGAAATGTGACGAGAGACTAAGGTGGTGAAACTCAAGTGGGACCCTCTCTTCCAATCAATTGCACTGACCTTGACTCCCTGCCCTTGCTGGTGGGAGAGAGATTCTCCAGAACGGCCCCCTTGTTCTGGGGAGAGGAGGTGGTGAAGGAGTTCCCTGAATCGGAGGTGTTACCGCTGTTGAGCTCCTGGCTCTTTCTCAGGCCGCCGCTGGGGCTGTCCTTCTCCTGACCCCGAGACCTGGCCAAGCTGGTTTGCCCGGAGGGTGGTGAGGACGTATCGTTGCCTGAGTCGTATTCCTGGGAACGTCCTCGAGAGGTGGCGAGCGGGCTGGCTGTTTTGGTAAAGAGGTCAGCGGCAGACCCCAACCCAGTGATCTGAAAGTAAAAAGATCCATTGGACACTGCTGAGCCCCGGGTGGTGTCTAAATTACCAAGAAATGTTTACCATCATGATGCACTGTGACGAAAGTAAAGAGAGGAGAGGAGAGACGCCAAAAAACAAAAGCACAAATTCCTGAAAGAATACCACAGAAAGGAGATATATATATATATATAAATATATTTTTTTACCCCCTGCTATGATAACTGGAAGATTTAGGTATCATGCAGAGAAAAAGCATGCGATCCAGATTAAATGAAAGTAAAAGGAAATTATACAAAATTTAATTTCTAATGAATTAACTCAAACAAAAAAGAGACAACTCAATCGAAAGGGGGTGTAGACACCCTGAACCTAAAGCAATAATAAAAAATTAAAGAAGGGGAAGGGTGGGAGGCGGGGGTGGTGGGGGGGGCGTGAAAAGAAATAGGGGCTATCGGCCTAGGGGGTGGAAAAAAAATCTTGGAAACTAAAATAAAAAGGAGATAAAGTCAGAAGTTTAAACTTCAACCAAATCCTCAATTAATGGAACTTCTTTTTTTTTTTTTTTCTTTTTTTTTTAAAAAAAGAAAAAGTTGCCTGAATCGAACCCTCAACAAAAGTCACATGGGGAAAAGAAATGAAATCAAGATGAGCAGCTTTATTTTTTTGGTTCGTTTGTTTAAATATAACGTCAAGGTCACAAATGGACGTTGCAAAGAGTTTTCAACTAAAGGGGAAAAGAAAGGAGAGGGTCAAAAAAAAAAAAAAGAAAAAAATGTAAGTCAAATAGTCGGACTGAAAAAGAAATCAACAACAACAACAACAAAAAAAAGGTCTCTACAGGTTTTCGTGTGTGTTCTTTTCCCCTTGGAGAAGGTAGCTAAGGATCTTGAGTGGCTTCTAATAAATTCTCTCATGTCTTTGCGGATCATATCCACTTACCAAGCAAGAACTCCTCCTTTAGTAGGTAAGGTGTAAGAGAAAGGGAAGAGCGGGCAACGTGAGTCCATCATCAGAGTCGCAAATGACAAGAAAACACACACACCTTCTCTGCACACCCTCAGACGCGGCCCTGGACTTGGAGTGGGGGGCTCTTGGCAGGTGGGACCTCCATTCTGTTTGCTTCTCTCCTTCGGGGGACCTGACCTCGTTCCACCGGGTCCATCCCTTCCTGCCCACGTTGGCTCAGGACACCTTTGCTGCCTCTCTGCTCACGGGGACAGAGTGGGGCGTGGACTTGGGCGCGGGCACCCTGGGGGCACCGGGGGAGGGTGGGCTTCCCACTGAGGGCTTCCGGAGGAGGGGCTTGGAGATCTGGCTTTGGGGTGCCTGGGAGCGAAGAGAGGCCTCCAGAGCCCTGTACGGGTCTAGGAGAGACGCAGGAGGAAAGAAGGACGGCCGGCCGGCCCTTGGGAAGGTCACCCTGAAGCAGGAAGGAGGGGTGTCTTTGCACGCTCGGATCACTAGCGTGGCTGGGCTGCGACAGGAGTCTTTCTTCTGACTCCCGACAGCAGTACCGTGCTCACGGGAGGGATCCCGGCCCCAGGCCTGCTCCGGTGGGGTCTGGAAACCACTCCCCACACTGCCCCCCAGGTACCTGGGGATCCCAGACTTCTCTGCTCCAAGGGTCCCTGCGCTTCCTTCCGGGGCGTCTTCCTATGGCTCATCCACGGACCTACTTTCCCCATGTAGACCCTGCACGAGCGCGCACGCTCCAGTCCAGGGGTCATTTGGACAGCGCTGGGGTGGTCAAGCTGAGGCGTCCGGGTGCGTGTGTGTGAGACCCACGGAGGGGGAGGATGGAGCCAGAGGTGGGGAGCAGAAGGGGGGACCCTGGTGCAGGGTCTCCTCACATTGCCATCTTGGCTTGAAGGGCCCGAGATTCTGAATTCAAAGCTGGCTTTCAGATCATTCTGAAGGTACGTTTGTCAAGACAGGAGGACGTATTTTATCTGAGTTCATTGGCTTGATTTACGAACCTTTAGACATAGACCTTCAGTAATCTGGCCCTGGGCTCCACACACATTAGGACCAGCTTTGCCCTCAAGAGCCTACGTTGCCCACCCCCCCGTTTTATCCCATGCTCCTGGGTCCTAAGAAGGGGACTTCCTGAAAACCATTTCTGCCTCCTCTGCAATTGGTCGCGACCATGTGTCACAGAGACACCGGGATTGGGATTGTGAGGATGGACGGGATTGGCCCAGTCGGCTCCTGGGGCCAGGGAGGGAGGATTCTCCCAGAAGGCTGTGCACCCAAGCAAGGGAAAGGCCCAGCTTTACCGAATTCCGCCCAGGGCGGCTGCCTCTTCACCTTCTCGCTGGTCTGGCTGGCTTTGTTTTGGAGGGGGAACCTCGGAATGCGGCTGCAGACTTCCTAACAATAACGCCCATCCCCCACCCCCCATCCTATCTGGCTTTGGCTTCGCAGTTAGGGTGACCTGCCCTTCCCATCGGGGGGCCCAGTGGGCACACTGTGTATTTCCGCCTCCTGCATCAGGGATGGGCACGCATGGCGCCAGGCAGCCTGACCCTGGGGCCTGGGCTTGCTGGTGGGGGTTTGGGCTGGGGGTGGGTTCAAGGAACCTTTGCCCCCGAGCTGTGCGTGTTTGGTGGAGGGTGGATCAGGCCAGCCCGTCTTGGGAACGAGGCTGGAGGTGACTCCAAAGGCCGGGACTGCGAGGCCCATGTTCTCCAGCTCTGGTGGCCTGCTCCTAGGGACACCCAGGCTGCGTCTTTTGTGGGTGCTTGTTCCCAGTCTGGACTACCGAGTCTCAGCACTTTCTCCTGGTGCCTCCTGGGTCTCCATGGCTGTGAGGTCCCTCAAAGCTGGTGGATTCAGAGCAGCCTTGGCCTTGTTCCCCTTCCCCACGCCCCCCTCCCCACCCAACTCGCAGGGGTGTTTTTCGGGCCTCCGCCTGCCCGTGTCTTATCCTCTTGTAGTCTGTACGGTTAGAACTGAGAATGCTACAAGCCAGGACGCGTCTCCTTCACCACCAGACAACAGAGATAAAGGTACCGCTCAAACGTCCTCACTGGGTTGACCGTGGTGCCGGAAAATACCAACCCCCGCTGTTCCTTTAAAGGTCCCATTTCTTTGGATGAATCAGAATTCTTTGACACAGATCCCAATGTCCTTTATGACCCAGGCCTGCCTAGTTCCTAAACCAGCCCTGCAAAGTTCACAGACCTCATCTCTTCCACCCACTCCCGCCTCGCCTCCCACGACCCAAGCGAACCAATCTGGCAGTTCTTGGTTCCACCACCCCATCTTGCTCTCCCAACCCCAGGCCATTTGTACATGCTATTTCCTCTTCCTGTCTCTCCCACTTGATGTGACTCTATTTATTCATCCTCTAGGTTACACATCGCCCTTCTAGAAAGCCTTCTTTGATCCCCAGACCAGGATAGAATAATACTCTGTACTTCATTAATTAAATCATTCATTCATTCATTCATTCAATCTTTTATCTATTCACTCACTCAAAAATGAGGGCCATCTGTGTGCTATCAAGCTGTTACTCAATAGGGGTACCTATTCTTTAATTACCCTTCTCTCCATAAGGGTGGGGAGTCTGCTGAGCACAGGGGTCCTGACAAGGCTGTGCCCTGTTACTTCACTGGTGTCTGGCACAGAATAGGTGCTCAAAAGTCCTGTCTAAGGAACTTGGTCCTCTAGTGGCCTCAGTGGACACATCTTCACCTAATTCATTGGTGGAGATGGTTGGGGGACCAGGCCCTGGCAGAATCCAGCTGAGTGACTGCCAATTTGGGGGATCTGATCATTTTTGAGGAGGAACTGGCCTCTAGCATAAGGAAAACAGATCTATGAAAAGTGTCGGGGTCTGAAGAGCAGGTCAGGCTGGATGTGTGGGACACTTAAGGATCAAGTTTTAGGGCCAGGCCCACGGCAGAGAGAAGGGATCTGCTCAGCTCATTCTCTCCTTCCTCCGGACACTTCTCTGACCCTGGTCTCCAAGAGAAAGTGCACAGAGATTCTGCTCTGTTGGCTCCAGGTTCAGGTGGGGTGGGCTCTGCGGAGTCTTCTTGCTTCTCTTCCCATGCTTGGCAACGAGGAGGGACTGGGTCTGGTCATTGGCACCCGACGGGGCTGCTAGCCTATACCAGGGCTCTGTTCAGATGGTGACGGGCGAGGAATTTTAGAAATTCCTCTGGTTGGGCGAATTAGAAAAGTCATACAGCTGTCTCTGGGCGGAGGAAGCCCTGCATGGGTACCCAGGGCTTGGTGAGCGGAGGGTGGGTGGGTTTCACCTCCCACTCGCTCTCTGCCTCACTTGCCAAGGGCAAGGCCAGCATTACCTGGCGTTCGCGGTGGGCGTGCGTCTTGTGAATCTCCCTGTATTCGACCTGCTCGGCAGATCCTTTGGCAAGGGAGGAAGTCGTAATCTAAAGATATTCCTTGTTTCTCATTCCAACTGCACCCTGTTTGGCTTGGTCTTTACAAGTCTGGAGAGGCTCTGTTTATAGAGGACAGGGGAGGCCGAGGAGACTTTGAAATGCCAAGGAGACTTTGGCGTCAAGAAGGTCACGAGGGGTGGCCCATGGAGGCTCCCGTGTCCTTGCCTCCCCCTCCCATCGCTGGGCACCTCCTTCCTAGCCAGGTAGCTCTTCTGGCCTGTTAGATGCCCACAGTCCCCACTCGACCTGGACAGGAGAGGGCAGCTCCCGACCCCTGCGCTCCATCACCTCATTTAGAGAAGAGCTCTTCTTCCTCTTGGGAATTTCTAGGCATGCAACTGCTCTCTGCCTCTGCATCACTGGCTGGAAAATGGTCCCCAAGATCCCTGCCAGCAGGAGCTACCTAGATACCTCATCCTCCTGGTACCCGGGACCACCAGGCAAGACCTGGACCACTTGGACCAGGCTCTCTTCTTCGGTCGGGTCTCAGACCTTCCTGCATCTCAGCCCTCGCTCATCCTTCCTGTCTTCCCAAAAGCCAACCTTGGGGATGCAGCGGGAAAGACCCCGTAAGATCTGCTTCATTCCCACGTAAAATAACTCCTGCCTAATCTGGGGTCCCGGAAATTGAGACAGGAAATTTGAGTGCTGACAGGTCATTCAGGAGGGGAAGGAACCACTGCAGGGCAGTAGGAACATGAGGTGACGCACGTTATCAACCCACAGGGTGGGCGGCTGGAGCTTAATCCTACCGGGGACACCCAGGTGGCAACCGGCCAAGAACAGACACTGGTTAATCCCCACCAAGGAGACGGGGAGCTGGTTATATTAGACACCAGTTCTCCAGTCCTCACGGGTTACAGGCTGTCCCCGGGGCCGTCCGTTCTCTGGTAGGTCCAGACTAGCCCCTAGGTGGGCAGTGTAGGCTTCGGTGGCCAGAGGATGCCACCTGCAACCTGGAAGTCAGCTGTGTGCCCTGAACTGGGAAGGGTAAGGGGAATGGAGTGTGTGCTTCCGCGCCCCAGATCAGCAGCGGGACACAGGCCAGCCCTGTCCTGCTTGATTTCAGATACGCTTTCTGTAGCCCACTCGGCAGGTTTGAAGAGACATTTGAATCAACCACCAACAGGTGTTGAGTGGGGGTGGGGTTCATATAACAACCCCGTTCCCAGGTTTTTTGTTCTTGTTTTTTTTTTTGAGGTACCAGGGCTTGAACTCAGGGACACTTCACCTCTGAGCCACATCCCCAGCTCTATTTTGTATTTTATTTAGAGACAGGGTCTCACTGAGTGGCTTAGAGCCTCACTTTTGCTGGGGCTGGCTTTGAACTCGCGATCCTCCTGCCTCAGCCTCCCGAGCAGCCGGGATGACAGGCAGAAAACCACCGTGCTGGTCTGCTTCCAGTTTTTGGTTGGAAGATAAGACACGAACCTCTACCTCCTGGTGATCATCAGCTTGAGAGCAAGCCCAGCGGCTCCTCACAGATGCCTGGCTAACCTGGCCCCACGGGGATATCTGGACTCACCTGTTGGCTTCCTGCCCTCCCACCTCTGCGTCCCCCTGAGACATCAGAGTTTGAGGCCCTGTGCTCTAAAGGCCCAGGGCCACCCGGATCCCTCTGTAAGCAGTAGAGTGTGTGTTTCATCTCTTCTTCCAGAACAAGCCTGCTCCCGCCCCCGTCCCAGCCCTATTAATCCCTGGGGGACTCTCTCAATGAAGGAAACCAGGAGACCAGAGCCATCGAGTCGGATCCGACAGCCGGAGCTCTTACAGACTCTCCCCCTCTGGATCAGAGCTCTCAAGCTCAGATTTTTTTTGTTTTTTCCTTGAGTTTTGCACCAACCCACAGCCACTAGGGAGAGTGAACAAATATTTCTCCTTTCTTCCCCAAGTCCCCCGATGCGACGCTTTTTAACTCAAGCCGGCTTCATCTCCTTATTCCCTCATAGAGTCCACGCCAACACTCGGGGTTTTTCTAATAAGTAATTAAATTCCCCCATCACGAACCCCAGCTCCCCAGCGTTGGCTGGGAATCTCTCTCAGCCCTCCAGGGGAGCCGGTCCTGTTATTTATTGTTTTTGTTTCAAATCATTATTTAATCAAGAACGGGAAAAAAGGCAACCTCTCACTTACACTTCAAAATTTAATTTCAGCTGAATTCCGAGATCAAGAGGCAGCTCGGCCTAATAGGTTACGAAAATACAATCAAGAAGAGAATTCCAATTAAACTGAACAAGTCCATTTACGGAGCTTCAGATGGCCCCGTGGAGAGAGGCAGCTATAAATTTCCCCCCTCCCTGGCATATGGGGCGCTGGGAATTCTCATGTGAGGACAGCACTGCCTGGCAGAGCCGCCAGCTAGAGGGTTTCTGGTTATTTCTTTAAAAAAGAGATCCTTTTGTTTCACAAAGACATTAAGTTTATTTTTCTTGCTGTTGTTCATCTTTCCTTGCACGCTAATTAGGAAGACAGTCAGAGAATGGATTCATTGACCTGTTGGGAGTTCATCTGCCAGGAGGAGGGAGGGAGTGCAGGAAGGGAGGGACCCGCAGGGGCTGATGGGAAGATGATAAAGTCCTTTAGGACCAAGGCCATCCTCCCCCCGTCCTGCCGCTGACCTGGTCCAGGGGAGGCGATCTGGTCCCCTCCTTCCTTCCCGTCAGCCGGAGCCTGAAGGGCAAGGTCACATCTGGCTCCCCTATCTCTTTCCACATCAGTCCAGTTAGGCAAATTTTTACCCCAGCCCAGATGGAAGTAAGAAAAAGTTCTACCGAATGAGTTTTTCATGCAGCTAAATTCATTTAAAGACTCATCCTTTTTTGCCAAGATCATGTCCTTCCTACTCCTTTAAGGGTGGGGTGTCAAATATCCTTTTGGTGAAAGAAAATGTCGGTTTTCTTTCTTCCATCCTGCCTCGGCAAGAGCAGATAGAACCTTAGTCTCAATGTGAAGCTCCAACATCCTTATTTAAAAAACAACGACTGCCCCCCCCCCCAGCCCGGGCCACCTCCTCTTCTGCACTTGATGTTGAGGCTCCCGGGGAGCAGAAGCTTTTGCAGAATGTGCGAGAGTCAGGGTGAGGGGTCCCAAGGGCCTGGGCCATCCACAAACTCCACATGCCCCCACCTCGGCTTTCCGGTCTACAGAATGGGAAGCACATTCGCTCTCTGCCTTTCCTCTGGGAGACTGGGAAGTTCACCTGTGGCCTGGATCTCATCCGGCTTTCAAGGCCAGAGATCACTTTGGGGCTTGTTGGCAGTTTCAAAAAGTTGCTATTGATGCTGAATAGTGACATCAGCAACCGCTGCCTACTGAGCCTTATATCCTGAGTGCCAAGACATACTCGCACACAGAAGGGAAGCTTCATGTCAGCAGGAACCACATCTGTCTTGTTCACTGCTGGTTTCCAGCACCGGGAAAGTGCCTGGCACATAGTAGGTGCTTAACGCGTATTTTAAAATGGAATGGATACCTTATCTCACATCATCCTCTTAACGACCTGTAAGAAGGTGTGACTGTTAGTACAAGGTACAGATGAGGAGACCGAGACCCAGAGAAGGGAACTGTCACAGAGGAGATCACATAACTAAACCAATGGGTCCCGAGGTTAGACTGTAGAGGTTCAAATCCCAGCTTCTCTCTTTAATCGTTGCTTTATGCTTGATTTTTCTAGGTTCTAGTTTCTGCATCATAAAATGGAGATATTAGTGGAAGTTCTCCTGAAGGGCTGTTATAAAAAGTAAGCGAGATACCACCCCAGGTAAAGAACTCAGCCCAGCGTCTGGCACATAGTAGGTGCTCAGTAAGCAGTAGCTGTGGCTGTCACTCAGTCATACAGAGAGACAAGACTGAAGCCTCCAGAGAGCCCGGATCTGCTCTGAAGCCCGCGTCTTGATCGCCAGCACTCTCTCTGCCTCCTGCCGTTCACAAGATCAAGAGGCTCTCTTCTACAAACTCTACAGTCGCCATTTATTTTCTTTGTCATCTGTGTGATTTTTTACTGGACAAGACGTCTATTCTATGGCAACCATCCACCCAGGTTGGAGGTACAAGAGATTAAAAAAGAAAAACAGAGTCCTGTCCTTCTGGCTGGTCCAGCTTCAGCCTTGACCAGTCCCCTTGGAGATCCCGTCTCGAGTCACCAGAGCCTTGATGGAGAACCCCAGGCAACAGGGAAAGGGCTTGGCCGAACCTTAGGTCTGCCAGGCTCCCTCTTATCCATCGCTGGCCGTAGAAGCAGCTTCTCAGGCACAAGCCCTGACTCACGCCAGCTCCCTTTCCTCCTAGTAGAGCTACCCAAGTCCCTTTCCCCCTCAGAGCCTCAGGCTCCCCATCTGTACAAGAGGGACAATAACTTCAGTTACTTGAAAGAACTACGTATAGTACAGGACGATGCCTGGCGCATAGCGATACCCCTTCCTCCTAGCCGTGGGCCAGCTCGACCTAACGCACTCCTACTCATCCTTCAGAGCCCAGCACAGATGTCCCCTTATTTACAGAGCCCTCCGGGACATCAAGACAGCACTGGCCAAATCTTCCACTGTGGTCCACGACATCGCATCTGCTTCCATCACTTGCAGGGCTGAGGTTCCAAATACTCCCCAACTGGCGGGGTGCGGCCTTGACGTTGAAAAGGATTAGGTGTCACGTTTTAATGGCCGGATCGTGAGAGGGTCTGGATGGCGTCAGTGGAGGGGAGGGAGGAATGGGTTTCCTGGGGTGGGGTGAGGCGGTGACAGGGTCTGTCTATCAACAGGTGGGCAAGTATTTGGACGGTTTAATAAGCTTTTCCGCTCAGTCCTGGCCCCAGGGACAACACAGGGGCCCTGTATTACAGCACATTGTCCAGACACCTGAGTTCCCGGACTTCAGGAAGGATGGCTTTTCTTCCCTCTGCCCTCAGTGCCTTGGACAGAGACAGTGGGGCAAAGACAAGGATGGTGAGCGAGGCTGCAAGGGTCCCTAGGCCATCTCCTCGGGGGTCCTCCCTTTGGATTTGGGCTCTGACCATACAAGAGAGTCTTGGGTGAACTGTACTCACCAACTAGTGTTTCTGGTAAGATTCAAGCCCCAAGTTACGTAGTCACATATGCAAATGAGCTCCACTGCCTAATGCACTGGTCCTTGACTGGGAGGGTGTGTGCCAGGGATTGAACCCAGGGGCGCTCAGCCACTGAATCACATCCCCAGCCCATTTTTAGGTTTTATTTAGAGACAGGGTCTTGCTGAGTTGCTTGGGGCCTCACTAAGTTGCTGAGGCTGGCTTTGAACTTGCCATCCTCCTGCTTCAGCCTCCTGAGCTGCTGGGATTACATGCCCAGCTCGGTCCTTGATTTTTTGAAGAGCTGCGTACACCAAGTGACAGCAACAGAGCGTGGCAGGACCACGCGTCCAAGACCCCGACTCTCTGGCTCTGGTTCCCCTCCCCAGGCCTGTGCCTTGCCCTGGGCTGTGATCTCAAATCCCACCTCCAATCTTCCTTCCTCCCTTTCACTGGCTCAACCCTGCTTGCCCCTGGCCTTTTGAGTAACTCTTACCTCCTCTCCGCACCCTGCCCCGCCCTGCCCTGCGGCTTCCCTTCTGCTCCACCTGAGCATCCACGCTCACGCTATGTGATTTACCATTTCTACCTCGTTTCTGTGAAAGGGACTCTGCTGTCGCCTTTAACAGGGAGACTAATGTTAGGGACAGGACTCTTGGAAACAATCTTATAAGAGAGAAGCTGAGAAAGAGCTGAGCCTGAAGGGCACTCAGAGGATCAGATTCGGAGCCTCAGATGCCCCAGGATCTGGGCAGCCTTAAGTGAGTGGGGCAGAGCCACGTGGGCCGAGCCTCCACGCAGGATGGGAAGCACTGGGCCTGGCAGGGCCCTGCCTTGAGTTCCAGCTTCGCTATGATTTGCCCGAGCCTGGAACCCCACGACCATATCACCTCCACCTGGCATAAGTTAAAACCACCGCTCTCTCCACTGCTACTCGGTTACTGGCACTCACAGCAAATGTCACACAGCCTTTGCCACTTGTCTGCCACATCCCAAGACTTTTACTTATATTTTGTCACAGAGTCCCCCTAACAATCTCACGAGACAGGTCTCAGTATTACGCTTGTCTTTCAGATTTTGAGAAAACTGAGATATAAAGCATTTACGGAAGGTTCTGTGGCTGGTAAGTGCAGCGAGGGAGCCAGAACATTGTCATGACACCATTAAAACGCACTGAGTTTTGCTCCTGGGCCAAGTACTGGGCTCAACGAGTGTTGTTTGAAGAAAAGAATGTTATCTATTTTTATTCTTTTTCTCTTTCTTTTTTTAAAGTTTTGGGTACCAGGGATTGAACTCAGGAGCACTTGGACACTGAGCCACATCCCCAGCCCTATTTTGTATTTTATTTAGGGACAGGGTCTCACTGAGTTGCTTAGTGCCTTGCTTTTGCTGAGGCTGGCTTTGAACTTGCGAACCTCCTGCCTCAGCCTCCTGAATTGCTGGGTTTACAGGTGTGCGCCACTGTGCCTGGGTTATCTTTATTATTTCTTTACAGACAAAGAAACCGCAGCCTGGAGAGGTTTAAGTAACTACCCTTAGCTCGGAGCCAGGATGTGACCACATAACCATGATCCCATGCTTTTAAAGTTCCACCTTGCCTTGACCAATGTGAGTCCTTTCTCTTGATAATCAGGGCAGTGGGCCTGGTGAGCTCTTAAGGCCGCTTCTTTGTGGAGGGCTTGGCTTTGGGCTCTTCTGATAGGAACTCACTCATATGGGACATCAGAGTGCCTTACTCCAAAGCCATCAAGAACCTGTGTGTTTTAGGAAAGCAAACAACCAAGAGCCAATCTGTACCATCACCAGTCAGTGTGGGAGGACAGACCTGGCTTTCTGTAACATCTTCATGAACATGACCTTGTTAGGAAACCAACCCAGGCAGGTAAAGCACTATAAGCTAGTAGTCATTCTCAAGGGCCCTTTTAGCTGGGGTCATCTTGGGACTCAGAATGGGCTGCCACCAATCACATGACTGGGAAGACTAGGAAGCCCTTGCTAACGCCAACACACTCTTTTACCTCTCATTCCTCTGATTTCTAATCCTGTTTACCTTTGCCACAACCCCCGGGGAGATCAGTGGAATGACCATACCTATTTCCCAGTTGAGGAAACCGAGGCAGCTGGGAGGGATAAAATGATTAGTCCAGTCAAGACTTGAACCCAGGCCTCTGGCTCCCTGCCAATACTGGCCACTCCTCTTCTTAGGATATTTGGGGAGGAGACAAAGCCATTTGCCCCCTGCAAGTCCTCAGTAACCACAGGCATCTTTACAAAGTAGGGACCTGGGGAGATTTGCAGATGGTTCCAGATAGGCAGAGATTTGGGGCAAAATTAGGCCTTGATACGGGGAGCCCTGATGGATGGAGAAGAGTTTCCCAGGATGCACTGCTGTGTCAAGCAGGCCCCACTCTTGTCTGTCAGGGCCATCTGCTTGCTGGTATCCCTGCCACCAGTCCTGAGCCTTCTCCTTGTTTCCACCCTGTCTTTTCTAAAGGAGCAGGTCACCGAAATATTTAAGTCCTCATGTAACTCAAGAAAACAGACCCCTTCTCAACTCTTGGCTGCAATGGTTAGCTACGTTAGTATTGACCCCCCTCCTCTTGTCTGTCTGTCTGTCCCTTTGGAGTCTCCAAAAGTCCTTCACATACTTCGATCTTAGAGAATTTTCCCAACAATCCCATAGAAGAGGCAATCCTTCAGGTTTATAAATGAGAAAACCTTGGTGAGGTACCTTGCCCAAAACCTGGGTTCTACCTTGCCCAAAGCCACACAGCTAGGAAGGGACAAAGCTAGGACTTAAATCCAGATCCATCTCTTGCTCAAGGTGTCAAATTATCTGAGGCCAAATTGCCCTGTTGACCCGGGGAAGTACTGTGTGATATCACTCAGTCCCAGGTTGCTAAGCTGGATTCACTCTTGCCTGGCTCTATGACTTTACCCCAGAACTTCACCTCTCTGAGCTTTGGTATTTCCATCCCATCTGTGGAAGGAATGAGTGCCAGCAGCTGAACCCTCAATTCCCTGAGACCTTGTGTGGATACAAGAGAAGACACAGGTCAAGCGCCATGAGCTCCTTGGAGGAAAATTCTCATATAAA
This sequence comes from Sciurus carolinensis, assembly GCF_902686445.1. Lineage (NCBI taxonomy): Eukaryota > Metazoa > Chordata > Mammalia > Rodentia > Sciuridae > Sciurus > Sciurus carolinensis. Next base: position 133,694,405 of record NC_062220.1, read on the forward strand.
TTCAAGGTCGCATTTATAGGTGGAATCAAATTCCAGCTGCCAACCAAGGCTGCCAGCCAGCTGGCACCAAAGATGCAGTGCTCATGTAAAATCTAGAGTGCCTCGGTCACGCCAAACACCCCCTTTCCTCACTCCCCAAAAGAACAACCAAACAAATAATAAAAAAAACAACTTCCCACGATCTTTCACGCATGCGTTCCTGCAAACGTCACGCTGGAGACCAGTACTGATGTCCACATCCCCCTGATAACAGAGCCTGGGTGTCTTAGGTTTGCTTCCTCTGCCACCGCCCTCCTCCAAGTCCCCAAGCCAACTGCTGCCACCGGCTGGAAAGTGGCTCTTTGGTTAATTAATAGTGAGGTCTGGAGCCAGCGGGGTATTTTGCCCGGATCTGAATTAACACGTGCCGTCCGGTTGTCCTGACCCTGCGCTCCCCGCCTGGGTGCTGCGGCCGGCCCGCCGAGGAGGCCTGTGCAATACTTACTACACCCCTGGCCGACAGCAGGCTGAGCATCTCCAGGGGCCGGCTGGGCGGGTGGCTGGACCGGGCCTCGGGGCTGACCTTGCAGAGGGTCTGGGAGCAGCGTCTAGAGTGCCTTCGGCGGGACTTCCGCCCTTCCTCGGGGGACCGGCCTCGGTGCCTGGGGACGGGGGAGAGGGACCTGAGAATCTGCTGAAGGCCAGCCCGGCAGAGAGATGGCCGAGGACCCCGCGGAGCCCCTGAGGACCTCGGGGCGTGCTGGGGGTGCTTGTGCATGTTGGTGACTTTGACCTTGGGAGTGTCTGTCTGTGTCAGAGCTGGACAGTACGGGTGTCCATCCATCTTCCCCGGCCGGGGACCACCAGCCCCAGCCCCAGTCCCGCTCATTCATTTGACAATGGCTGACGGATGACAGAAGAGGCCCCTTCCCTGCTTCCCCCACGCGCCTGTGCGACTGTCCAAGTGACCGACTGTGGGTCCGGGTGTGTCCACCCACGTTTCCGGGTGTTTGGCGGTAACCGCGTCTTTGGGTGACGCAGGGGCCTGGCTGTCTGCCACAGGAAGCTGTCCTGGGGAGTGGCATCCAAAACTCGGAGGGAGAAAGGATTCATAAGAGTGGCAGAGCCGGCGTCTGCGAGTTTGGTTGCTCTGTCTGCAGGGGAAACCAATCATCTGACCTCTCGGAAGGGGCACATTTGGACTCCGCACGTCCCCAAGGCTCTCTGAGACACGGCGGTCAACAGAAATAGTACTGTAGAGATCTGCACGACACCCAGAAACCCCCTGAAGGTGCCTCACAGTCTGTTCTACAACTCCAAGCTGTAGACAGGGCAAGAGTCACTTTCCCATTTGATAGATGAGAGAGCGGAGGCTCAGAGATGTTTAGCATCCTGCCCGAGGTCACACAGCTTGAAGTGACAGGGTCAAGGCAGTTTTCTGCACCTGTAGGGACTGATTCCTGCTCTGGACTGTCCCCTTCTGCTCTGAGACTCCCAGATCATTTTTTTTTAATAGACCCCTTCTGTCTACAGCCTTTCGCTTCAGGCAAGAGTGACCACTGCAGGGGCCAGGTGGAGCTGGGAGTGCGGCCCCGCTCTCCGGGCTCTGGCTGGGGTGCAGAGGCTCCGTGGGGCGGGGGGTTACCTGGTCTCACAGCTGGAGGAGCGTGACTCAGAACTCTGGGACCGCGAGGGCCAGTGGTGTTGGCGGTGGCGGTGAGACTTTCGGGGCCGGCTTCGAGATCTTGGGGAGGTGAGAGGGAGTGAATCAGAAGCAGGGAGGAGAGAGACAGAGAGAGAGAGAGGGAGTTTGATTTCGACCTTGCGACACACTCGTGCCTCTCACAGGCAAGCCTAGCCCCGCGTGGCCTTCCCCAGCCTCCTGTCTGGGGGTTGGGGGCCTCTACCCAGCTCTACTGCACACAGGTGAGCAGAACGGGGTCCTCCAGCGGGAGCGTGGGTGACTCGGGGCTCGCCACACCGGGGCAGTCGGTCAGCCCTGCATGCCACCTGTCCCTTGCCTACGGCGGGAGTCTCCTCTTCACACAGACCAGAGAGGTATCCTAAGTGGGAGCAACCCACCAGCTCTGAAATAACACCAGCTGGAGGCCGGAGCTCTGTGCCCCGAGTACCCGCGCGCTGGACTTTCCAATTTTTCAAGTGGATGGGGAACTAAAGATTTTTTTTTAAATGTAAAATATTCCTATTTTAAATGGAAGCTCATTTAAAAAACAAAAAACAAAAACAAAAAACAGCACCTCTGGGGTGCAAGCAAAACCCATTTGCAGAGTAAATGAGGCCTTTGGGCTGCCAATTTGTAACCTCAGACCTAGAAAATTAAAACCAGACTCAGCATGGAGTCCAAAGCCTTTCAGTATGTGCGCCTGACATCACCATGGACCCGAGTGGTGTCACTACGGGTTACTTCAGTCTCCTCTGAGGAACCGTGACCATCCAGAAGTAGGAGAGGCAGCGACCATGGTGACTAAGGATGCACAGGGAATGTCGGAGGTTTGGGCCGAGCCAGGAGTCAGAGGGAGTTAGAGAGGGTTCTATCGGGAGGCAGTCTGGTTATCTGGAGAAAGGGCTCAGAGATTCCTCCAATGCCGTCGCCAGGCCTTTCCACGGCGAACACACTGCCATCCACACACCCCGTCCTAGCGTTTGCCTTCGGCAGACTCACCTCTGCCTCACATCCAACCTCATGAAATGGGCTCCGTATTGGTCCCATTCTACCTGTGCAAACTGAGGCCCAGAGACTTTCAGCCCCTCGCCTCACCTGCAGCCCAGCCTGGACCTCCCCTCCTGCAAGAAGCCGCTCTCAGCACCAAGCCCTCTGCCCGGGGCCAGGTCCCCGCTACACCCTGGGCTCCATCCGCCACCTGTGTCCAGGTCTGTCCCCTGTGCCCTCAGCACTGTGAGCGGCCCCGGGGTGGAGGGGCAGGAGGAGGCCTGGGGCACGCTGAGGGAAGGAAGCTGGCCCGGCGGGTCCCTCGCTTAGAAGCAGCTCTGGCCACGGGGCGTGGCGAGGAGCAGCCGGGAGCCTTTCGGGTGTGGCTGGCACGGGCTTCCTGGTGCTCTGCCGGCAACTTCTGGGATGCATCCAGCTCCTGGCACAAAGGGTGGGCAACTCGATGCCACCACGGTGCCCCCGGGGTTCTTGAGGCCCCGACTCTGCAGCCCTCCCTCCTGTGCCCCCCACGTGAGGCAAAGCTGCGTCCTCCCTCCCGGCCCGGCCTCCGCCTCTCCTCCCCAGCAGCCACTACCTTTCCTCCTATTGTCTTTGATCCTCTTTCTAGAAGCTTCTTGGTGGGAGATAAAATATTAGTTGACTGGAAAACACACCCACTAACATTTGCAGGGTATAAAGTAGACGGGTTGTCGCCAAATTTACTTTCAATTTGGTTGGGAACTGAGCTCCGCAGGCAGCGCTGGCTGATTTGAATTTCTACCACCAGCTCTGAACTGTGAACAGCCGGGGGGCCCGAGACCGAGGCCGGGAGGGTCACCCAGGGCTCCGCGCTGCACACCCAGGAGCCGGGGCCGGGCTCATGTGCACGCTCACAGGCGCTCACACGCACACGATCATGCACGCACGACACACACGTGCACAGGCTGAAACCACCACGCGTGCCCCGTGCGCACAGCGCAGAGACGCTTAACCTGTACACACGCGGAGTGCAAGGGGTCTGCGCACCTCCACCCATGGAGCATCCGTGTGCACACCGGGCACGCTCATGCTCACACGGGCACGGAAGTGCGTTGGTGTAGACACGGAGAGAAGCCCAGACGCACACGAGGCGCCCACGTAGTGTACGAATGTGCAGCGTCCACCAACGTTTGTGAGATGGAAAACGTTCAGACGCTCACCAAGTGCACACTCCACACAGACCCTATGAAGACAGGCACAGCCACGCCGCGTGCACACACAAGGGGCGTGCCGGGCACACGCATGTGCACAGGACAATGGCATTGTCCCGCACTGGACCTGGTGCTCATACACGCTGAACCCACAGCTTCGGGTCACGAATGCTTCCTCCTCCTCCTCCCGCTCCTTCCCCTCCGCCTCCCGATCTTCTTCCCTCCTTCCCTCTTCCTCTCGCCCCCTCCCTTCCCTCCCTTTCCCCACCCATTTGGCCACCGCACTCGGCTGCTAAGAGGCGGGACTTCAGTTCCCCAAACTGGACGGCATGTGGCTACTTACTGCTTTTTATGCCTCTTCTCTTCCCTTCTTTTGCTTTTGGGGCTGGAGGAGCTAAACAAGAAAGGGCCAATTAACCGAACGGTGCTCAAGAACCAAGAGCTACAGTGCAAGACAAAAACCAACGGGTAGTTCCAAGGCGGCCCTCCCGGGGGTCCTAGATCGGGCAGCCTGGGAGGGGACCCCGGACGCTGCCCGAGCGCAAGAGAAGCTGGGCCAACTTGTCCACGCAGCCAGTTCTGCTGGGGACACCCCTCCTCCGACCCGGCGCGTGGCAAGAGAGGCGGTCGGAGCCGCCAATCACTCCGTGGCAAAGACCTAGCGCGGTTCCTGCCACCTGTGGGCGAGGCACGACTTCATCCAGACACATTTTACAGATGGGGAAATCCAACGTCGGAGGGGCTCAGAACCTGCCCAGGATCTCACAGGTGACTGGAAGTGGCCCCAGACCATGAGTCCCCCCGGTCCACGCTTCTGGTGGGGGAACACAGCCCCCCGAGAGGCATCTGAAGCCCCCAGAGCTCGGCCGATTCAGAAATGTCGTGCCGTGAATAAAGGGCAGGGCTCGGCGTTCTTTAGCCCGCCCTCGATATGGCTGGTGTCACTTAAGAAGCCACCGTCACCCGTTCTGAGCGTCGGTCTGACAGACGCGAATTCGACTCTGGGCTCTGAAGCCCTTTGGCTCTGTGGGCTTTCCCGTCTCCCCTCCTGAGCCTCGGTTTCTCCATCTGTAAAACGGTCGTGCCGGGGGTGATCCGGGTTAAATGCACCCACATGTGGGAGGGGCCGGGCGCAGGACCAAGGTACAGTGAGTCCCGCGGTGACGGCTCGCCCAGGGTGTCCAGGGTGCCGGGCCCTGACCTCTGGGGCGTGGCTAGGAAGGTCTGGGTGGAGGGACGGGGCAGGTCTTTCCCTGCGTGTCCCTACTGGGAGTTCAAGGTGGCACGTTAAACAGACTCAGGCAGAAGGAGGTGCGTCCCGGGCTGGCCCGGGGTGGGAGCCAGACCCGGGAGCGGCCCAGAGCCTGGTTCAGGGACACAGAGCAGAAAGAGCAGCCGGGCCGCGGGCCTTACCTGTGCCTTCTCTTCTTGGAGAAAGACCTGAGTCAAAGGGAGGAGAGAGGGAGGGAGGAGGCGGAAGGAAGAGGGAGGAGAGAGAAGAGAGGCGGTGAGTTTGGGACGCAGGCTGCTGGGGGTCAGGTCCCCCTCCTCTATCAGATTTCAAAGACTGTGACGCTCGCAGGGGGCACCTCGGTTTGCACCCTGAATTTCCAGAGCCTGCCAGAGCTCTGGAGCTCACCCCAAACTGTCAGCGAGCCTGTCCGGGTAGCAGGTGAAGAGTCCTCTGTCTCCTCCCCTCCCCCACGCGTCTCTCTCCCTAGCTGGAGATTCCTCCCCTCCTAGCTGTCGCCATCGCCATCGCGAGGCCACCAGCTGCCCCACGTAGGACTCTTCCTGGGTGCCGGGGTCTAGGCTAAGCCTCTGTCACGCGCAGCCTCATTCAATCTTTCCTCAAACCTTGTGGAGTACAATTCACAGCCACCTTCCAGACAGACACTGAAGCTCAGAGAGGTTGGTTAAGATGCCCAGGGTCACACAGCCTCACCGACATAGAGTCTACTCATTCTCCAGGGCTCCCCTGGGGTCCTCTGCTCACTGTAGCATTTAGTAGCATCTCTGAGCCCCTCAAGCTGGCCGGATTCTTCCTCTGTGCTCTTCCCAGTCCCTGCTGAGTTTCTCACTTGGTGACATTAGGGTATAGACCTCTACAGGTCATGGACACCCCTGTTCCGCACTAGCATGTGAGCCACCTGGGGACAGGGCCTGGGTTTTGGTCACTGTCCTGTTTTGGAACCTGGAAACCTCATTTATGTTTCATCTTAGGGGTTCAATATATAGCTGTGAAAAAGGGAGAACCGTTTAAAAACTCCGAAGCTTTGTTAATTAAGAGAGAAGGAAAAGTCTCAATAGAGTTGAAAATCTTTTCAACTTTCTTTTCTTGGTACTGAGGATTGAACTCAGAGGTGCTCAGCACAGAGCTGCATCCCCGGTCCTTTTTTGTTTTTTATTTTGAGACAGCGGCTCTCTAAGTTGCCGATGACTGAGGCTGGCCTTAAACTTCCCATCCTCCTGCCTCAGACTCCCCAGCCACTGGGATTAGAGGTGTGCGCCACTGAGCCAGGCAAGATGGATGGTTTTAATGCTTTAGCCATGGTTAACCAGAGGAGCGGCCTCAGCTGGAGTGTTCCTCGCCTCCCTCCTGTGACCTCCTTCCCCACTAAAGTTCCAAACCCTGTCCCTGCAGCCAGGTCCGTTTCTAACCCCAGCCTCTTTCTCACGAGAAGGAACCTTTGGGTGAGAAGCCACCCAGCTCCCAGGATCCAGATGTGGCCGTGTCCCCCAGACTGGTCTGAGTGGCCCCGTGTGGGATGAGGACAAGACAGCCGACTCCCCTCCTGGCAGGACACGCCTCTACGGTGGCCTCCACGGTGCCAGAAGTCTCTGTCACCAAAGGACCATTTTGCTGAAGACCACATCTCACGACCCCGCGCTAATTTGCCCACGTCTTGTCTTCAGCACAAACTCGGCGTCACCCGACGGTCTAGGTAGGCGGTGGGCAGGGCCAGAGATGGAACTGATCTGAGATGGTTCCAGCGACACGGGTGGAGACGCGGCCAGAACCCGGACTGAGCAGAAGCCGCCTGGAAGCCACTTTGAATCAGGCTTCAGATGCGGGGGGCCAAACCCACAGGAACCCCCACTTTTTGTTCTGTTCAGAATCCAAACTGCTCACCACATGGGAAGATGCAGCCATGGACTCTGGATCAAATGAAGTAAATAAAATACAAAGGCACGTTTCCCGTGGCCCACAGCCAACCGCAGGGATTGGGCAACGTGCATCAGTGGCAAGAACAGGCGGGAGCCCGGCCGGCTTCTCAGGCCAGCAGAGGGTGGCCCGCGGGCCACTGGCCCAGAGAGGGCGGGACTTCTCCCAGGAACCGCAACACTGAAGGTTTGAATTGCAAAATCTTCTGACTATGAACGTTGGCTCGGAGCCCTCTGGTTCACATCCTGCCGGTCTTTTCCCCCCGTCAACATGCATGTGTGTGGGACGGTGGATCAGTGTGTGCATGCACCTGTGTCCAGGGGGAAAGTTCTAGAAGGTGTGTTCTGTTTACAATGTCCTTTCACTTTTGCCCGAGCTCCCCGCTCGGCTGCCAGGTCCTCCAACGAGGTCCCACCCTCCAGGACACAGTTGGACCCACATGTGAGGCCTTTCCTTGGGGATTTGGAACAGGGAACGAGACAGTTCAGAGTCTGCATGTGGCTGAGTTTGCTGTGTGGAGACGTGGGGCAGGGTGCGGCCTTGTCCCCTTACAGGGACCAGGAAGCAGAGGGAGCCGTGACTCCTGCCTGGTTCCCTGAGTCCTCCACTCCCCAGTCCTCACCCTTTGCCCACACCTAGAGGGCCACTGAGACCCTCCGGCTTTTCTTCTAATCAGGTCCCCTTCTGACCTGAGTTAGTTTGGGTGGCCCTCTGGTCCCCCCAGTTGGAGTCCCGAGGTGTACATGATCCTCATAGATAACAACACATACCTAAAATAAATACGCTACACAAATGACAGGAGATGGCTGCAAATGACATTGGGGTCCCCCGTCCCTATCCCACCTGGGATGCCCCTGTTTGCAGAGGCAGAAGGACAGTACCTGCGTCGCTTGTGTTTCTTGGAACTTTTCTTCTTCTTTTTCTTCACGGGTGATGGGCTATAGGATGGGGACCTGCAAAGAGGGGAGGCACTTCAGAGGGAGGCTCGTAGAGGCCAGAATTGGTTTCTAAGGGTCGCTTCCCCAGTCCCTATGAAGGGTCTCGGCTCTTTTAGGACTGCATGTCAAGGATAATCTCAACACCAGTGGTAGCTTGCATTTGCTTTAAACATTACCATGAACGCTTTATGTATTATCTCATTTAATCCTTTCACAAGTTTCTTAGGTACAGTGGCTACCAGTCCTTTGCTGATGAAGAAAGAGAGATTCTGAGAGGTGAAGTGACCTGCCCAGAGACACACAGCAAAGAAGTGGAGCTCTCTTCCATCCCAGGAGTTTTGCATGACCCCACAGTTGCCCTCTTGGTTAGACCATAAAAGTTTCTGTCATCTGCTGCTCTCCTTACAAGCTACGCCCCTCTTCCCGTATTCTGTGGGTCTCTCCTCTGTCCCAGCCTGTTGTCTCCCTGGTAAGACGGAGCCCCCTGAGGTAATCTTACCAGGGAGTCACAACATGGATGGTGCCATCAAAGGGCCACCTGAGAAACAGTTATTCTAAGCCCAGGGGAAGACTCTGGCTGAGGCTGGAGTTCTAACCTAGACTCTACTACCAGCTCAGAGTCATTTGGGACACATCAAGGCTGATCCCTAGGTCTACTCCCCCGCTGACAGAGCGGGGTCAAAACAGAAGTTGCCAACTCCACGCCAGCAGGAGCCTCTCCAATAGCATAAATGGCTGGCACAGGCTGGTGGGAGATAGTAGGGAGTGGTGGGGATTGTGGCGAACCCAAGACTGCCTGACTTTAGGAGCTGGCTGCTTCTCAGAGCAGCCGAGATTCCAGTGTGGGAATGCAGGACTGGGCTTCCATAGCACCTGTCTTATCAGTAGAAGCCTCCAGAAATCCATATTTTCATATAAAATCTCCCCATTTTTTAAAATATTAGCAATCAATGAAAAAGAAACAGTATATTTCTCAAGTTCAACAAAATGGGCAGGTGAAGGGAAATGACTGAGGACCTACTCGACCTTTAGGGAATCACAATGTCTGTCCCCAAATGCGTGCTTCATGGACATTTATTGAATGATGGATTAGTGAGGCCTAACGACTGACGTTTCTCTTTTGAAGTCTTCACCCACCCCTAAAATCAGGAACCTCAACTTGCCCAATGATACTCCTTGCCTTACAATGGCTAGATCTCAGCTTTTTCACCCACTTTCCCTGCTGGGTCCTCCTTGGACCCGACCTTTTAGGACAAGGCTAAAGTCCTGCAACCAAGTCCCAGAAAACGTGGATTTGAGGCCCAACTGGTTCAGATGCTGCTCTCTGCTGCCCCCTGCAGGCCTCTATAAGTACTGCCTCAGAGGCTTGGTGAGATTCTCCACCTGCATCCCTAAGAATTATCAAGCCTAGTCCTCTGGGGCTGGGACTCCAGGCAAGCTTTCAGTCTAGAGAGCTACCATCTACAAGCAAACCTGGAAACATTTTTCAATATAAAAATATTTTTAAATATTTATAGAAAAAAAACTGCGTAAAATACAAAACAGTCACTAGCTGGCAAATACTGTCAAGTCCATCCATTATCCTGGGCATTTGGCTTGATGGGCAGTGGGATGGAACCTACTGAGGAGCCTGAGAATCATGGCCCTGTAGATTCTATCACTCCTCGCTGAGCCTTTCTTTTCCCATCTCCAAAATGGGAATAAGAATCCTTGCTGGGGTGGAACCCGGTGCAGAGTGAAAGAGATGATGGAAATCAGGGTAAGTCTCGTCCGTTCAGCACAAGTCTCTGCACTGAGTGAGCTCTCAGAGGAACTCAGTACCCATGGTAACGACTGTGCTCCTGTTAACTGCTCACTTACTACATGTCAGACACCGTGACTGCTGTTTCTACCTCCATTTCTCATGTGATTCTCCCCAAATCCAAGAGGTAGGTACGGTTGCCAGTTTTTAGAAGAGGCGAAGGGTGCTTCGAGGTGAAGTCCAAGGTCACACAACCAGGGAAGAGGCACAGAAGAGCTCTGCACTCCAAGGAGAGTCACTGTCTCCGAAGTCCCTATCACCCTGTTCTGTCCCTTTCCTCCTCTTTTAGATTTCATCTTGGGGGCGGGGGTCCTTACCTCCTTCTCTTCTTCCGGGCAGATTTCTTCTTCTTCTTCTTCCCCCTGGAGGAGGGTGGAGGTGTGGAGTCTCTGTCAAGGGAGGCACTGTGGAGAACAAAGAGTCAGAGGACCCAGCCAGGGCTGAAGGGGAAGGATCCTGGCAAGATCAAGGACCCAGAGCAAACGCCTAATTACCACCTCATGGCTGATTCGGTCACACCTCAGATTAAGTGCTTCAAATAAGGACTTAATGAGACAGACGCTGTGCGCTGCCCAAACACCCATTGATTATTTAAAACAGAGTTATAGAGGTTAACTACTGCTTAATAGATTTATTATTGAATCTGCAAATGGCTCACCTTGGTAAATAAATCACTTTTTAAATAATTAATCAGCAGTTCAATCCCCTGTCCCCATCGCTCCTGCTGGAAATTTAATGGCAGGTGGAAGTTATGTTAGGTAGCAGCTGATTATTAAAAGTTTATTTGCCGAGGTCTAATGTAACGAGATCCATATCTTATATCGCCTCGCGGAACCTCAAAAGCCTCTGCTCTTCAGGAATAATTATTTCCCATTCAATTAAATTCAAATGCTCAGAATGCAGTTAAATGCTGTCAAGTTATCTTCTTTTATAATTGAGGCAGGCTCCAGGGATATTTTTTTTTTAAAGTGCCATCCCATAGCAAAGAGAGAGAATGGAGAATTGGAGAACTGGATGGAGAATTGTTGGGAACTGAAACATTGAACCCAGTTGAACTTTTCTGGAAAAAATGTAATATTATTACCATTATTTCAGTAGCAACACAAACCAGCATTTATGCATTTAGTCTGTGCCAGGATTTTTAGGTACTTTGGTACTCACAAGCACATTTTGAGGGTGGTATGCTTTTTACCATCTCATTTTACAGGTGGAGAAAATGAGTTTCGGAGTGTCGGATTGATTTGCAGATGGCCCACACAATCAAGAATTATCCAAGCTGGGATGTGTACCTGTGTGATTCCTGCCCTGGGAGCTTTCTCAAAAGAGCGGCCTTCTCAAAGTTGTGCGGCCTGTCAGCTGGAAGTTACCCAGCTCCCTGGAGAACATTGTAAAATACCTCCATATTTAATTCCATTTAAAGAATCTGGATCCTCGGGATTAACAGAGGGGTGATAAAATGATTAGAATAGACATTGAGGTCTCTGTGTCTCCAAAAACTGAAAAATCACATCGCCCTACAGATAGCATTTCCAAAAAGAGTCACTTTTAGCAGGTTGAAAATAAATGTCCCAGGAATGAAGGACCCGCTGTTTAATCATGCGTAAGTGTGATAAAGCACGGACAACACACTTAGCCCGGAGCAAACAGGTTGCTAGGGTCAACACAGAGGGCCACCTCCATGTATTTTCTCCAAAAAGTGCTCGACACAGAGCACAAGTCCAATAGTTTTCAAGTGACCAAATGCAGGATGAATGGATGAACTCATTTAGCTATTTGTTAAATCTTCATGTTTCATATAAACACTGCCCGGTCAAACAGCTGCCAGGGATTTGAGAAGAAAAAAAAAAAAAAAAAAAGTTAAAGGGAAAATACTCAAGAAAAAAAAAATCCAAAATCTTTTAAGTGTATATCTTTTAAAATGAGGAGAGATCTCACTGTTATAAATATTCCAACTCCTGGAACCCCAGGGTGCCAGGGAGCACAGTTGGAGAACCGTTGTCTTGGACTGAGATTTAAGTCGGAGGGTAAAGCTGAGCAAGTGTTTAAACTTGGCTCCATCTGACGTCTGTGAGATGGCGATTACTGGTCAAGCCCCTCAAGAAGTCCCCCGTGCCTCTGCCCAGGGCTCTGCTCCCCTCTACCTCTTCCTCCTGCAGCAGCCCCGCTGGGGTGCCGGCAGAGGGGGCTGGGGGTAGAATACAGCATGGTACTCTGCTGTACCACGGGTAGGGGCTGAGAAGGCCATGCTGATGTGTGGCATGGTTACAGACACGCGGTTAAGCAAGGGACAGAGCATGTGGTGGCTAAGTATGCAGTGGTTACATGTGGAGCAGTCAAGTTTGTCCTGGTGAAGTGTGCAGCGGCTCAGTGCTCAGTGGGGAAGCAGGCGGAGGGTAAGTATGCAGTGGTCAAGCGCACGCAGGAGGAGGGCAAGTTCATACTGGTGAGGCAGGCGGAGGGTAGGCATGCAGTGGTTAAGCACATACTAGTGAGGCAGGTGGAGGGTAGGTATGCAGTGGTTAAGCGCACACAGGTGGAGGTAAGTTTGCAGTGGTTAAGTACATACTGGTGAGGCAAGCAGATGGTAGGTATGCAGTGGTTAAGCACATACTGATGAGGCAGGCGGAGGGTAGGTATTCAGTGGTCAAGCGCACACAGGCGAGGGTAGGTATGCAGTGGTCAAGTGCACACAGGTGGAGGGTAGGTATGCAGTGGTCAAGCGCACACTGTGAGGCAGGCGGAGGGTAGGTATGCAGCCGTCAAGCGCTCACAGGCGAGGGTAGGTATGCAGCGGTCAAGCGCTCACAGGCGGAGGGTAGGCATGCAGTGGTCAAGCACACACAGGCGGAGGGTAGGCATGCAGTGGTCAAGCACTCTGTGAGGCAGGCGGAGGGTAGGTATGCAGTGGTCAAGCACACACAGGCGGAGGGTAGGTATGCAGTGGTCAAGCGCACACAGGCGAGGGTAGGTATGCAGTGGTCAAGCACACACAGGCGGAGGGTAGGTATGCAGTGGTCAAGCGCACACAGGCGAGGGTAGGTATGCAGTGGTAAGCACCCACGTGGCAGGCGGGTACGTGCAGAGGTGAAGCACACAGGGAGGTGCGTATGCAGCCCACACTGGCAGGCGGGGTAGCGCAGAGCTGAGGTGCCCCGTGGCTGTGCACACGCAGTTGCACGCGCAGGGCTAGGGTGTGACGGCCACGTGCCCAGGTCAGCACCCGCGGCTGGGTTTGCTGAGGTCCCCCACGCGTGGTCGAGAAGGTCGCCCAGAGGAACCCGGGCGCCAGACCCCGACAAACGGGGTTTCAAGGCCGCCCCTGCCCAGCCCTGGGCCTAATTCTCAGCATCTGCAGGGAGGGAACAAGCGCGCCCGAGCCCCAAGTCACTGCGGGGACTGGAGCCTACTGGCGTCCGCGCCCTGCTGCGTCGAGTCCGGTTCCAGTAAAAGGGGCTTCTGTTACCGTCACGCACCACACCCGGGCGTTTCCAGCAACGACAGGCTGTGTCCCCTTAGGTGACAATGAAGCTGGAAAACTATCGATCAGCGACAGGGTCGCCGATGCATTGCCGCGGGCTTTGCGGTGACGCGGGCGTGGAGGGAGCCTCGGTGTCGCTCATTCTGCACCACGTGGGTGCCTCTTACCCGGTGGTGATAACGGGTGACGCTTCCTGGGTACGTGCTTCTTACACCCCCATCTTAGAGCCAACGCCTATTTATAAGGAGAGGGCGTTGGGTGGGCGGGAGCCTGTGGTGCTACCCGGGCTGCGCACAGCCGGCCTTCACCTCAGATCCCCAGGGCACCGTTTCCTCTTGTGCTTCGTGGAATCTCAGGGCACTAGGAGCAATAGTCTGTTCCATAAGCACCTTGTACCATGCAGTCTCCGTGCACAGTGGGCTGTCCCATCCCGGCTCGTGTGAGCACCCTCCGTGTCATCTCCTAAGGATGAATTTCTCCAAACACGACCCCGTTGTTAAATGATGCATGGCTGTAGTGTAATTATTATGACTTTTATCACTATCATCATCATCATCATCTTCATTGTGCTTTTGAACATGTCAGAGAGTCACAGAGAGAAGGGTGGGAGAGATACAGACGCTGTGCCACTGAATTGGCAAGGTGGCATCATTGTTCAGGTCTTCATGCCTGGAACCTTCTCTTCTGGCTCCATGAGACTCACCTAACAGTTTTCAAGACTTCCTATGTTCCAGACCCACTGCTGGAACCCGTAGGTGTCCCATCTAATTGAATTCTCACTGCAACCTTGAGAATGGGATTTTAATATACCCATTGTATAGTCATGAACACTGAGGCTCTGGGAGGAAGTGGCAGCATCCCAGGGTGAGCCCAGGGCTCCGGGTCTCACCGCCTCCCCATGGGCACTTGGGAAGATGCCATTCTATAAGGACAGAATTTCTCCTCTTCCCCATTCTCTCTCCATTGCCCTCGGTCTTCATGATAGCTTTTCTTCCTGTTTGCTGGTGAGTGCTCTCCAGACCTGATATTGAACTTCACTTCTGAAGAGCTGATTGGGCTTAACTGCGTTTCTCTCCCATTCAATCCACAGCCTCACTGAAGCTTATAGCTGAGTCTCCATCTGTAAAATCTCTGGCTTCCTAAGACACTTCTTCAAAACGCAGTAACCTGGTCCCCTAGAATCAGGGTCTTTAACTAGAGGTCCTGGTGCATCAGCCTCAGAGGTCAATAAACCTTCTGAAAGGGTGCAGGCAATTTTCAGAGAGTTCTTGGAGTGACACACTGGAGTGACTGCTGAAGACAGCAGTCAGCGCTAAGCTCTCACCTAATTCTAATTCTCAGGCTGGCTTAGAACTTCTACCTTAGTGAACCAAGAACTGCAGAATGTATGGAGAGAATCTGAACCAGGGGCAGGGGTCCTCCGGCTAATCTCAGTCCTCCTACAAACTGGCCTCGGTTTCCCCAACTATAAAATGGTCTTGACACCTTCCGATTCAAGGTCAGGAATCTGGGGGAGATTTACTGATGGGAAAACCAGATTCATTTTCCCCCATCACTGGGGTTAAATACAGGCCCCTGGCCCAAGCCTGCGGCAGGATAACAGGTCCGGAGGACTCAGGATTTACTCCCGCTGGTGAGGCTGGATTACAGGTGCCATAAATGTATTTAGATTCTCCAGAGGCCAAAGAAAGGACATATTTTGGGCAAGTTACCTCTCTTTGAAGTAAAATACCGTATCGTCATTTGCTAATACAGTATCTATTATATAGCTGGTGCTTAAAAGGTACTTGAGTAACTGAACTAAGGAATGAATACAGAGATCTGGAACCCAGGAGGTGAATCTGGAGTAACATCATGATTTGGGAATCAAAGACTCCCAAGATCATTAAAATGGAAAGGAACCATCATTTATGGTAGGAATCAATAAACTATCACCAGTAGGCCACATCTATCCCACTTCCTGTTTTTATAAATAAAGTTTTATTGGAACCCAGGGTTGCCTGTTTATTTGCATAATGTGTACGGTGGGTTTTGTGCTACTACTGTCCAGTAGTTGTGGCAGAAACTACTAGGTCCACAGAAAGTATTTACTATCTGGTTTTCTACAGAAAAAAGTTTACTGACCTCTTTTTCAAGGGTCTAAAAGAGAAACTTGTAAAAGCAAGGAGAGAAATGGCCAGAGGCCAACTTCATTTCTGTATCCTTAGCTTGAACTTCCCCACAGATGAAGAGATGAAAAAGGAGAGTGTCTCACCTGCGTGCTCTGGCAAGACCCAGCTCCCGGCAGGCCTTGTCTCTCTCCCAGCTGTTGGTGCCCAAGGCCTCGGTAGCCAGACGCTGACCCAGCTTTTCTGAAGGTCCATCCTGGGCTGGAACTATGGGGCTGCTCTGGGGTTCTGTCCTGCAAGGGAAGAAATAAAAAAAGACAAGTGTTAGGATACGCAGAGACATGGTTCACTAAATTCAGACTTTCTAACTTTCTCAGCTTCCTTTGCAGTGAGGTTGAGACCTTTAGATTATCTTTGGACCATTGTCTCTCTGAGTCGTCATTTCTACTTCAAGCCAATCAAGACCCACATGACTTCTCCTGCCCTCTCTTCCTCAATTCTAGTGACATTTGGGGCTACATATTCTGGAGGATGAAGCTCCTCAATGGAAGATTTTACAAGAGAAAAATAAACCTTACTAAGATTAAGCCACTCAGATTTCAGGGCTTGTTACTGCAGCATACCTTTTCCTATCCTGACTAAACCATGAGGAGATGCTGGAAACCAGCATTCTACTTCCTCTCTGAAGACACAATTGGAGGTCAAAGCGTGATACCATAAGCTGAAACTCCACTTTGTCAGTTCTATTTGATTTCTCCACCTTATCTATAGACTCTTATCCACAGTTTCTCTTTCTATGATGTCATTTACCTGTGGCCTACCATGGCCCAAAAATATTACATGGAAAATTCTAGAAATAAACAAATCACAAGTTTTAAATATGCACCATTCTGAGTAGTGGGATGATATCTTGCATTATATCAGGAAGTAAATCATCTCCCTTACACCAAATACGCTACCAACTGCTGGTCACTTAGTAACCATTTTGGTGACTAGATTGACTGTGACTGTACCTCAGGACTCTTGTTCAAGTCACCTTTATTTTACTTAACAATGGTCCCAAAGTGCAAGACTGTGATGTTGGCAACTAGGAAGCCAAAGAGATTTCCTAAGTGCTTCCATTAAAGTAAAAAGGTGAATGAACAATGAGATTTTTTTCTTTTTCTAGCAAGATGCACTTGTGTAACTTGCATTACGACATATTATGATGGTTAAATTTTATTATTAGTTATTGTTAGTCTCTCACTGTACCTAATTTATAAATTCAAGTTTATCCTAAGTGTGCACGTATAGGAAAAACAGAGGGCTCAGGACTACCAATGGCTTTAGGCATCCACTGGGGATCTTGGAACACATCTGCAGTGGGGGGTGGGCTACAGCACAGCTGGGGCCCACGTACTTCCTTCCTTCCTCATTTCCTATCCGTAGGACCTGAGCCCAATCACTTAACATCTCTGAGTTCCCTCGATGGTAAAATAGGGAATAACCTTAACCAGTGACAAGAAGATGCCTAGTTACTCAGCTTCTGAAGAGTCTGTCGTGCAAACTCCCAGCTCCCAACCAGGAGGAGTGAGGAGTTCGAGGGGCACACCATCTAGGAAGCTCTCCTCTCTGCTCACCTGCTTCCAGACCCCAGGTCAAACATCGATCTGAAGCATTAGCATTTGTCATGCGCCAGGCTGTGGCCGATGCATCAAGATGGGTTTTATGACTCAGGATGAATGCATCTGATAAGCCCCTGCTCCTTAGGGCTTCCAGGGGTGCAAGCTAAGCCCTGTCAATATTGAAGGAAGGGCAGAAAAACCCATCCATTTCTGTCAGCTGCGTACCCGTGAATCTTTAGAAGCAGAGCCCGGAGATACCGCAAGCCCAGGAGGGACGGAGATTCTAATAAGGGCTGCTCAGCCCTCCTCCCTGCCAGCTCCTGGCTTCTAGAACTGCCTTCCAGATTGCACAGCCTCAGTGTTCCCTAAACCTTCCTGCCTCATTCTCCTACTATGAGGGCTCCATTTCTGTGCCCTTTACCCTGTCTGTCTGTCTCTGCGGAATATTGTCCTGGATCTTCTGACAACTCAAAGCTTGCAGTTTCTGCCTAGCTCCCAGCAAGACTGGCCCTGACCTGCTCTTCTCCTGGCTTAGGTTAACCTGCATTCATTAACTCAAGTGTCCTGAGTGCCTACAATGTGGGCCGACCAGTTCTCCATGGGGGGATTCAGTGACCAAGAGATTGCAGATCTGGTGGTGGAGTTTACATCCTAGACGGAGGAGCAGATAATCAACACAGAAGTAAAACTGATTTATTTAATGGCGATCAGTTATGGTAAGAATAAAGCAGTAGGCTAGGAATGGAGGGGTAGCTGCTATTTGCTATAAAGGAATCCGAGAAGATCTTCAAAAGGAGAAATGATGGAGCAGAGACTTGAGGAAATAGGGGTCAACCTTGAAACTTGGGTGGTTTAAAATGGATTCACAGATTCTTTGACATTCATGCCATTAAAAAAAAAAGGAACTAATTTCTCTCCCTATGAAGTTGGATGGGTTTTTAAACTTCCTTTTAGTACATAGAATGTGGTAGACGTGATCATGTGTGACTTTCAGACTAGGTCACCCAAGGTAACTTCTGCCTTGATCTCTTGATCACTCTGGGAGGAACCAGCTGCCATTTTGAAAGGACACCCAAGTAGCCCCGCAGAGGGGCCCATGTGAAGAACTGAGACCTCCTGCAACGTGCCGCCTCGAAGTGGATCTTCCAACTCCGATCAAGCTTTCGGATGTGACTGCAGCCCCAGAACACATCTGGTCACCACCTCTTGGTGAAACTATGAAGCACCATAGTTTATTGTTGCTTTCAGCCACGGCGTTTGGAGTAGTTTATTGCAGAGTAATATATAATTTCTACCTAGGTATCTGCAGAAAGGGGGACGTGAAGCTCGGTTTGAAGGAACATGAAATTTAAAGACCCTTAGGATGGACAAGGAACTACAAAGACCAGAGGTGAGATCACAGATCGTGTCTTGCAGCTCTGGGAGAGCCTTTGGGTTCTCTGAGCTGCCATATGGAACCTTGTGAACAGAGGAATTACAGGGTTTGTCTCACTTTTGGAGGGATCAGTCTAGGGATTGAGGGACATTGGCCTGAAGGGAAGAAAGAGCAGAGCCTGGGAGTCCATGAAAGTGTTCAGACTCAGCTCAGGGCAGCAGGCTGGAGGCCATGCATATGGTCTGAGTCCAACAAACTTTGAAAGCAGTGCAAACATTACTTACTGCTGGTTTAATGTAGGAAGCAAGGGAATAGGGGGAGGGGAGGAATCTAGGATGACTCCAAGGTTTTGAGTTCTAGCAGATGCAAAGACGGAGCCACCACTGAGACACAGAAGGTGTGTGGGCGTAGGGAGCAAGACTCAAGGGACATCTGCCCCTTTCCTAGGATATGACAGTCCCTTTTCTGTGCCAGCTGCAGCTCTTAATAATGAGCTGACATTTGCTGGTGGTCTCTCACCCTAGACGCTGAGCTCCCGGAGAACGGGACTATGTCTTCCTGCCTCAGGGCTCACCGAGAGTGTTCCTTCAAAAAGTTAGACGAGGCTTTTGAAAGGCTTTGGACTGGTCCTTTCCCGTTAGACTTGGTGGGAATGGACACCCGGAGATGGCAGATAACCCCACGAACGCCTCAGTCGACCCAGATTGCCCCAGGTCTTCTTGATTCTGCGGCATTGATTTATTTATTTTTACAAAGAAAAGTAATCGACAAGTTTTTTAAAAACTTTAAAAAGTTTTTTGCATACCTGTTTCTTAGCCGAAACTTGAGTTAGAGACGCTCAAGTTCAAAGTCAGCCTCAGCCAAAGTGAGGTGCTAATAAGCAACTCAGGGAGACCCTGTCTCTAAATAAAATACAAAACAGGGCTGGGGAGGTGGCTCAGTGGTTGAGTGCCCCTGAGTTCAATCCCTGGTACCCCTTCCAACAGCGCCTCCAGAAAAGACTGGAATTTTGAACACTAGGAGCATTATAGGGGACCAAGATCCAAATATATACCAGAAACAATCCTGTAATAGACAAAAATGGAGTATCTGGAGCGGAGGAGCTGGGGCTGGTATTGCCAGGGCCTAGATGATGATACCGTCTGCCACCATTGCCCGTGGAAGGGGTGGGATTCGGAGATGGGGAGCCCTGGTCCGGTGAGGAAGCATGCAGGGGAGCAGGAGGGAGTTTATGGAACTTCACACTCTTTGATGTGGTGGGTTGTGTCTTCTTCCCCTCCAGCATGCTGGCTTTGCCTGGCCTGGGCTTGGGGGCCTCGCCTGGGATTGTGTATAATTAATTCTACCAGGAAGACAGGAAGCACTGAGGGGAAGAAGAAGGGACTCTTCCATAATAGAACATTTGAAATCTCTTTTCAAAATGTTCCAACACATTGCTTCTCAGCTTTCTTCAAACTGAAAGAAACTCAGAAGGCATAATGTCCCGGTTTCCCAAACTTGGCACAGTAGCCCAGGCTCCCAAGGGATTTTTTAAAACACAGATTCCTAGGTTCCATCCCAGTCATAATAAATGAGTCTCCCAGGGGTGAACCCAGGAATCTGCATGTTAAAGAAACACCCTGGTAATTCAGCTTCCCATGGGATCAAACATAAAGTCCAAAGGCCCTGCACCATCTGCCTTGGCCCTGCTTCCAATGCCGCCTCCTATGCTCTCTCTGTCCCTTCCACTGCTCTAGCCACATGGCCCCCTTGCTATTTCTCAAATCGATCAAACGGTTTCCTGCCCCAGGGCCTTTACTCTTGCTGTCTCCCACCTGGCAGGCAGTTCCTCCAGCTCTTGGCGTGTGTAGCTCCTCCTGCTCATTCAAGCATCACCTCTCCGCGTCAGCCATGGTAGGAACCTGCGGTGTCTTTCTTCATAGCATTATCATCATTTGAAAGGATCATTTTAAATGTTGATTGGCTAACCGATCCTCTTCTGGACTAGAACACAAGCTTTAGGAGAGCAGGATCTGGTCTCTGAATCCCGAGAGAGAGAGTCTGATGCAGTGTATCTTTCTGCTCAAAAAGTGTTTGTTGAACGAATGCGTGAATGAATGAATGGATGGATGAACTAGTGAATTCTGATCACCGCTCCCTTGGGGGGACCCACAGATCAATCAGATTCGACCTCTTCTTACACACCGTGAAGCGGAGGCCCGGGAGGAAGGATGGTCTGCAGATGCGCAGTCCTTCCGGGGAATCAGCCCTCAGCCAGGGTCCCCACCCTTCACCCACCTGCCACCAGCTCTGCATCCTTGTGGGGCTTTGAGAAAAATTCCTTCTGTGTTCCAATCTGCCCAAGAGTGATGGCAGCTGCCTCCTTCTCCGTGTTGCCTTGGAACAAAAAACTAAAGGAAGGGAGACCTTCAGGGGGCAGCTGATCGAAGGGGTGGAGGGCCGGCACACTCCGCCTCACAGAGGGCGGGGAGCCACCCGTGCGGAATTCCTCCAGGCCAACCCCTGCCTTCCTGCTCCTCAGCGACCTGGAGCGGAGAGACTGCTCCCGTCGCCATGGCAACCGGAAGATCAGCGCCTCCGATGATAAGAGTCAGGGCCGAACTTTCCGCAAAACTCTCCAACTTACCCCCGCCGCCTGCCTGCTCCCCGCTGCTCCTAACCAAGTGCTCATTTGGCTCACTGTTGGTTGGGGGCAGATCTTCGCGGACTGAGTTAACACCATTTTGGGAATCAGAGAGCAGCAATGTTGGAGCAGGAAGAGCCCCAGATCCAGCCCTTCTCTGTGCAGGGGTCAGGGGGCCTGGATGTGCCTGGAGCGGTGGCCTTTTGACTCCCAGTTCGGTGCTCTTTCCATGTCTCTGGATCCTAAGGTCAGCCGGCATTGATCGAGCACCCACTGGATGCCGGACTCAGGGATTAGAAAGTCTTCATCATTCCAACTTCCAAAGAAACCCAGGAGCGACTGTTCCACTGTGAGAGGGAGAGACTAGGACCTGGAGATAGGATACGTGGCTGGAGCACCAGCAGCCCAGCCTGCTTGTGAGTATCAATTCAGAAAAAAAGAAGAGGAATCCGGAAGATGCTTAGAAACTCCCGGCAAGGGATAAGCAGGGTGCAGAGGGAATCCTGGTAATGTCCCTGCAAAAGACGGACTTGCCCTGCGTGTTGGCAGAGGATCTGCACGTCCAGGGTTGACCCGAATCCCACGTCCCGCAGAGAGAAATGGCAGCTGGTCATTAGATTTGGGACATCCTGACCCCGATGGCCTCTCCTCCTCTGATGGCTCTTCCTGGGTGCAGGGCATGTCTGAACCATCGTCACACCTGATGCTGACAATGCCTAGCGGGGCACATGGTGACCACCTCCCACCCCTTGCACTGCTTGAAGACACTGAGATTCCACTGAGTTGCTCAGAGCCTCACTAAGTTGCTGAGGCTGGCTTTGAACTCACGATCCTCCTGCCTCAGCCTCCAGAGCCGCTGGGATCACAGGCATATGCCACTGTGTGGCCACTCCTGCATTCTTGTTCTTTGCTTGCGCCAAGGGCTGTGAATGACCCACCCTCGAGCCCCCACTTCCAGATACCCTCATTCTCCTGGTTCCAATAGGGAATGAAAGTCCAGACCCTCCTGCCCATGAGCCCACCAGAAACCCTAGGTTCGTCATGGGGTTGATACCCAGGGGCGAGATGGATTTGGCTAATTTGTGCCTTGGATTCCTGGAACTCCAGTTAATATCCTGGCCTGCAGACTTGACACTCCAAGTCTTTTTCAAGGTTAATCTAGTTAATTAGGCCTGGTTGGAGGTAGTCTGCAGGCACGGCGACCTTTTGAACTTTGCTATCGTGGCTGGAAAAAGCATCAGAGTCTGAGAGAAGATTTAGGATTCGGCAGCTGCCGTGGGAGGTGGCACTGAGGTGCGGGGGCAGGCAGGCTCATTTTAGCAGAGATTGAGGGAAAACAAGAAATTTTTATGAGATTGGTATTTCTCTCTTTATTTCATTCATTATCCAACAGTTGCTTATGGAACGTCTCCTTGGTGTTAGATTTCAAGATGCAAAAGTAACTAGTGGTTTCTGTCTTCAAAGAGGCCTCGCCCTGGAAGGGGAGACAGATTCTTAAACCAGGAGTTACAGGGTGCAGTGGGACATGATAGGAGATTAGAGGGACTTGGGGGCATAGAGAAAGCACTTGACCCAGCCTAGGGAACGTGGGCCGGTGGCCAGGACCAGTGGAGGCTGGTCAAGGAAGCAGAGACCAGAGAAAGAGCACGTGCAAGGGCCCAGCTCCAAACAGAGCAGCGGGTCTCCATGGCGACCGCAGAGGATGCAGGCAGTCAGGAAGAGCCAGTCCGGTGCTTTCCAAGCCCGAAAGTGCACTTGAGTCCCGTGGGGACCCTGCTGGAGGGTGGCTGGCGATTCCGCAGGTCTGGATGAAAGCCGGCCCTTCTGCATCTCCACCCACTTCCTGGCCATGCTGCCGCTCCGCGGACCCCACCTTGAGCGCCCAGACTCTAGATTCTGCAAAGGATCTGGACTTGATCCTGGGGTTGACCTGCACGGTCAAGCACAGCCCTCCACCACGCGCCCTGCTCAGGCCACGGATGAGAATGGACCGTCCCCTTCACCCGGCTGAGAGCACGTGCATGAGCGAGTGTGTGGACGCGCATGCGTGAGCGAGGGCCTGCGAAGCGCTCTTGTGCAGCAGTCATTGCCCAGTTCAAGTTCAGGTCAAAGGACCCACAAAAACCAGATGGAGAAAAACCGGCTCAGCGGTGTTCGCCCGGCTTGACCGAGCCGGTCAGCGCGCAGCCTGCCTGAGTCTTGAACTCCCATCGCAGAACGCATCCGCCCGCGCCCTCGCTCAACCCCAGAGCCCGGCCATTTCTCCCGTACAGTCAGGCCTGTCGATCGCCCATTTGTGATAAGGGATCCACTGCTGAGAAAAGGAGCGGATTGGACTCTCGGGACAGCCGGAAGTGCAGTAGGGAAGGAGCTGAATTCCAGAATGGTGTGGCTTCCCACTTAAACAGGTCGCCAAACCGAGCTCAGGGATTCAGGGACGGCACAGGGTGGGCTTCAGGAGTCTCGCTGAGCAGGGTTCAAGCCCTGACGCTGTGAACCTGTGTCACCCTAGGCGAGAATAACATCTCTCATTCCAGCCCAGCGACCCCAGGACCTTTGTATCAGCCAGAATCACAGACTGGTTTGGGTGCCTCTGAGGAGGGTGGACTCCTGGTCATGTTTTCTTGCCATGGGAGGTCCTGAGGGGTGGGTCCCTTTTGGGCATCATCACCACCCTTACTGGAAGAGGGACCAAGCCCATGAGACTCTGCTGGGAAGAAGGAAGAGGGTCTCAGCCTAAGAGGAAGCTCTCAACTCCGGACAGGAGGAAGGTCGGCACATGACCCAGGAGAGTGAAAACTGGTCCCAAAACGTGCTGTCAAGAACCATTCACTGACTTTCAGCAAATATTTATTGAGCACCTACTATGTGCAAGCCATGTGAAATCCCTTGCAATCTCCTGCAATGGGCAGAGGGAGGAGGAGGGTAGAGGGTAAACAAAAATAAGTGATAAATATATAGACTGTAAGCCAGCAATGAACCTTACAGAGGAAAGAAATAGAGTCAGGTCAGGGACGTAGAATACTATTGGGAGAGGATCACAGTTTTAAAAGGGGTGATCAGAGAAGACCTCGCTGAGAAGGTGACATTTCGGGACAGGCTCAAAGGCGATGAGAGAGTGAACCTTGGAGCGCATATTAGGCAGCGGGCACAGCCAGTGCAAAGTCCCTGCACTTGGAACATGCTGATGCACTGAGGAGGCATTGCTGTGTGACAAGGGAGGATCCAGGAGCATTCCAAGGTGTCCCTCCTGAGCTACGAGGGGGACCGAGATGCTGACTACTGAACTGGGACCAACTACAGGGAGAGACAGGGGCTTGGGAAGAGTCCCCTGGTGCTCAGGCTCAGAGATGTTTGTTTTGAGATCCCAGCAAGACAGCTATGTGGAGTTGGCAGGTAGGCAGTTCAGAACAGGAGCTTGAAGTTCGTAAAAGAGTCCAGGCCCGGAAAACGCACCTGAGATACATTAGCATTTACAGGGTATGTTTAAAGGCAGGGGGCTGATGGGGCGCCGCGGCAAACACCTATAATCCCAGCCACGTGGGAGGCTGAGGAAGGAGGATGGAAAGTTTGAGGCCAGCCTCAACAACTTACAGAGACCCTGTCTCAGCATGTAAAGGACTAGGATGGAGCTCAGTGGTAAGACGCCCCTGGGTTCAACCCCTAAGATCTAATTTAATAAATAAATAGGCAGGGGACTGGATCTTCTGAGAGAAAGATGGATCGTCTGGCTGGATTGCTATGGGAAGCTGGGGGGTGAGCTAAGCTCTGAAGTCACTGTACCAGAGGGGTTTCAGAAAAGTAAGATGGCTCAGTAGGAGTGTTCCCGCCTGTTGAACTGGCTCTTAAAATAGGCTCATAAAGCTGCTGACGGTTCTAGTGCGTTCATTTAGACGCAATGATTCATCGATCGTTTATTAATCCGTTCGTCCATTTATCCGTTCATTCATCAGCTACTCGTCCACTCATGCCTCTGCTAGGCAGCCTTTTAATTCTGGGGAGGGACCTTTCAAGGTGACCCAGATGCGAGTCCCTCCCTCGAGGGCACAGTCCTGCAGAAGGGATGGGCCAGAAGGGATGCATAAGAAAATGACCTGGGTGTGAGGGTCGCCTGGGAAAGAGCTGAGGGTGGGCGGAGGGGTCCCGGGATTGTGGTGCACGGGGAGCAGGTTGACCAGATGTCTAGACTCCTCCTGGCCACTCACCAGCTGGGTGACCTTGGGCAAGTCCCAACTCCTCCCAGGGAGGAAGGCACAGTTGGCTTCGCCCCACAGAACTGTTGTGGTTGAAATGAGATAATGCCTGCCCAGCGCTCAGACAATGTCTGATACACGGTGGTCCTTCAAATACCAACCACGCTTTCCAGGGACAGGCCACAACCGGTCCCCTGCGTTGCTTATGAAGCTCACCTCTGGGGACCCACTTGCTGCTGATACTGATTGCTTTTCCCCAGACGACCCGAGGCAAGGGATTCTGGGAAGAGGGGGAAGGGCCGGGAGGTTGGCGTGTCCTTGAGTCCCGAGAAAGGCTCCTGAGCTGTGGCCTGGCCTTCCAACCCTTAGACATGGCCCCCATCCCTGCGGCGTCCTGGCTTCTCTTTCCTTAATAACCCAGGGATGAAATTCCCTCTCTCTCTGCACACCCGGAATCACCACTGAGTCCTTTGGTCAGCTCAGCTGTGGACAGAGGCTCCTGAGAGGTGTACATACACACACACACACACACACACACACACACACTGCTGCTCCCTGAGGTTGAAATTTGGGACAAAATCCTAACAAGCAGAGAGTAAACCACTGCTGAAATCTGCAGAGGACAGAACAGACAAGCCACAAATCTCCATGGCAGGCAGTGAGCTCCTGAGGTCTGGGCTCGTTAGTTTTAAAATAACACAGCAGAGAAGTGAGATAAAGGGCTTCCGTGGGGAAGCTGTCGGATACCTGGCCTCACGCTGCCGGAGCCCCCTGGGGGGCCCTTCATCTCTCACCCCCAGCTCCAGAGCACAAGATGCAACAGGGTCAGCCACTGAGCTGCCAGATCGCAGTTGGAACTCGTCAGAGCCTGGCCAGGCCTCGGAGGACTCGGAGTCGAGAGTGGAGAAGCTGAGGTCCAGAGGGGACAGGGCCACACTCCAGGGTACTCGGTGAGGTAGGGGCTGAGCAGGGCCCACTACTTCGGCAGTTGTCATGGAAGCTGTCAGTCAGGCCTCAGAGCTCTGTCACCAGGTCCCTCAGTGGGAGTGTTGGCCACAAATGCCCCATGGAAGCCCCACTTCCATAAGGTCATGCCACTGCAAGGGTCATTCCTGGGGTCTGGCTGGGGTTTGACTCTCCCGGAAACATTTTTCCTGAGCTTCCTCCCCTGCCCTATCCTGCCGTCTCACTCCAAGGGCCCCAGAGGAGCACACCCCTCAATATGCATATGCACCCCAATCTCTGTCTCAGGCTTCATTTCTCTGTGAACTTCGTCTGGGATAGAGACCTGGGTCAAGTTTCCCTCTATCCAACTACGGAGCACCCAACCATGGGTACGCATCGAATCGTCCAGAATCAGACAGGCTTGGGTTGTCATCTCGCTACTTCCTGTCTGTGGGTCCCGCGGGGAGTTACTAAATAGCATCAAGACTTGATTTCCCCATCTGAGAGTGGGACACGTTTAACCAGGATGTCAGTAATCACCTGTTTGGTAAGGTGGTTGGGAAATGCTTAGTCCGTTTCCTGGGCACGTAATAGAGGCTCAATATCTGTTATTTGGTGATGGCGAGGATGCTGCTGATGGTGATGGAGGCGATGACTGAAAGATCCAGTTCTTCCATGCCAACTCCGCCAATCAGCGGAAAGCTCTCGGGAGACTCCGCCCCTGCAGCTCCTGCACCAATCACCAGCTAGCTCTCAGGAGACCCCGCCCCTGCAGCGCCTGCACCAATCACCAGATAG
Source organism: Sciurus carolinensis (assembly GCF_902686445.1). Taxonomy (NCBI): domain Eukaryota; kingdom Metazoa; phylum Chordata; class Mammalia; order Rodentia; family Sciuridae; genus Sciurus; species Sciurus carolinensis. The sequence continues at coordinate 133,721,274 of NC_062220.1, forward strand.
CTCTCAGGAGACCCGCCCCTGCAGCTCCTGCACCAATCACCAGCTAGCTCTCCATAAGACCTTTTCCTCCTCCCTCCCTCAGGCTTATCCCAGGGGCTCCATCCTTCCTCATTATTGTTCTTCTCTGACAAAGGGTCTCCCCCTGGGAGAGAGGGAGCTCTGGAGACGGGCCATGTCTGGCTTTCCTTGGAAGCAACCATTTCTCAATGCCAGTTCAGGCACCCAGCTGTGCCCGCAGTGGGAATGTTTCCCGCACCGTGATCCTGAATCCGGAGTTGACGGGCAGAGTCTGTCTCGCCACTGAGACTTTTATCAGCCTTTTAAAAGTCAAGCCCATTACTTCAGGATTGAGGGTTTATTAGAGAGCTTTATCTTTATTAGGCCGACGGCTCTGTTGATTGTCTCCCACCAATTTTGATGGGGTTCTTCCTGGCTGGGAGGGGTCCTGAGATGGGGGTGCAGAGGAGGACATCTGAGGATAGCCACAGGCAGAGGTCCCTTTGACGCTACACGGTATCTCTGTTGACAAAGAACAAGGACTTAGCCACGAGAAGCCACCAAGAGCTTTGGAATCAGGCGCACTTGAGTTTGGAAGCTGGTAGTGCTCTTTCAAGCTGTGGTCTTGAACAAGTCACTTCCTGTCTCCTGGGTCACCATAACTGTGTTATACTGTCCAGCTCATAGAGACAATGAACACACAATGTTTAACACCATCCTGGGGCGGAGGAGGCACTGCGTCAAGGTTGGCTCTCATTTTCATTTTGAGACAGGTCTCCCAACCTGTCGGGCTCTGCTCAAGCTGGTTCCTCTGCCCAGCATGTCCCTTCTACCTTTTTTTCTGCCAGAAAAGGTCTCACTCATCCTTCAAGGTTACTCTCAGCTGTCAATCATCATATCCTCCTTTTCTGGTCTTCTCACTGGCTTCCCCTCGGTGGACATCAATTCATTATTCCACCGTGTTCCAGTACCTCTGCAGATTCCTCCAAGAAATCACCACAAGGCCTTGGGGCAAGGTCTCCCGTCTATTTAAGACTCAGTTTCCTCATTCTAAAGCTGAGGGTAGTGCTACTTTCGATTTGAGGTGGCTGCAGGAAATAAATATTTATTAAGCTAAGCACAGTGTCTCTTTGTGATGATTATAATTGCGATGATTATCGAAAGATGCTTGGTAGCTCCACTCTGAGAGGCTTGGAGAGCGACCCAGTGGATTATCTTTTCCCCATCGTTTTTAGGAGTGTACAACTTCCTATTTGCTTGGCATAGTTTGGGAAGCCTGAATTCAGGGGACTAGTAGCCTCCATGATCCTCAAGACCCTCTCTTGTTCCAAGACTTTTGTGAATCAGATTCTTCTCTGGGTCTAAATCATCTCCACCTTTTTGTTTGTTTTTTTACCTCTTTCTGAACACATTCGGGGGTGGCACAGTAGTGCCCAGAATCTACCAACATGGTCCATCAACTCCTAAATTAAAGATGAGATTTGTCACCTCTGAACACAGTGCCCAAGTTCATGTATGGTGGCACCACATACTAATCATCCCATGCACTGTGTCGGAGTCAAAGGACTTCAGATTTATTGAGCACCTACTATGCACCAAGAACCTCATCAAACATTTAAAACCCACTATTTTATTTAAGTCTTAAACTCTTATGGGGAGTATTTGCAAGGGGTTGTTTTAGATGAGAAAATACAAGCGAGGAAACTCGACTTTCTCAAAGGACTTTAGCCAGGTGTCTCTGGCCTCCAGGCCAAACGTGGCTCCACAGTCCAGACAGGCTGCGTCTCTATAGCTTTGGGAGTAATTATGTCCCTTTCCATGGCTGGCCCCGTCTCCGTCTCCCCCATGCTGGCTGGTGCTCCGTCTTCTCCCTATTTCCTCTCCTGAGCCCAGTTCCCTGGCTGCTGTCTGCACAGTCTATTGACCAAGACACTCAATCAATCAGCCAGCTTGCTCTGACAGCTAAAAAACACCCTGTCCACCAATTTTCCCTCCAGCGCCTTTCTGAGGACCATGAAACCTCACTAATTTGGAATTTGCAATGATTTCTGACACACGACCTGCATTTCTCATTCTGGTTAAAAAAAGAAAAAAAAATGTCTGAATGAAATGTCATCACACGGATCCCTGGAGGCTGCCAAGCAAGGACCTGGCAACCAAAAGGCCCTGTTTTCCTTCCTGTCCTTTGATTTCCTTCTCCTGGCTCCTTTCACCCAGATCCACTTCTGTGTTGGATTAGGACGGACGGCACCCTCATCAGGGCTAATACTACGGATGACCACGTGGGTACCCTAACCCACCTGTTACGTGCTGGGCACAGTTCTAAGTGCTTGGCAAAAGTTTTGTAATTCTCATCATAATTATTAAAGGCTGGTAGGATTATCCCACCCATTTTACCAACGAAGAAACAGAGGCCAAGGGAGATCCTGCTACTAGGTGGTGGAGGTGGGATTTGAACCCAAGGCATCTGGCTCCAGCATCACTGATCTTTGCCCCTGCACCTTTGTGTCTCTTGAGCTGGGCACCATGAAGTCATTTGAGTACCCTCCAAGCCCCTGCATGGTCCTCAGCCGGGTTTCTGAGCGTATCACGCAGTAGGGCGAGAAAGCTGTGTGTCCTTCTGTATCTGTTTGGTGTGCAGAACAGGGGATTGGAACTTGGTGGAAATGCTACCCCCAAACATGGATCATCATGGACAAGATACTGCTGAGCAGGAGGCGTGGAGCCTTCCCATTGGAGTGAGGAGGATCCTTCCAGAAGGATCTTTCCTAGGCTCACATCCCAGAACCATCGGGCCAAGGATCCAGTTTCTTTCTGTAGCTAGTTTGCTCTCTGCTCTTTGTAGAGTCAAGAAACTCAGAACTGGAAGATGTGGTGCAGTCTCCATCATCCCTTTGCTGTGGAGAGGGCCTGTGACTTTCTTTTGCATAATCCCAGAGAGGCCTGACCTTGACAAAAGGGCATGATCCCTTTTGTCGGGGAAGTTCCAGCCATGCAGGTTGCTTTGGGTGTGATTTGAGTGGAAAAAGAAAGGCCATTCCATTTCCCTAAATTCATGGAGTGGCTTGATGTCGCTCATTGTCCATTTTGGTGAGGTGTATACAGAGCCTCGGTTCCCTGTACCAATATTTCTCAGTCCCTGGTGGAACCCACGGCCTGAGACAAGAGCGAGATGCAATCAGTCATGTAAACTGATCGGATATCCCTCAGACATGAAGAAGCATCCTCCTTGAGAACTGAGTATTCGTGACCACAGTTTTATTCTCATCCAGCTAAGACACTCCACAGGAGTGTGTCCACCTGTGCGCGCATAAGGGAGGAGCCTGGACCCAAGTGTTCCCAATACCCAGATGCATCATAGTGCATTATTAAAGGCGAATTATGTCCAGGGCGACGCCATGATCCTCTGTCCAAACCGAGATGGAATGGGGGTGTTGATAATGAAGCACCCAGGTGTGTGTTCACCCTGGACATCGTCTTTCCCTGACCTTGAGACTCCAGTGTCCTGCCGGCATCTCAAACTTAACATACCCAGATATGTCACGTTCCCCGTGACCTGTTTCCTGGCTCTGCCTTTTACCTGCTCCTCCAAGCAGGGACTGGCCACCGCCCTCTCTCCTCCTCCTCTGCCCCTGCATCCGCACGTCCTGACCATAACTATCTCCACTGCAGCCTCCAGCTCCAGGCCACTGCCCAGCCCCCACTCCCCGAGAGAGGCAGGGTCGTCCTAACGGTCAGATCCAGTCCTGTCATTCCTTCTGCAGAGCCCTGCTGAGAAGCGGGTCCAGACTTCTCCACGAGGCTCTCTGAGGTCTCCCAGGCCAGTTCCAGTGACAGCCCCCGACTATCTTTCTCTGCTGCTCATTTGCTATGCTCAAACCTTCCGGAGGCCTTGCAGCACCCTGGACAGCTCCCACAGCCCGGCCGGCTTTGTCCTCCCTGCTCCATGCAGCACAGGGTGGAGCTCAAGGGCATGGCCTGGAGCCAGGCTGCCCGTGCCTGGTGCTGCCACCCTGTGACCTTGAGCCATGGATCGCGCTGCTCTGGGCCTCAGTTCTTCATCTGTGAGATGGGGACAGTCACGGCGTCCACCTCCCAGGGCGGTCGGGAGGTTCCCTAGTGAACGCGTGTGAAGCTTCCGCAACAGAGCCCGGGGCGTGGCAAGGGCCCCTGCAGTCACTGATTCCGTCAACTCATCACCTCCTGTCCAGTCTGCAGATGTCAACTGAGACATCACCTCGACCGGAAGTGGGTCTCTCCTGCGTCTGCCGTGTCCCTTCTCTGGGCTGGTGACCACTTTCTATTGCAATGGTCTGTTTGTTTCCGTTTCCCCGAAGGACTCTGAGGTCAAGCCCCCGAGACGTCTGCCTCCTGTGTCCTGGGAGCCCAGGACAGGGACAGGCCCACAGAGGGTCCTCAGAGGGTGTTGGTTGAATGAGAGAAAGAATCCGAACAGCAGCCCAGTCCGGGGAGAGGTCAAGTGAAGGGACAGGCGGACTGCTCGGGACAGTCCCAGGACACTGCCGTTGATAACGGATGTCTCTCCCAGGTGGGCAGGTCCTGAAGGGCAGGCAGGTTTCCCTGTGGATGCTGCACTCAGAAATGGAGTGTGTCTCTCACTCTGGCTTCCTGCTGCCATGTCCGGCCATCCCCCTGCCTTCTTCTCTCACCTTCCAGAGGACAGAGCTCCTCAGTTCCAGGAGGCAGAGGGCAAACCAAATCCCTCTGCCGGGTGTTCAGGAACCCTAACCACACCCGCGGAAGACACCCAGGAACGTGTGCATACAGTGCCTTTCCTGGAACATCAGCTGACCGGCAAAGGTTGCTGACCATCTCAGAACCGGGTCGGTGACTCTGCACCCAGCCTTAGAGGCAAGGGTTCAGGAGTAGGTGGTCGAGTTCTGACATGATCCTAGGATTCTGTGGTAGAGGAGTGGGGACAGGAGCCACTGCAGGAAGTGGAGCTTAGTCCTGCTGGGGAACTCTGGGAGCTGACACAGACCCTGCCCATAGAGCACCCCGCTTCTGCAGGAGGGAGCTGGGCTATCTACCCACCAATTCCCACCTCAGCTTGGACAGGGAACACTCCCTCACCAGAGAGCCCTCCGGTGAAGAGTCAGCGGTCCCATCCATTGGAAGTCAAGCTAGCATGCTCAGAAACGGTGGCCACTGTGGGGACATGGGCAGATCTGTGATAGCACCAGTTACTTTGACGGAGCCTGGGCACTGAACGGAGGGGAGGGGGTTCAGTGCATGTCTGCACCCCAGAAAAGATCACCAGGCCAATGCCAAACCGCCCCTTTCACAGAGGGATCCCAGATTCTGGAAACCACCAGACTTCACTCCCCGTATCAAAGCCTCCCCTCCCCCTCCCCTTCCCTCCTCCTTTCTCTCCCTCCTTCCTGGGATAGTTCTCCAGCTTCTGTTCTGCACTTGAGCACTCTTGGCATATAAAGATCAGGCAGGATGCTAAGGTCCCCCGGTTCAGACCCATGTTAGCCCATTTCCCGTGGCAATAAAAAATACCTGAGGTGATCAGCTTAGCAAATGAAAGGGTTTATCTGGGCTCACGGTTCCAGTCCATGAGCAGTTGGATTCGTTGCTTTGGGGCCTCATGGTCAGGATGCCGGAAAGAGGAAGAGACAGGGTCGGGGAGAGGGAGAAGCTGGTGTCCTGCAGTGCCTTTTGAGGGCACTTCCTTAATTACCTAAAGACCTCCCCCTAGGCCCCGCCTCTTAAAGATCCCACCACCTCTCAATAGAACC